>NW_005842233.1:1337609-1379242 GCF_000455745.1 Alligator sinensis | reverse complement strand
CTGGGGGAGTGGGCGGGGCCATTGCCCCCCCCACAGTCCCTTCCCCCCTTCTCCAGCCCCACCAACCCAGCCTGGATGGCAGCATGTTTCAGCACCAGGGCGAGGGGCAACCATAGAAATGCTCTGGCAGCCAGAGCATCTCTATGGGGGACCCAGCCTCCAGTTGCCTACCCCACTTTTTTATACTTCACTTATTTTAGACCCCTGGATATCCAGGGGTCTAATTTTCTCCCTATGCTGCAAGTTTGCAGTGCAGGAAACATATTTTTGTTCCCACACTTGCCTGTTGCCCTGTCTCAAAGGGGTTGAGGTGAGGCAAGAGGCTCATGCGCACTCATGTGGATGCGCCCTCTGAGCCCGGGTCCTGGGCTGTGCCTCCCAGTATGCTTGTTGGGGTTGGTTCCAGGCTGTTGCACATGCTGCTTACTCAAACTGTTAATCCAGACCATCCTGGGTGGTGCTGCATGTTCTGGATCAGGCATGTAGATCAGGCCTGACTGGGCCATAGAGTGGTCCTGTGCCACTCATCTGACCTGTGGGGCCAAATGACCTTGACACCTTTAGTGTAAAGGAAATATATAACTTGCTCGTTATAACTTCATGGTCCTTATGCAGTGAAAAAAAAATGGCATCTAATTTCATAAGCACAGAGTTGTAACACCCTGTTTTGTCATGTACAAGATACACATTTTTTTCCCAAAAAGCAGCTGGATTGGAGTGTACAGTATAAATAAGTGTGTGGTATAAACAAGTGAATACAGTAATAATAGTTTTGGTAGTGGTAAGCTTTTGACAAATGTGGGGAGGGTGTTGGAAGAGTAAGGTTGCACCTGCTCCACAGGGAGCAGCACAATGATCATGCTGGTCTCTCTAGCTGCTCTTAAAGCTACCCACCAGTATTTTCAAGGAACAATCTTTTTTTTTTTTGGTTTCATTCTGCCTTTCAAAAATTAAGTGCGCATCCAATCTAGGGGTACTGTGTGAAAGAAAATAGGTAATCTGAGTACTGATTCATTTAACATAATGGAAGACTGTTGCTCTTCCTTTTTTCTTTATCCTGCCACAACTCAAGTTTTCTCCTTCTCCAGATTGATGTACTGCAATTTCAGCAGTAGTATGTCATCTCTTGCTTTCCTACTCATGTTGGCTCTGCAGATTCAGCAATAGGAACTGAGTCATGGTATACATTGCTAGTTATCTCCTTATGAGTCAGTTCCTCTTCCCTTAATTATTGTTCTTCCTGTCTCTAAATGTGCTTCCTATTTTCGCTCTAGGTATTAAAAAGCTGCTCTGAAACTTAGGAGATGTGGTTCATTTCCATACTTCACCATCTCCTTGGGAATGTTTAGCGAGCCACTTAAATCTCTCTGTTCTACAAAAGTAGACATTTTTCTCAGCTATTGTATTAAACCTTTAAGTCCAGAAACTCACTGATTGTTCGTATGCACAAGGACCAGTCTATTATCCTGTGCCTGAATTTCCATTAAGTCAAAGAAGCTGTTAAAACCAATAATAATAACTTCCAATAGCATGGTAACATGGTTAGATTAGACAACGTTCTCTGGACAGCTAGCCTAATATAGACATTGAGGAGTTCTGCAGTCTGCAGAGGAATTATCAGTTATGCAGTCTGTAGCTTTTTAACCATCATCATGCATTAGAAGTTCTTTTTTTTTCCATGCACTTTAATACTAAAACCTTTTACTAATGATGCATATAAAAGTGAATATTTTGCTATATGTGAGAGAAATCTAAAACAGCATAGTTTAGAAAGATGAGACATGCAGTTCTGCAAAGAATTCCAAACTTTTTAGGCATAATAATTCATAATGAAATGTAGTTCAACTTGTAAATTACAGGACCATGCACCTAGAATGTAACAATTTCCTAAATTTTGAAGGCACAGGCTAAGACAAATCCACAATAGTGAGGGGTGAACTATGCCAGTTAAGTACATCCCTGAGCTGACAATGATGTGGAGTTCACCATGGGGTGCTTAAGACAGGATTGTGCCTTAGCTAGAAACAATTTATTTCTAAACTCTTAACTGTGAAAGACAGCATGCAAGTGACTGTCCTCTATGCTCAACTTATTCAGAAGTCCAATCTCCTTCTCAACCCCTTTGGAGTGATGTGCCACATGCCCAGAATTTCATAAGCAGGGAACCTGGTTTTCTATGATTTAAAAAAAAACAACCACCCCAATTTTCAGATGAAAAAAGTAACCCAAAATCCACATTTTCCCATGATCAAAATGAAATATTACTTATATATACATACATACATACACACACACGTAGATCTATATCAATATCTATATAGATATAGATATAGAGATAGGTGCTGCGATGGTGCCCCACCCCCCTGAGATCTAGTGCTCTCAGCTTAGGCAATGGGCTGGGGGCTGGGCTTGGCATCCAGCCACAGGGGGGACCCCCACCACTACCAACACCGCTGCAGCCACCTGCAGACAGTCCCTGCTCAGCCTTACCTCACTGCTTGCAGGCAGTCACCATATCCTCCCAGCCTCAGGAGGCATGCATTGCTTGTGTGTATATGTAGACATATAGATATAAATGGTGTTTCTTTTAATTGTGAAAAATGTGGATTTTGAGTTAATCTTTTCATCTGTAAATTTGGGGGGGGGGGTTAAATCAGAGAAAACCATGACTCCTGCTTATAACTTATATAAAGAGAACACTTATTCTCTGTTTATTTTAAATGAATTATCATAATCTTCATTATTAATTTTATTTTTAAATCATCCCTTCATCAAACATATGTAATCTAAAGTCTCAATCATACAGATCCTGACTTAAAATGTCAATGGGAGCATTGCCTTTTAAAAACTAGAAGGTTGCTTGAAAAAGTGAAGGGAACATATGAATTCTATATTTACACTGATGAACAGCGATCCTGGGTTGTTTTTTTCTGATTTTAAAAAAATCCACAATTTTCAATTAAAAAATAGTAACCCTAAATACACATTTTCCATGATTTCATTGAAACACCACTAATATATAGATCTATACATAGTGGTGCTACATTTTAATCATGGAACAATGTCGTTTTGGGGTTATTTTAAACTGAAAATTGGGTTAAAAATGTATTTTTAACTGAAAACCAGGATCCATATATATATATTATTATATTATAAAAGTATAAAAAAAATTGCACTAAACATGACACAAACCAGTATCAATTACATTGGGCTTCTTTTGACCTCACACTAAACTGTACACAGCATTTCAAATGGTGTAGAACAAGAAGAACCAGACTCAGGATCCATTGCTTAGTTATTTGTTGTTTCTAAGACAATCCTGAGAGATAAGTAAAATCTTTCTTCCAACATATCTTCATCCCTCATTATGTAGTATATGTGAGCTCTCTTTTATAAAGTGAATTTATTCAGAGCATGATGCATCATCAGTTTATTTAAAAAAACAGATATTAAAGAACAATAAACCACAATGTATATAATCAGAATGACTTCTAATAATATTGTTTAGATTAAAAAACACAAATATGAATAATCAAGTGTATGTGACTTTATTAGAAAATATACTATCCTCACTGATATGATATCCTCACTCGCCTCATATCCGAGTGTTGAGACTCCAGAACTATATTACAGTGCTTACTGAGAACTTGAACCTATACTCTATTTTATACAAGAGAGAAAGTAACAGAACAGTATATCCAGAAGGCTGCATTTCTATGCTAGTATGAGTCCTTTTTTTTTATTGCCTAAAAGATGGAGCATGAGTCAGAAAAGCATATCTGACACTAGCCCAAAGTGGCTATCTCTATTTTAATTATTAGCTGTATTTATTATTTTGTAAACAAAGTTACATTAATTATTACTTTTCAATGACTACTATAATTAAAACATTGACTTTCCCATGCCCAAAGGCATGCCTCATCTTTAACTCTTTGTGAATGCCTCTGTTGCCCAATAGAACTCTGATTGAAACAGTGCGGGAAGAACAAAACAGCACATATTATTATTATAACTTTACCAAACATTTGAAAAGGGCCTTTAACCTTCAAAGTCATGTAAAAATAAAATAATCTTTGAAGTATTTCATAAATTCAAAGGGGAAGCATAGACATTACCTAAAAAAAAAACCCCACGTAGGTATGTTACACTTTACACATTAAACTTAGAGTGACCTAACTAGAGTTTGGTCCATCTAAATGCAAAACTATACAAACATCTGGGGAGTTGAGATTGGGCAAAAAATGTCCAACCTGATCTAACTTGCTTCACCTAAGGAGGTGCACTATGTAGATTGGACTAACCTGTACCTATTCTAGCTGCACACCTGTACACATTCAGAGATCAGCCCCAGGGCTGGAAAACTCTACTTGCTCACCCAGCCCTGTGGCTGCACTTTTCCTACTCCACCCCACCCTGAACAAGCTATTATTAGCCCTCTAATACCCCCTGCCCCAGATAGGCCACCCCCACACAGCCCAATAACCCTCCCCACAGACCTACCAGCCCTCCTTCCAATTGTGCCAATATCCCTGTCCCTGTAATTTATAGATTGATTGGTTCATTGGTAGAGCATGCTAAGCTGCCTTATCATGACTTTAATTCTGAGGTTTCTGGAGGATTCTCTGTTCCTCCAAAAGTTATGACAAAATAGATGAGATGCAATCTGTGAAGTATTATACACACACACACACACACACACACACACACACACACACACATATATATATATAATTTTTATTACTTAAAAAATACAAAATAAATTTCTTAGCTAGTCAAGCATGTTTATTCTGCAAATAAGTTGCATAACAGTTTAACTGTTCTCACTCATTTATATAGTCCATTACTATGGACCAATATATCTCATTCCTGTTCGTCTTATTACTGCTATAAACATTGACTTACTTCCCAGATTTTCCTCTGAACAGCCATATTAGAAACATACAACATGAAGAAACACCAGAGCGATTTATTAAAATAATTACTTTGTTAAAATTATACGCAAGGCAAGACCTACCTTTCTTTCTTCAGATTTTTTTTTACTTGAAGCTGATCATAACTGCTATAATTAAAGTGTATTAATATGAGTATAATCTCATTATAATAGCCCCCCACCTTTAAGAATCCCAATACAATACAGGAACCATTTGGTTTAATTATAATGATACAGCAAATTGACTCATTCTATTATATAAAACCCTCTATTAAGGCTCTTTTCTGCTGTTCCCATGGCAGTTCATTGTAATGAAGTTTTACTATATACAAATTTCCATCACCATATTGAATCCAGATCCTAACTGACATTGCAGATTTCTAATAGGAGTTTGGAAGAATTTATGCTCCTAAGTCGCAAAAGAGATATCTTAATCAACCTCACAAAACAACTACAAAATCTTTTAGATGTTTCCATTTATCCCTGAAAAAAATCATTAAACATCTTGACTCTTGCTACTGCATTTGCTCAAACTGTTGTGATCCAAATCAATGTTATGAGACACCTAAACTCTGCCTAAACCCCCATTTCCAAGCAACTGACTCTAAGCACATATTAGTAGCAAAACGGAAAATAACAGTTTGGGGAGGGAGAAACATATGCCCAATAGCTTAGTGGTTGGAGCACTGAACCATGAAGTCAAAGAACTGCATACTAAGCTAGCCCCCCACTTCCCAGGAAGGTGCCTTAAGCACTTGGCTTGCTTATGTGTTTGGCACTGTTGGGATTTCCTCCCCTCCATTTATCTTGTTGAAACTGGTCCACTTGGTAGTCATGATTTTAAGGGTTATGGGAAGGAAAAATGAGCAAGAAACCTGACTGAATCTACTGAGGTGAGCTGACTAGGAGGAAAGAATGTTGGGTCCCTCCTACTAGGGTTATTTTTGTTTTTAACTAATGACTATCAAATGCAAAAGGCAGAAATAGTCCTGGCATCTGGGACTGGAAATCAGGACTAACCCTATAATGATAGAAGTTATAATTTACAGATGCCTCCTAACAGGAGACTGCAGGAGTTTGGAATTGTGAGATAAAGCCACAGTTGGAGAGCAGATAGCTGGTCAGCAGGGATCCAGGTTTTCTCTGATTAAAAATAATCCCCAATTTTTGGATTAAAAAAAGTAACCCCAAATCCGCATTTTTCCATGATTAAAGTGAAACCCCACTAATATATATACCCCACAAATACAGTAAAAATGCCAGTAACTAGCATCTTACAAGCCAACATGCTCAACTAACCAGCATGCTGGCTTGTAAGATAAAGTGAAAGCGGAAGTGCCCATGGCCAGTGATTTATTCCCTTTTTCCTAGTCCCAGGTTTCTTTCATAATCAACTCTCTCTCAACTTCTACCTAATTCCATTTCACTTTCTCCTCCTAGATTCCTTGTCATAGTTTGGGACAAGAAAGAAAGGCTTGTCTTTCTCAGTTCAAAAGAGGCAGCTTCCTCTTCCTGTCTGGACCCAAAGATTGGTGCCTAAGGGTTCTTTGTGTTGTCTTTGAGAACACATGAAAGACTCAATAGTGGTATGGACTGTAGGAACGAACAGCAGCAACTGCCCTGGTTCAGACAGAATTTTTTAATTTATCTGCTAAAATCCAAGTGCTTTCTAGTGCCTGTATATAAGTCATTATTCAAGGACTTATGACATAGCCAAGTGTGGGCAAATTTTATTTGGACAGCGAAAAAAGCTTCTGAGACACATCACCTCTCTGCAATGCATGCTTTTTTTCATTTTTAACATGGACAAATGTTTATTTTGGGGGGGGTTTGCTTGTTTTTAACCCCCTTTTTGAGAAATGGCTGAACTGTTTTCAGTTAAAGAATCAAAGAAAAGAAAAGGGAAAAAATAAGCCTGAGGTAGACACTTAGCATATTACATTCCAAGCTATAGAGTTAAATCTTGGCCAAATTATATGTAATTGAAAACAGTTTCTTAGAGTGGGAAGTGTTGAGCAACCTTAGCAATAGGCAGTGTTACCTACCTTTCCCAAAAGCATCTGTATACAGCTTGATTTGTCTTGTTTGGTTCTTATGGAATATGAAATACAGAATTAAGTATCTTTAGGCACCAAAGATTTTATTTTTAAGTTACTGTCTCAGACATTCTCTGTTTTCACTACGTCCTTCTCTATACCTTTAAAGAGTACCTCATAAAACATGAATTAGAATTGGCAAAAGGAAGGTTAGCTAATACTATATGAATAAAGGTGTACTTTGGAGTCCACTTATTTGGTCGCCAGCTGAATTAATAATGCTTATGCTATTCATGCACACTTAACAAATATTTACATAGTAACAATTATTCAAATCCCTTAACAGCTAACTCACATGACCAGTTTACCTGACACAGAAGGTTGCTGCAATATATAAAGAAAGCTTTATGTTGACTGCCTTTTACTTACTTAAAATCAGTTTCATCCAAAATTATATCCACAAACCATATCATAGTGAACCAAGCATAAATCAGAAGACATTACACAAGTTCCTGGAAGGAATTGTGAATAGTTGAAATTCACAGAGATGATCATAGGCATTAACAGTATCTGAAAGTTGGTTGTTGATTACCGAGTAGGAGGCACAATGTCTCTGTGAGCTCCAAGGAAATGAAATCTTTATACCATCTTTTCAGTAAGTTCCCTTCATGATTAGTAGCATTTCTTATTCAACATCCTCTGGATTAGCTAGCATTTCTATCTAGGAACAGAACATCCGCTCAAGTAAGCATTACACTGTTCTGAATGACACCAGCAAAAAGGATGCACCCTTCATCTTCATAAACTTGCAAAGCAATCCTATGACTATAGGCACTGACAGATGCACTGGCCTCCACTCTAACTCACAGTGCTTTACATAAAACGCCATGAGTTAGAGCACCCTCCCCCTCTGGTCCAACAGACATTTGCTGCTTGAGATCAGCCACTTTAAAAAGCTCTGCAGCTATTTATGTGTGTCACAGGATGGGTGCATAGTATTTTCAGGGGACCAATCATATGACAAATATAACTTCTGTCTGAACCCCAAGAGACTCTTTAGTCTCATAGGAGACTAACTTGATCAGCAGATTATTAGTGGAAGAAAGTCTTCCTTTTAGATTACCAGCTACAGTCTAGTTTTGGGGGTCAAAAGTTAATATCTGTTTAGTATGAATACATGATTTTTTTCAAAATTAAATAAGGTTAGCACTTTCCATTCAGCTCCCGGGTATAAGAGGCTGCTGCTCAGGTAAAAATAATTCTTAAAGCTCACGTAATTGCCTGTGTGCAGTCGGTACATAAAACAGAAGGCAAGCAGAACTAGTTTTGGCTTGCTGAAATAACATTCCTTTTGAGTTGAGCAGAAGTTAAGTTAGCAGGGTAATTTACCAAGCAAAAGAAGTATAATGAGAAGGATTATCTGTCACAGGCTAACAAAGAGAAGTTTGATGCTGTGTTTTCTTTGTACTGTCCTGCCCTTAACAACAATGTACAAATACAGAAAATGCTGAATAGAGATAATCTGTACAAAGATAAGGAAGATTGTCGATACCGGATTATAAACACAAGAAAAACATATTATTAACTGTTGTACCATTAGAATTTGCTCTTGTTCTAAGGGAAAGGGAGAGGAAATATTCCATTCAAATTGTCCTAGTTGTAGGTGTTCTGATATAAGTAGTTGTCCCTTGTGAGAGGAATGAAACCTGTACAGTAAAACCAAATAGACTTTAGCATTTAGGCACAGGTGTTTATTATTATTATTTTTTTGTATTACAAGGCCTGATTCTCAGGGATGCTGACTACACACAATTCCATTTAGTAGCAGTGGACACAACTAGAGATATGACTGAATGACTAAGTGATTTTTGGTGTGATGGTCTTACCGTTTTTACTAATCTTCTTACTGGTTTTGTAATACAGAACACTTGTGCAACTTTACTGCTCATTAAGCACATACACTGTGGACTGAAAAGTCACTCAGTTTCGGCTTCTGGCCATGCATAGCCTTAGCAGCTAGGCCCTTAACACTTGTATAAACTTTGTTGTAAGCCAGATACAAAATAGAGCTGCATCTAAATTATGCCTTAGTCAGGATAGGGACGTAAAGTATTAGGCATGTTGATTTTTCCAGCTGTAGACAAAATAGTTTCTAATAAAACCCTCTTCTTAAATTCACTGATACCATAGGCTATCAAATAACAAAGAACTTATTTAGACAAACTGTTTTAATATATCAAAATCAAAAAAAATATTATTACAATTGATTTACACTACCAATTACTGAAATTCTATGCAGAGTGCATGTCATCTACTATTATCTCTAGCATGCTCACATCTTTAAGATATTCACCATAGAACAAAAAAGGGGAAAAAAAAAGAAGTTTCTTTGCAATTGTCAAATAGCTGAAAAGTTTTGCTTACACATAGTCAAGTGTACAGGTCAATTTTCACACAGGTAAGAGAAGAAACATTGGCTGAACTCAGTGCCACTTCAAGATATTATGATTCCAGCACTTGTTCCTGCCCAGGGTAGGGGGCCGGACTTGATCTGTTCAGGTCCCTTCTGACCCTAGAAACTATGAAACTATATTCCTCTTATAACTACAGATTAGGTATACTCCAAATAATGAAGCTAAAGTGATATATTTATCTTTGGTAGCAATTAACATAGTGAAAGTTTGGAGATCAAACTAAATTGTTACTAAAAAACTAATTTGGGGGTTTTGTATCTACTGTGGTTCTTAAGCTTTCAAAGACAGTAATGGATGTGTAGGTCCAGTGACGACATGTTGTAAGATGTGATAATCTAGAGATGGTTCACATGGCTAAAAATACTATATGACTTTTCTAGAACTATATCAGAAACCTGGCTCATCCAGAAAGTATCTACAGTAGAGGCAGAGGTTAGAGGATATTCCAAAGTCTGGCTCTAGGGAAGATATCTGGGGAAACAGCCAAAAGAAACCAGCTAAGAGATTGCTTACCTGTTAAATTCTGATCTACATGAAAAGCAGCATTTAAAATTAACTTCCTAGCTTTGGTATGGGATAAAGAGATATTCCTAAACACTTGTGCTATGTCCAGCAGGAAGGGCACTTCTCAGAAGCAGAGTATTATGGTTCCACTTCCCAAAAGCTGAGTATTATGCCTGAAAAGGGTAATGAACAAGTTTCATGGGCTTACTTTCTTGATCTCTATAAAAGGAAGTGCTTACATATAGACTTGGATGGAGAACTAAGCCAAAAATTATCCAAGAGTAACTCTGAGGCAGCAACTGTGTTTTTATGTAGGTAAAAGTGAAAGAAAGGTACAATGATACATAAGTGGGTGACAGAATTATCTTCCTCCTTTTCTTCCTACAGCTGTTTACCTTTTGTTGCTGGTTATTCTACTGCTACATTTATCTCCCATCTGCTGCATCTTGGCCACATCAAGACAAGCAGCAGACTACACAGTTGTTACTGCGCAGTCATTTAGTACCTGCATAACCAAACAAGACAGATCAAGCTACATACAGATGCTTTTGGGAAAGGTACGCAACACTACCTATTGCTAAGGTTGTTTATGCAAGTGCTAAATGACTGTCCAGTAATTGGCTTTACTATGCAGTAATGTCACTACATAGTTTTTTTTCCCCCCCTGACACTGCTGCACAGTAGCAACGAATTACTGTGCCGCAGTTCATTACTATTGTGCAGTATCATTGCATCATGATTAGTGACCAGCAATGGTACTACATGGTAGCAATGAGCTACTGTGCAGTTTCTTGTTTTTACTGCACCATAGCATCTCATGCAGATGCTCCCCTTGTGTAGTTTCCAGTCCAAAACCCATGCCTAATAGTCTAGTTTCATAACATCCATGATCTGCAAGATCATGAGGGATAACACTGAACATGAATTCCTAGGCATCAGTACGGGCAGACTGGCAAGTATGGATAAGAATTCAAAAAGAAAGGTGTATTCTGAATTCAGGTGCGGAATGAGTATTGTGCCTACTACAACATGGCTATTCACAATTGCTCTTCAGAGCTTGATTGGTTAAAGTGCACTTTAAGTAACCTTTATTCACATAATGTGAGCATTTGAATCTGCTTTGCTTTTCCCTCACAAAGGCATACACAAAGACATTTGGAATTCACCAGATGGCAAAGAAGGGGAGAAAGATTGACCACATCTGCATCAATTTGTGATTTAGGTCATCTGTCCAAGAAAAAAGGGCATACCAAACAGCATGTGCCAACTGTGAACATAATTTTGGCACTGCCTAAGTGCAGATAAAACTGAAAAAGAATGACTTCAAACAGAATGCGGGGGGGGGGGGAACATCAACAGTACACAAGTGAGAACAGGAGTACTGTGAGAAATTATAAACTGAATGGAGTAACAGATCTGAAGCAGAGGCAGAGAAATATGAAACACAAATGGACCTGAAGTAATGGTCAGTGCAATGACAGTGTGATTGAAGCTACAGTAGTCACACCTTGATATAAGCATTAAGAAAGAACTAAGCCATGGGATGTGGTGCTTCACTGAGGGAGGAAAGAAAAGAACTGAAATGAAAACTCCTGAATGCTAAGATCAACAAAATATTAGGAAAAAAGCGAAAGATGAGTAAAAAACATGCAGGCCAAGTAGTATAGAGCAACACAATTAAAGATAAACATACAGGTAGATCTAGAATTGAAGATGAAACTATTACTATAGTAAGAACCCACAAAGCTAAGGGCATTTTTACATGTGCTCCTGGTGGTGGTGGGGATTTTAATTACAATAGCTCTTGTCACGACCCAGTGATTTTGGTGCCTCGGCACTATGGAATTTCCTGGCCACATGAGAGCTCCTACGCACGGCAGAGTGTTCTGCTGCAATTGAGAACCCGCGTGTAGGAGAGAGTTCCCGCCAATTTGCAGTTTCCTTTGCAGGATGCATTTCTTCTTTGCAGCACAGAAATGCACGGTGCAAAGAGTTCCCACTATTCGAATGTAAATTTGTGCCCCGCTATTGGCCAGTGCTAAATTATTCACACGTGGTGGCTGGTAATTGGCTCGCTGGCCGTTTAAAATTCCGCGCGACTTCCGCCCAAGTCAAAGAGCTTTGAACATGCTGCAGAGTGCCTCTGAAGTTATCTGACTTGCGGCTGCCAATCGATAGACTGATCACCTATCGATCCTTCTTCCCGTCACCGAGCGCAACCCCAGACGTACCCCTTTCCCCACCGGCTTTGAATTGCGGACAGATTAACTGGCTTGGGCCCCGCCAGCTGGAACAACTCGTGTGGTTGTTCAGATGACCGGACCACCTGCATCGTGATTGCAAGCGGCGTGAGTAAAGTTTTTTGCAACCGATAAGTTGTGTCTGCCTCTCCATTCACCAGCCCGCCCTAACGTACGACCAATTTCTAACGTAACTCGAGTCGGCTCTGGCTGTCCGAGACAGCTCTCAGGAGCAGCTTTAATTAAAAGCCCACAGCATCTCATGTATTCCATTCTCTCCACTTCAAAATGCCAGTGGGGGTGCTTTAACTAAAGCTCATTTGATGAACTTTAGTTATAGTGTCCCTGATACTATTTTTAAATAATACACATGACGCTGAGGCTGCTGGAGCATTCTAACTAGAAAGCTGCAGCAGACTTGATTAATCAAGTCTGCTCCTAGGTGTTCTAATTAGAATGTGTCAGAGTAGGTGTCAGACATGTGTATAGGTGCCATAAGTGAGTAAGGGAAATAACAAGAGACGCACAGTGACCACAGCTCTTTGTGCAGCCATGAGAACATTGTCACACTTCTCACCTCAGTTGAGAATCCTAACCACTATATTAGAGAACCAGTGTCCCTCTTATTTTTTTTTAATCTAACCCAACAATTCTTGCATGTTTGTTTGTTTGTTTGTTTGTTTGTTTGAAAGTGGCCCACTTTCAACAGGAGAGGTGGAGGGCATCCCTTCTTTCCCCAAAGTTTCTCGTTAGGAGAATGTGGATTTCGATCTCCTTGGGTTGAACATAGTTTAGAACAGTGGAGCAATGGGCTGGGAGCTTGCAACTTGGCTGCATCACAGGACAGTGTTTCCTTCCTATAGTGGAGAAAGGCAGGTGGGAAGGGAGGGAGGGAGGGAGGGGGAAGGTAGGTGGGGTGGGAAGAGGGACTGTGGCTGTGGAAGTTTGTGTTGAACTGATGCTTGTCACTGACATTTTAAGGGCTTTCTACAAGATGCATATTTACAGCTTCAGTTCTCAGATGGTTCTTATTGCTCCATGTTGTTTTATGGCTCAGATTGACCACACTCTGTTTCCTTCTATAATGAGAGCCTGTCTCAACCTGAGGGAGTTTTATTTGAGAAATCATTTCTTTGCTAGGGTCAGTGAATCTAACACTGATTAGTGGCTATCAATATTATCTGCTTCAAACCTATATTAACATAAGTGTATGGAATATATTTTTAGATTATACAGTGATGACCAGGGATCCTGGTTTTCTTTGAGGAAAATAAAATCCCCAAATTTTCAGATTTGAAAAAGTAACCCAAAATTCACATGCTCTCTCTCTCACTTTTTCTCTTCTCTCTCTCTCTCTCTCTCTCTCTCTCTCACAGACACACACACACTAGTGGTGTTTTATTTTAATCATGGAAAAATGTGGATTTTGGGGGGAGGGGAGGTTAAGCCAAAGAATGTTTGTTTTTTTATTATCAGAGAAAACCAGGATTCCTAGTGATGACTAAATCAGAATTTTCAAACACCTGACAGACCTCCATATAGCTGCCACTGTTTCTTTGCACTTTAAAAAAAAGACTACAGATAGACCACAGAATGAACATGATCCACCAATGCAAAGCCATAGCTGGCAGAGCAAATAACACTGGCATGCATCTACCAACATATCTCAAGCAAGACTAAGGATGTCATCTTGCCGCTCTACTCAACCTTGGTAAGAATGCAGCTGTAATACTGTGTCTAGTTCTGGGTGTCACACTTCAGGAAGGATGTGGAGGAGCTTGAGAGAGTCCAAAGGAGAGCCACACATGAGTAGAGGTTTGGAGAGCAGGTCATATGAGGAGAGGCTAAAAGACATAGGACTGTTCGGCCTGGAGAAGAGAACACTTAGATGGAACTTGGTGGCAGCCTATAAGTATATTAGGGGCATACATTAGGGCCTGAGGGAGTATCTGTTCACCAAGGCACCCCAGGGAAAGACAAGAAACAATGGACACAAAGTGATTGAAGATCACTTCAGCTTGGACACACAGAAAAACTTCTTTACAATTTGAGTGCCAAGTGTCTGGAACACATCCTCTCCCCCTCCCCCTCCCAGTCACCTACCCTGGAGATCTTCAAAAGCGTCTTGATGCCCACCTTTCTGGGTTCATCTGACCCCAGCAGTCTTCCCTGCCCAAGTGCAGGGTGACTGGACCCAATGGTCTTGTAAGGTCCCTTCCAGCCCCAAACATCTATGAATCTATGAAAAGGGATTCATAGATGTGAAGGTAAGAATGGACAATTTTGATGACATGGTTTGACCCAGCAGAGGACTTTGTTAAGTTTTTGGTAATAGCTAGCTATTTTTGTTAGGGGTTTTTTTTTTCGGTAGTAGATTTTTTTTCTAACATATATATATATTTTTTTTTACTAAAAAATGCAGAGAAAAATAGAATTGGTCAACCTAATGAATTACTAGAATTTTTTAAGTTAAAAAAATTAATGAAATGTCATTTTTAGTATAAAATTATTTTAACAAGAGAAGGACTATCACTATATGACCCAGAATGTTGCTTATCACTCTTATCTGCCAAGTAAACCATCACTTGACATTAATTCTTATTTGAAATCAAACTCTTTGAGTCAGTTCCAGCTCCATTTAGGTCTAAAACTGTCACCAGAAATCAAGACAAGCGTTTGAAGCAAAAGAAATGTTTTCTTTGACTGGAACTGTTGCTTTTGGTATGAATCTCTGCACATACAGAGCACCTGATTGTGGTGTCAAATCATAATATTCCAATAATTTTATACATGAAATCTCTAAAAAGGACAAGAAGAAAGGGAAAAGGTAGTTACATTTACTAGTAATTTGAAAAGATGGCAATATTGCAATGAATCTGAGGTAGTCAAATAAACAGCTAATTATCCTGAAAGAAGAATTACTATCACAGGGCTGTTAGTTCCAAAAAGCAAATCTTCATGCATAAAAAATAAAAGTGCAATATGATTAGAATTTATTACATATAATCTCTATGAGAGCACAAATAATTAGTAATTAAAATTGAGAGTGAAATGATGCTAAGTACTTGTCCAGTATCCATGGCTGTGGACAAGCATTGGTAGACCTTGGTCACTACATTCTCACTGGATAGAAATGAGATTTTCCTGTAACTTCTAATATAGTTATCCCTTTATTCCTCTTTTTCTTCCCTTCTCTGATGGAATTTTATAACTCCCAAATCTTAGGCCACAAGATGCTATCTGTATATACAGTCATACTGCTCTGATGAGATATTTCAAATTCATGCCCCTTTCCAGACATTATTCCTTTAGAATAAGTGCAGGCAGTCAAAGCCTCAGGAAGTAGCTCCCTTCATAATTATGATAATGGATGTTGGAGTCTAGCTTTCTAAAAGAAGAGGAGTTTAACTTTCACTCAATATAGTTTGGTAACAGTTCAGCAAAACAGTTAAAGTGACAAATGAAATATTTTTGATAGTTTAAAAATATTTAAGACCATCCAGGAATTATTACTATTAGTATTACTAATTCCTGGTCAGTGCTACAAATGCCAGTCAGAGGCCCATGACCCCAGAACTGCCAATGCAGAGGAGAAGATGTAGATCCAGATGGTGCCAGCACTGCTTTATAGATACACAGAATCCATATGCTGCTGTCACAAAAGGACTATACACATTTGACCCTAGCCCCAGCTGTCATGTCTTTGGCTATATTGAAATAACCCAGCTGACACTACATCCCTGACACCTTTAAAAGAAAGGAGTGATGGCAGGGTACATAAACAAAGGTGATCTGAGTATCAGAAATATTTAAACCAGCCAGAAACATGAGGTTTGGCATATGGCTGTCACTTATGTGCCAAAGCCAGAGTGAAGCCGACAACAAGATCTAGTTCAATCATCTCTGTACTCTAATGCTGCCCCAGCTCCCTAGAGAGCCATGACATCAACTGTACCACTTAGAAATTAATGATATTGCTTGCTATGATTAAGTTGACAGAATTCAGCCCATAGATGTGTGATTCAAAGTCCTTATTTTTTAACCTCTTTCATAATCACCATCTGCTAATTTACAAAAATAAATGATGTCTCCCCCCCCCCCCCCCAAAAAAAAAAAAAAAAAGGAATTGCTGGTTTTAGCAATCAGCAGTCATTTCTCTGATCCTAAAAATCCCACATATTTATGCCTATAAGACCCAGAGTTATAACTGGTCTCCCTACTTCCCTTTCCCCTAGCACCTGCCTTACAGAATCTCTGGTTTTAGCTCTGGCTGTAGACACTGCAGCAGAAAAGAGGAGAAAAGCAGCACCAACAGCTGGAGATTTAGTGCTGCTGAGGACAGATGTCACCTCATTTTTTAGGTGTGTGTAGCTCTGTAGAATCCAAACTGGGAATAAGTACCAAAATTTGCAGTCACACTGCTACATAAATGACACTTAAGAGATTGAAGATGAAATAGGATTTAGCTATACTGTAAGCAAATCTAGTAGCTAAAATGTTCCAGATTAATGTAGATGTCTTTGTCATATTATGTAAGTCACTACAGGCCAGATCTAAAAGGCTAGGGACAAAAATTGGTTTAAGTGATCAGAAACTGATTTAAACCTGTAACAGAACAGAGGCTCAGTGCAAATAAACCCATTTCAAAATGGCTGAAGATAAACCTGACTGAATGTAGTATCAGACTCAACTGATTTGGTTCAACCCAGTTTATAAAACTTCTGTCCCAGACCCCTTCCTAGTTCAAGTTTAATCAGAGTCCTCCAGCATCCCAGCATCTTGTAGCCCTGGGCTAGGCTGTACTGCCTGCTCCAGAGAACAGGCCTGGCCCTACCCCTTTGCTCCCTAGCTGGAGTAGTGAGGGCTGGATGACAAGGGGTGGCAAGCCTGGCTGGGGATGAAGCCCAGTCTATGGGGGGACTGCCTCCCCCACAAACAAACCATCTCCAGCTGGGGTCTGGGGCCAGGGAGGAAGTTAAACACCCCTTCCCCCACTCAAACTTACTGCTGGCTGCAACTGTGGACTACAAATTCCAGAGGAACCTAGAACCAGGAAGAGGAAGGGATAAGCAACCTTGCAGAGTCCTGCTGCTGTAAATCTGGACTGCAAATCCTAGAAAGCTTGGGAGCAGCAGGATCAGGAACTGAACATACAGCCAGAGAGCTGTGCTCTAGTGCCCACTCCCCCAGCTTCTGTCCTGAGCCACTGCATGCATGTGGCTGCACTTCCTGAATCAAAGGTAAAGGCCTGTTCACTTCTGTTTAAATTTAATCTGTGCAGCTTGGACTAACCTGCATAGACTGTATCAAATCAGCCTCTGGCTTTTTGACTATCTGTACTTAGCCAAAAACATTTTAGACAGTTATGGATCTAAACTACATCACTTATAGAAAAAACATTTAGCTGAGATCGGTTCTACCTTTGCCTTCTTCAGTGTCTGTACCTAGCCTTAAAGCAGGACTTAGGTAGCTTTAGGCACTAATTCCAGAATTGCAATCCAAGAATTTCTCTTTAGCAGCTTCCTAATACTGGAAGTGTCTACAATCTTTAGATGTCTTTAACCCAATAGATAATTGTTTAACCCAATGTAACCACCATTATTCTTTAGTGCATGAGCAGCAGTGCCCTAGTCTAAACATTAAGGTGCCTCGCACCTGCTGAAGCTCAGTTGTGATCTAGTGATTGGAACAGTGATTTCTAAGACTATTTTGGGGCCCACAGGAGGTAGTAATGTTGATCCTGATTGTTTTTATAGCCCAAGAACCACCAAACGCATAATATTTTATGCTCTGGTTGACCTTAGGGAACTCAAGATCCCATCTCCTGGGAAAGTGCTGTTAGCATACTGTTATAAAAGGGCTTGGTGGAGATCAAGCAGAAGCATTCCTAAGATCTCTTGCTGAAGCTTTGTCTTTTTCAGAGGACAATATAAGATGTATTGGGCCAGAGAAGTAGGAAACATGAGTAAGCTTGAGGTTATAGTCTAATCATTAGGGCACTCCCCTGGTCCCCTGCCCTGAATCCCAGCACTGTTTTTAATTTGGTGTTTTTTAATGTTTTCATTATCCAGAAATTGGACAAAATATTTCTAGCACTACAACAATTCCTACAACTCCTCAGGAGATGATTCTGAATTTAAGGGTGCTTCCCTGCAGCTCTGTGTTAAGCACCTAAGTTCCAGAGATGGACTGTAGCTGAGACATACCCATATCTTCCCTTTTAGTTTACTCCAGAGGTTCAGTGCTCATACATATTTACTTCACTCAGTGTTCATATATATTTTTAATCATATTCTGTCTTGTACCTATTTCTTTCCATCCTTGTATAAGGAAATTAGGCACCTAAACTTGGTTTTTGGATATCACATGGTGGCCAAACTAAAAAAGGAGCCTTAGGTAATATTGAGAGACTTTAATGTTATGTGACTGCTAGAGATCTTAACCCCATGTCCACACATTAACAAATGAAATTAGTTTTAAGCACACTTTAGGAAGCTTACAGTTACGCCACTCCTGATCAGGTTTATCTCTCATCCATGTTACCCAGTTTGTGTTCCATTATGTGTGGCCACTCCCCACAGATAAGCCACCCAAGTTGCAGTCCTCCAGTATCCCAGGACATTCCATGTCCCCTTCCACACCCTCCTATTCTGTGTGGACAAACCTTCTACCCCCTGAACTCTGCATTTAAGGGAGGCAGTTCTGGCACCAAGACAATAAGATAAGTCCCCTATGAGCTGGGGTTTCCTTTCCTGGGCAAGAGAAGTAGGTGTCCCAAAAGCATCTTCCTTCACTGCTCCACCTCCCACCCCAAGAATCATAACCAGCAGCCCCAACAACCCAATCCCAAATCCCAATTTATTAAAACATGAGACCTCCTTTAATTTAGTTCCTTTTTAAATTACTTTTCCTTCTTTTGATTTTATCCTTCAGGGGATGACTTCCTTCATTTCACTACCCTTTCCCTTCCCGTATTTCCTTTCCACTTCCCATTCCATTAACCACCCCCATCCCATTAAATCTCTACCTCCCAGCTTTGTGTTCCTGCCCCTGCTCCCAGCCTCTCTCTCACATACCCACACCTAGAGCAGGGACTGAAGTCTATACTGGCTCACTAGCCCTGTACAGACAATGTACAGCTGTAGTTCCTGGTCAGGTCCTTGCTTGCCAGCTCTGTAGTGGCAAGGTACAGCTGTGCTGGTGGGGGGCACTCAGAGAAGCTTTTTTAGCCTTAAGGAGTGCAGACAGCAGTGTAGCTCTGAGCTGTAACTCAGAACAATTTTTGCAAAGTTAAATGAGTTACAGTGTTCTGAGTTACAATGCTACCCCAGACCAAACAGATGTTCACTGGTGGTTTCAGGGGTGAGGGGAATCTAGTTGCAGGCTTGGAGCCTACAGCCAGGTTCCCATAGGAATGGCCAGGGCTCTCTGCCAGTGCTTGCTATTTTCAGAATGGGAGGGAGGAAAGAAAGAGGAGGGAGCTTGTTCTTGGGGCTCTCCACCTGCTGCTGAAGGATGGGATGGTTGAACTGAAGTCCCCACCAACCCACCTCAGGGGAGTTCCAATAACCTGCTCCACCCTCCAAAGTGGGGCTGAAACCCCCACAGACTAAATTCCCTCCACTTTCTTTCCACCCTCCCATTCTGAGAACAGCAACCAGCTGGGAGCTCCACAGACACAAGTTACAAAAGATGCTACATTTTGAAACGTCTTTATGTGATACTTCATGCAATGAGGGGTCAGATTTTCATTTAATTAGCCATTTTTGAAGCTGTGCACTTGTGGTTGGTAACAAGCTTTGCAGAGATGTGTTTGTGTTTGGTAACAGCTATAAATGGTTTTCTGTGGCCAGATTGGGCGAAAATTAACACTTCTGTTAGTACCCAAGGTGTGACTGCTCCTAACTCAAGTTAGCTCTAATGCCAACCAATGTTTATGCAGATCAAAGTGCTATGTGTAACAAGGCCCTGAAATACTCACAATGATGTTCTCAGCTACATATGCAGAGTTGCACTCCGGCAACTTGAACATATCTTATACCAGGGAGATAAATTCAGGTTGACAAAACAAAACAAAAAAACAAAACAAAACAAAAGCCTTTTGTGTTTCCAACCCCAAACACTCCACATCTACCCTTCCCAGAATCTTTTAGGAGTCAGCTGTGAGTACATCAGCCATGAATACCAAGAATAATTATGAGTCTGACAAAAAACAGAGCATGAGAGATGGTAAGAACTGATAGTATTTTTTTAACCATTCTAGCCAGTGGCTTAATGAATCTTAATATAGATGCAGCAATGAATATATTTCCCACTCGAAGAATTAAGTTTTCATAAAAGTTAAAAAGAAAGACATTCTATACCATTTGTAATACATATGTGTCATATGGAAAAATCTACATCATTTCCAGGAGTCATGGTTGCCATGTGTCTGAGCCCTTCTGATGAAGAACACACCAAAGGTTTCTTGAAATATGAAACTAATGAAAAAGTAATAAGACAGACAAAGGTTGCATATTTGATGAATTCTTAGCTTTAACATTGATAGAACTTTATCAATAAAATTAAAATATGGTTGAGAACAATAACATGGAGTTGAAAAAACAGGAGTTCCATATAAAATCAATTTATTGCTAAAACCCCTTTAAGGCAGATACTCAAGCTGTGCTTCTTAAAGTAAATGTACCTTATTGACATTACTTTTATCAATAATTTGCAAAATTATAGAGTAATAACAAAATCATAACCAAATTCTTCCTTGCGTTGATGAGCAACTGAAGTGACTCCATAAAATGGATTTGATCTGCACATATAACTTGGCTTTGAACTGAACTAACTGCAGGAGGAAATGTTTTCAACTTTATAACTGTCTGAAATTGAAAGTACTGCAAGTAAGGATGCATTTGCTGTGAACAGACTTTGAAAGATTTAAAACCATTTTCAGTATAGGCTTCTAAGTGCGATATAGATGAAAACTGGCTTCTGAAGTTTTGAAAAGCCTAACAAATGTCACAGTATAGCATAAAGCACCTTTAACCTTCTATAAAGATTTTAAATCAGAATCCTGTATAATGCTCTCTCTCTTTCCTAAAATGTAGTGATGAGCTGTATTACACAAAAAATGTTCAGATAATTCCTTTTGGTTACCCTGAATAAAGTATTCAATTTCTTATATAATTTTAAACTTTAAATAGATACCATAAAAAAGAGGTTTCAGGCAAAGCATGGTCCTTTCACAGAGTTTAAAGTTTACCTGGGGCATAAAAAGGCATTATTTGCTATCAGATTGGCTCTTTTAATTTAGAGTGACAGCAGGATCCTTAGTAAGTCACTACTGAGTAGAGAACAACACTTCTGAAGCTCATTAGTATGAATTTTTTGTGCCAACTGATTAGCTCCTGCTGTCACTTCTCCTTAGGTGTTTTGAAAGTGTCAGTAGTCATGGCCATAGCTTCAACTGACTAGCTTAGCCTTAATTAAGGCTATAAATAATATTTTCTACAATTTTATTATGACAAATCACATCTATATGTAATACAGTGATTGCTCTCTAAAGATCAAATTTGATTAAAATGGTGAAAGAAACATAGGTAAGACAAATGGTTACTTATCAAAGGTATATACACAACACTTACATCTCCCTCACTGAAGCACTGGAACACAATAAATGTCATTCCTTCATGCAAATAATTTTTAAATGTAAATGTTAAAAGTGGCATAGTTGAAATGCAGGGTTTTTTTGTCTGAGACAATGATAGTTACACTGAATAGTCTTAGCTTTGCTAAGATTTACAAACTATATGCTTTATTTAAAGTTTATAATTAATGAGCATGATTGTCCCCAAATCATTTATATTCCTCAGTTTCCCTATACGAAGTATAAATATAAACACATAATACTTCCACTTAATTTAAAATGCTTTGAACACTATGGTTTAAAGTGTTTTTCTTGTATATTAGTTGCTGATGAGTTCTTAATTTTTTTTCTTGTAATCTGTGATTAAGTTTAATTTTGAGCTAGGAATGCAATTTACATCTCGCTAGATTTCCTTTTCTGAGTAGTAGCCATGGTCCTGTGCAGAAACTGTCTTACTGCTATTTTTCAGGGGTAAAGAGATTTTCTTCAAGGGTAAAGCAATTAACCCTTGTCCACAATGGTGTGCAGTGATCATCAGGGGTCCTCGTTTTCTCTGATTAAAAAAAATAATAAATCCCCAATTTTTGGATAAAAAAAGTAACCCCAAATCCACATTTTTCTGTGATTAAAATGACACACCACTAGTATGTATCTATATAATGGTGTTTGTCATGGAAAAATGTGGAGGTTGGGTTAGTTTTTTTTTTAAATCTGAAAGCTAGGGATTTTTTTTTTTAATCAGAGAAAACTAGGATCCAAGGTGATCACCAAGCATATCCCATTTAAATATATAATAAAAGTTACAAAATTAAAAGTACTTAAGAGGCGGCCAAAGTGAAGGGAGTCTATGTTTAGAATGAAGTATTCATCCACCCACCAGTGATGCGTATTATATGCAGATAATTATGCAGGCACTTTTTTACCTATATCCTTATACAAAAACATGGGGATGGAAGAGAAATATAATCAAGATCTTGGGGACCTTTACAAAACACCTAGTGTCTTCATCAAGATAAGAGTGTAGAGAATGAAATGAGTAAGACATAGTATGAGAACCAATCAAAGAAGGCATAAGAGGCAGAATTTGGAAGCTGAGATGGAGTTCCCAAAGGCAAGACAATATGGAAAGATAACATAAAAATGGAACTGGAAGGGGTAGGTGAATATATAACATGGTAGGAGACTATGCAAGACAGAAGGAGATAGAAAGCTGTTGTTAAGGCAGGTATAGGCCTTTGAGGCCTATGAGACCAGAGAGAGAAAGAGAGATATAGCATGTTATTATCTTTATAGTATAGGAGCTGGAGGAGGTAACAGTGATACAGTTTGATTCTTTTTTTAGTAGATCTCAAAATTGTTGGCAGTTGGGAGAGAGAGAATAAGATGGATAATCAGAAAAAAATCCCTTGGTGCAGAAGAAAGAGTCAGGAGCCTGGGCATAAGAAGGTGAAAAGAAAGTAGGGATGGTATTGAAGGATATAATTCATGTCAAGGGGAACAGCACAGGGGGGCAGAAACGTTAAGAATCTGTCTGATAATTTAAACAGCTCTGTATGGGAGAGGCTTTTTGCCTTGTGGATGGTTCACCCAATCGTAGCAAATCAGGCTCAAATCTATGCATACATCATATCTATGACTTTGTGGTTAGCTTGCTTCAAGAAATCTTAGCCGAGTCTAAAAAAAGAGCCTCAGGCAGCCTCAGTCTTCCTTGTTATCTTCTGGCAAAGACAGTTTTGTTCCCTCAAGCTCCTCCAAACTTACATACATTTTAAATTCACGTGTTCCCCTAATTTTGACAGTTCCAGCTCCTTAGGCAGCCAACCAGCTGAATCAAAGATAAAAGAGAGCAAACAACAAAGTTCCAATACCACCCACAATTTCAAACAAAACTAAACTAAACTAAATAAAAAACCTATGTGATTGCTTTATTGGCAGGACTAGAGCCAACATTTTCATTCATCTCTCTTGCTCATTTCACTTCCTGCCTCTTCATGGCATGCCCCTACTTCCTCTCATATAAGACCAGCTTTTCCGTCCTTTCAAAAAAATGATCCCTGCAGTCTGAGGGGGAATGACTGAAGTAGCAGCCCTGGGTGTTGCCTTTTTTGGGGAAGTAGAGAAATAGCCATCACTGAATTAGTGGCTGATCATGCTACCATGATCAGCACCATTGCAACCAGCACTACTCCCTGTGATACTACTGCATTGGTTATAGAGCAGCTCTGCTATGTTTCTGCCTGTGATCCCTGGCTTGGTCTTTAAAACATTGCTTCTCTGTCTCTCTCCACACTTTATCTACACTTTTCACATTACACTTTTTTTAATCATCACCTTTTTCTTAATTTCTCCCTCTCGAGACAACCACTGTTACACATGTATTGACCAAGGAATCATTTGTATGGAAAGAAACCATATCCAGTATGTTTAAAACTGTAGAAATCTTGACCCCATTTAAGTTAGTGACAAAATACTAATTGAATCTAATAAAGCCAGAATTCACCATTCAGACAAGTATATAGCTGTATAAATATATGGTTTGGCATTTGCACTGTTTGAGTTCTATTTTCCCTTGTGTGAGTACAAGCAAAATCTTTTGTCCCTTTTGTATATGTACATGAGCAACGAAGTCACAATGACTTCTTTAAAGTTAGATAGGTTTAATTCTGCTAATATATACATAATATATATGAGTGGGTTGACCCAAGTTTCACCTTGATTTGCTCCACACCTTCAGCAAGCATTGACTTGCTCTTGACAAAATATGCTCCAAAGCAAAAGGACATGTCACCTGATTTGAAGTAATGGTCAGGTATTCTAGGACTGCACTGCAATAAGCTTATAGAAGGTATGTATAATAATCAGCATTCTGGGCTATGTTTTGCCTAGCCTTTACTCAGGAATGCAAAGGTTGACTAAGCAGGAGTCTCCATTCATTTTGTACAGTCATGACTTTGATTCTCTATTCAGCCACTTGAACACTCAAAGGGGTCTTGAGAAATTAATCTTCATCTTCAAGAACTAAAACTGCAAAGCACACACCCTTGATCAATAAGGTCCTGAATCATTTCTTGCTCTGGGCTATATCTAAATGATGCAATAGATACTCTGATAATAGATTCCTGGTTTATATTTGATAACTTAATTAGGAACAATGTTATTAAGTGTGATAAGATAGCACCTGTTACAAGACAATAATAAGTACAAGACTTATAATAAGTTAGCATAGTGATAGAGTAAGTGTTTGTTCTCACCTTTTTCATACTGTGGAAACATGTCTAAAGTTGCCATTTAAAATATGGCATATTTGAATGGCAAGAAACTAAATAAATATTGTCAGAGGTTAGGATCACAAGATATGCAGTGTCAAAAGAAGTGATGTATTTTTTGCAACGTACATTGATGTGAGTTATCCCATTTTATAAGATGTATTACCTTCCCCCTCCCACATACATAGGTATGATAAAGATTTACTTCACTCTGGAGTTATGCATTTTTCTCTGTATTTTCCGTTGCATTCTGTTTCTTTAAAAGGGAGTGTGGGAAGGGATTCAGGTCAACTCACAGTTTGGCATTAATGCAGGTTTTTTTTATCATCCAATAGAGGAAACTCCCAAACCTGGGTCTCCTGCAGGATAATGTGATGGATAATGTTCTGCTGCCAAGACACTTAGATTTCTTTCTTTCCAGTATATTGTTACTGTAAACTACTATGAATGACCTACTTACTTACTGTACCTTCTACAGCAATGTGGGAGAATATCAGATCCAAGGAAGCTGCCAACTTGGTCTGTAGTTTCCAATTTAATGAGTAGCTGTATCCCCGAGGAAAAAAAATGTGGATTCTATTCCATTCTCTAGTTGCATAATGTAAGATAACTGGGACTGAAACATTATAAATTACTTTAACAGATCATTTCCAACATTATATGAATGTTCCAGCTTTTCCATAACTTCTTTACCTACAAGTATAAATTACCTTACAGGAATTTAAAATAGATCTTTGAACCTTTTCTGTTTGAAATGAACTTCCAGATATAACTTATGCAAAAATATATTTCATTTAAAAGAATTGCTAGATTCCTTGATAGGTATAGGTGGTGGACAAAGGACTCCAACGCTTTCACCAGAGCAAAACTGAGATAAACAGAAGCATTTATTTCTAATTCATTGATTTCTAGAAAGATTTTGCCTTTCCTTGTTTGCCATTTGATGACTGATGTGGTGCAAATGAGCCCCAGAGTTTTCCCTGTGTGGTTGGTAACAGCAGAACTGACATTCAAAAGCCTTCTGACTAAGGCTGCATGAGTTCAATTGATACAATTGTAAGAGAAAGCTTAGAAAAATAAAAGTCTCAGGAGATCTAGAAAAACATACAAAAGATCCACAAAGAAGATTAGAAGAATGGATACTGAAAAACAATTTTATTTTGTGGTTTCTGTGTTTAAGTAGAGGAATAATAATAAAGAACAAATGAAGGAGCATGCTACTGAGATATAGGTAATAGAAGAGATCTAAATAACTTCAGATCTTTCAAAATAACAGAAATAGAATCTAGGTATTTATTCTGAACTGCAGAATAAATCTGTGAGTTTTATGGCTTAATCCAGAGCTTTGGTTTAGGTCCATCTTCCCTTATACCCCACTGCGGTAGATCACTATGGTCAGCCAAGAGCAACCTTCTGCAAATACCATCAGTAGGTCAAATATGCTTGGTGAAAAGAAGAGAGATCATTCTTAGCAGTTGTTCTATGGCTCTGGAACTCCCTCCCTCCCAGGGACTACCATAGCATGAACCTGGACATCTTTTAGAAGTGGTGCAAGACCTTCTAATTTGAGCAGGCATTTAGCAAAGAAAGCTAGGTTGAGATATGTTTTATTGTCTCTGATTTATGTTGATGTTTTAGTTCCAATTTAAATTTGTTTTCTCATACTTATAAGTATTTTGTTTCCCTTTTTCTAAGCCACCCAGAGCATTGTTGGGAATTGTGACACACATATCAAATAAATAAATAGATAAAATATTTCAAAGGCAAAAAAATATCAGAAAGCTGTTAATTATTCTAGGCATACTCTTCAGCTTTTTATGACCCACATAATTTGTTTTACATTCTTATGTATTTAATATTATTTTTCATACTCTGTTTTGGGTGTTAAAACTCAGCTTTATAATTTATTCCTTCAATCTGATATTTTCCTTTTTTATGTCATTAGAAACCAGTTAATAAATTTACCATTTTTTCTAGAAAATTCCTCATTTTATATTTTATTTTTCAGTAAGAAAAACCCATGGTACTCTTTATGTCTTGAGAATAAGAACAAAAATATAAATATTAGTTATATGAGTTTGAACAGGATATATCGTTTTGTGTGTAACCAATTATGGCAGGGCACTGTTGGTGCCTGCCACTTTAAGACTGGAGTCAAGCAGCGAGCAGGTGCTTGATTGTGACGGCCATTTTAGATCTCTGGCCACCCATATAAACAGGGCACTTCACTGCTGGCAAGCCAGGCAGTAATAGTGCTTGGCTGCAAGGCTCCATAACATCCTGGAGGTAAAGGCAGGAGCTGTAGGGGATGGCTAGGAGGCTCCTGGTCTTGGGCATGACCTAAAACTACAACCTACGAGGAGTGGGTGGCCTGGTGGGGCTCTCAGTGGTGTGGGAGCCTCCAGAAAATGCCAGGCCAGTTATCACCCTGGTGAAATGCAGGTAGGGGTGCCTTAACCCTAGCCCTCACCTTTGGGTGGGTCTAGTAACATCAGAGGTAGTGAGGCCAGAAAAGGCTGTAGCTACCTGAGCCCTGTGGGGTGCAAGACTCCAACAGTGAGAGTGGGGGTCAGGCATGGCTGTGGCCACCTGAGCCCTGTGGGGTGTAGGACCCTGAGGAAAGGTAGTTGGGGCAGGCACAGCTACAGCCACCTGAGCCCACCAGGGAGGGAAGCCCTGCACCCCCAAGTGAGGGGTCGGTGCCAAGCCCCAAGTGAGGGGGCAGAAATGAGGACCCCAGTTAGGGGGTGGAGATGTGGGGTCCCAGTGAAGGGGGGCAGTGGGAGATGTGGAGCCCCAGTGTGGGGGCTATGTGGAGCCCCAGTGTGCGGGCAGAGACTAGGAGCCCAAGTGAAGGGGGGGGTGGGGACCAGAGGGCTGAGATCCCAGTATGTTTATATAGAGAGAGTTGTCCCTGGAAGGGGCCAGAGCAAGCTTAGACCCGGTCGGGTAGTTGGCTGGCCATTACCCTGGTGAGGGTCATGGGAGAGGCCCAAAAGATGGTACATCTGCCACCCAAGGTACAAACTAGCTAAGCTTGAGGCCTAAGGGGCCCACTACAAGAGGGAGCAAGCAGTATAAGTTGTTGATGCATGGAAGAGACCCTGTGAGAGAGGGTGGAGTATGAGAGGCCCTAGTAAGAGGAGGGTGGTATGAATGTGTGTGAGACTGAGGCCTGAAAATGAGGCCTAAGCTTGGTCTGGTTGTAGTCAGGGAGCACTATGTTATCTGGATACCATCTGCAAGGCTTGGGCTCTGGTGTAGGGAAGGATTGGAGCCACAAATACCACCCCCTGGCATCAGGGCAAGAATGGGCAGCCTCCCACCTTAATTAACATCATAACTAATTAAGAACAAGGCATGGCAGATGAATCAGGTGGGTGGTGTGCCCAAAGGCAAGTGGGGAAACTAGCACTGTGGCTAGTCAGAGAGCCCCACTTTGCCACACCGATACTAAAGTAAATTGATATTTGTAAATTTCACTGGGCATATCTATACAAGATGCCATATTGCTGTGGCAAGGAGTTATGTTGCTGTAGCTCATTGCTATGGCAGCATAGCTTCTAACAATAACCATGCACTGCCGGGAGTGTGCAGTACCGGTGGGTACTGTTGAAGCAAGTACTAAATGACTGTGTAGTATGAACTGCACAGCCAGGGGCATGTATAGACATGCCCACTGTGTCAAAGATCATCAAACAAGGAAAAGACAACAGCATCAGCCTACAGACAAAAATATGGACTGAAACATATGTTCATTATTTTACTTCTTCAGCATATAGTGCCTCTCTAAATTCCTTCTGAAAAGTCTTGCATTGCTGGTATCACTTTGACCTTTTTCCTTCTCCATGTTAATGCTCAGAAAGCATAAGGAATAAGACCGTACCTGTCTTTCTTCAGGTATACAGGTATGTAGGAGGGAAGAGGTAAATATGTCTTGTTGAAAATCATCTTCCCCACACTCCTTTTTATCTCTTGTCTTTCCTCCTGTCCATTCAGGAAGGCCAATTCAAAACTGAGGCCTAGCAAAAAATCCTATGACCCTAACAACTGCTCCAAGTATTTTACATTGTGTCCAGGCAAGGTTTTACCAGGAGATGGCATACTTCTTTGGGCCCACTTACATATGCCAATCTATGGTGCTTTAATCTAATTTAAGCCATATTAAGGGCATGTAAATAGCTAAAGCACATTAATGCATATGTACATGCATTGAGGTATATTAAATCTATGTATGGACTGATGTGGAACTAACTTTAGTCCCACGTCAGTCTGTACACATGGCATTAATGCTCTTTAAAGCGTGCACGTGTAGACACAAGCCTAAATCACCTTAAGGCGCATTAAGCTAATGCACATTAAATTAAGGTGCATCTAAATACACTGTAGACATGCCCTTTGTATAGTAAGTATTCAGTTTAAACCAAAATTACAAATATCCAACAAAATTACAATAAATCCATCCATTTACAAATGGGTGCTCTTACTGACTGCAATCTACATCCTCCTCTGCACTTTCTTATATTTTTATTCTTATACGTATGCTTTATATTCCTCCAGAAATAATAATGACCTTTGAACTGTTATTATCAGGGATCCTGGGTTGGTTTTTTTTTTTTCTGATTTGAATAAAATCCCAAATTTTCAGTTAAAAAAAGGTAACCCCAAATCCACATTTTCAGTGATTTAAATGAAACCCCTCTAATATATAGATATATATAGTGATGTTTCATTTTAATCATGGGAAAGTGTGGATTTGGGGTTGCTTTTTTTTAACCAAAAAATTGGGGATTTTTTTAAATACCAGAAAACCAGGATCCCTGGTCATTGTTACCTATGTCTAACAGCAAAGCAACATGAAAGCTCCTTGAACTCTTCACCAATTCCAGCTATGAAAAAAAAAAAAGCCAAATGCTAAATGTCTTGTGCTTCAACAGATTATTCAATATGAATAAACCTAAAGGAATTCTATATAATGTATGGTTCACCAATATCTTCATCTGAATGTAGAGATCATTTAATATCTCTTCTTCATTGGTATCGGAGGCCACTACTCCTTATTCAGTTCAATGGACCATTCTGGAAGTGTAAATGCTACATTCACAGGAACTTTATATGAATGCTATCAAAGAAGTTATCTCTGAAAATCATCATTAAGTCAAGTTATCTTTGCATTCTTCTGTTTGGTATTTGTCTTCTGTTCTCTCCTCTAAATATTGACATATTCCAAATTATGATTGTGTACTTTTGGGAGAAGAGAAGAAAACAGAGTAGGGAGAGTTGCAAGAATTGTCTTTCCTTCCAGCTAAGGTTTTGATAAGCACATAACCTTTTGCAGACTGAAATGAACCAAACCACCAAACCTTTGTTTGATTTTTTCCTATTACAGTGTGTTACACAGGGATGCATTATAATTGTGTGAAAGTTCATAGCTTTGGGAGATTATACACCGGATAATTGCTATATAAACATAGTACAGTTGGTGTATTTAAAAGTTCTACCAAGATTTTTTTTTTCCTACCAAGTCCAGAAGTACTGTTTCTCTAAATATTTGTTTTATAAAGATATTTGCTATTCATTTGTGATTGGGCTGGTGAGGTATATCAATTACAATAGAACAAAAGAGAGGTATATAAGTTATCAACTCAAATTAAACACATCTCTAAAACATGGATAAAAATTTGCATCCAAGCACACCACTTTTTTTCTGTTGAAGCTATTGCTTCATACACTTAATCATCTTTTGAAATCACCTTTAAATATTTATTCACTTAAAACTTACTCTAAAAGTACTGACAGTGCAGATGATAGAAAACACTGGCAAAGAAATTTTAGAAAATTATTTTATTTCCAGTATGCTTGTGTTGAATCTTCCTTTGTCGTGTCATATAGTAAGAGTTATGTTGATGGTGTTGGAATACACTCACAATATATAGCTATAGAGAATATCAGAAGCCTGAAAATTCCTTTTGGCATTTAAAAAAACTTCAGAAGATTGATTTCTTCATTGTTCCCTTCTCCATTAAAAATATTTGGCCAAATTTTTATCTAGAATTAATTGATATCACCCAACAGGGCAATTAACTAACACATGCCAGCTGAGGACTTATCTCAAAATATCAAATTTATTAAAAATTTACACCTAAAAGAACATGAATCAGTCTTGGTACAGATTTTCAAAAAGCTCAAGGCACAATTGATCTAAGTTGCATGGTTTTCTGTAAGTGGCATAGTTTAGATTATTAGCAATCACACATTTGCCCTTTGGTGGAACTGGTTTCACCATTCTACATGAGATGAACTTCTGTTCCATTATGAGTATAAACCAGTTTTGTGTGCTGAACTTCTGTTCTGTTATGGGTATAGACTGTTTTTTCATAACTTATACCAGTAAAAATTTAATTTCTGTACCTGCCCTTAGTGTGAGAATAATTTGCCCACACCAAGAGTTGAGGTGAACAACTTAGTTTAGTACGGGCTTTACATTTTGTGAGCTGACTTCCCAAGGGTAGAAACTTATTAGGTCATGAAAGCAAAAACAGAACAATTAATCATTTTATGAAAGAAAGAATGTGTTAATTAGAATGAAGAGAGGGAGTTAATAAAGTCTCCTAAAATCTGGCCATATATTGATCAGTCATCAAAATGGTTAAAATATGTCAACAGAGAGCTTTCTCAATCAGAAGAAAGAGTAATAAAGTTTCAAATAGGTATTTAGAGAATTTAACTACTTTCCTGGATGAACAAGAGTTTTAGAAGACAATGTGGCTAGGTACAGACATTTAAAAAGTCCAAGGCAGAATTGATCTAAATTATGTGGTTTTCTGTAAGTGGTGTAGCTTGGATTGGTAGGAAAGATAACACAAATTCACCCTTTGTGGGGGGGATATAGGCCACATCCTACCATTTTTAAATAAGTCTGTGTGCGCCAAACTTCAGTTCTGTTATGGGTATAGACTGATTTGCGTGCAAATCTTCTGTTCTGTTACCAGTATAGACCAGTTTCTGATCACATACACTGGTAAAAGTGTAACGTCTGTATCTGGCCTATGTATTTAACTGAATAACATTACACTGTGGTGAGATACACAAACCCACTTCTCTGTTTGGTATCAAAGGAATTTGCTTATAATGTATGGAATCAGAATCGTCATGATTTTAGCTCCTCAGTTGTTAATTGTTATAGTAGTTAACTGCATCCTAAACTGTGTTAAAATAATTTGATTTTTGAGCCAATTAAAATCAGCCAGGGAGAAGAATAGTTATACCAGTATATCAATCTGGAGGGGAAAAAAAGTCAATGAATGGGAACAATTTGCCTTGTATTACCTATTCGAGGATTTCTTCTCAGCCCTAACCCCTACTCTCAAATTGCCATGATTCTTTCTGGGCTGATGCTGATTTAAAACAGAGATGTAGGTGGTGAAAGACCACTTCCATATGTCCTGTAGACTAAGAGAGATCACTTCAACTAGCATTTTCTCACTCTAGTATTGAAAAATTAGAGCATCATATCTGTTCTGCTTAGGCATTCTATCATCCTAAAATATCTTTTTGTTAGTTCCTCTGATTGTGTGTTGAACTTCTTATTTTTCTGCTTTAGCCTCTTCTTCCTTTTAATATGGATATTAATGGCTTCTTTCACTGGTCAGGTATTTATTCACTTACAGCCTCTCCTCCAACATAAGATTTAAAGAAATGTATTCCCAGAACTCTATTAAATGCACTGTGAGATGCAGAACTGGTAGAAACATTATTATATATCTAAAGGAACATGGTGTTCTCATAAAATTCAGAAACTTTTCTCCTCATAGAATACCATGTGCTTTTCTATCATTTTTTTTTCATGATAAGTTGATGAGAAAACATCTAACACTTTACTGTCAATACTTTGATTCAAATTTGTACCTAGAACAGAACTTAACTGGTGTATGCTCCCTTATGAACTATAGATAGCTGACTTTAATGAAGAACATCTTGGTGCTTCTCTTAATTTATATTGAGATCAGGGATTACTTATTTTCAGGGAGACATACCTAACTGATTATTAGATCTGCTGTCTTTTGGCCAAAAATGATTTGTTCATTGTACGAAAAGATTTGTTAGTTCGCATAGACAAACAAGTGTGTATTCTCTGTGTAGGATAGCGTAGGTAAAATAACAACTTGCTTATAATTCTAAAGGAGTCCAGACATTTCTGAGTTTTGAAATAGACCAAGATTTTTATGACTATTATTTTTATCATCATATATATTACTATATTTTATTTTATTTACTGATGCATTTGTACTTCCTAGATTTGGCCAGGACCAATGATGGAGATAGTAAGACACCACAAAGAAAGTTATTGCTGTAAGACTTTCAAGGTGACTGAATCAATTGTAAGAAATTCTTGAAACCTCAAGACATTCTTCTTTGTGTGTGTGAGAGATGCCCAGTACACTTCAAAAGTTAAAAAGTGGTTATATTTGGAAAAATTTCAGGAAAAAAATCTGAGCTTTTAGGTGCATATGTGAAACAAATGCATGTCCTTTTTCAGTCTATACAAGCTTTAATAAAAGATGTCTTCAGTTCTCTGCAGGATTTCATAAATTCAATAAACCCTTTACTGCAGGCCCTGAGGAGAAACAGTACTTTTCTGAGGTCTCTGCTGTATAATACGCTATACAAATTGAACCATGTAACATTTTTCTTTTCCTTTTGTATACATTTTAGAATCACAGACTCATTCAGAAAGCTGTAAAAACAAAATGTAGAGGGTTTTTTCTGCCTACTTGTATTTATGGCTGTATATTCACTACATGCATTTTTTTCATCAACATTATACAAATTCAGGCTTCTTCCTAGTCAAATTGTGCACTATCCTTGGGATAGATGTGGCAAGCATATGAAAATGTACCTTTGACTTAAAGGAAGGGGCAACATTTAAGAAGTTATTTAAAAAATGGTCTTCCTTTTAATGTTTTAAGTATAGCAAATAAACAAAAAAAACCCCTAGATTGAACACAACCATGCTGGCACACTCACGTACACACTCACTAGTTTGACTTTAGGCAACTTCAACTTTTGGAAACAGTACTCAAAAAACTGAGTTTTGTTAATATTGTCATGACCTTGTCATATATTTTTATGTAACACTTCATCAACACCCACAGTACAGATTGTTAGTATGCAATATTACTTGGGAGGGGATAGTCTTTCTGGGAAGTGGATTCTATTGATATACCAAGACAAATGTCCTGATACCCATTCCTGAAATAAGGTACTGGTTGTGAGTTGATGCATTCTGATCAGTCTTAAGTGAGCAGCAAGGCATCCATTAAAAGGTTTTAAATTAACTTTATTTCATGGTTGTTTTTCTGTTGTTGATGAAGCCAAACTCTATAACAAGGTTTTCTTTCATTTGTTTTGTTTTCTTTTGTTTTGACTAGTTAATCTCAGGAATGGATCACAATACAAAGCCAATAAAAACACCGTATGATATATGTAAGTAATATTAACAATGGTCTTTTTAAAGAAAGACCACTAAGAAAAATTACACTTTAGTAATATTTGAATTTAACTACTGTATTACTTGACTTTACTATAAAAGTCATGTTAAAAATTAATTAGGTGTAGATGAGAGTGATAGATTTTAGCTTCAAATTTCTTTCAAAGTAATATCTAATTGGTCCTTTCTTTCTCCATTATTACTATTATTTACTTTGGAATAATCAAAGTAGTGGGCCCTGAAGCTCAAAATATTTGAAGGCATGTGTCAGAAAATATATTTAAGTTTGGACCTTACAATAACTTGCAAATATTCTGAATAACCTTCCTCACATTGTGGTATATGCCATGTGTTAATAAAATTGTGTTATTAATATTTATGCCTTAGTTTAGATTTGCTTAGAGTCTCTTTTAAGTATGTTAACATCTGTTCTGCCGTGACCATCACTGAAAGATACATTAGGTTTACTCATCTCTATTCTGTAGCTGTGCTATTCACCACAACACAAATAGAGCAAATTAAGGTTATATTTTATCTCTTATATTTAGTTCATTATTTTTTTCGACTGATAATTGATTATGCCACTCCATATATAGTGCCAAGAATTGTTAATAAATTGCAAAAATGTGGTAGATTTTTAACTTGAAAAGATTGAAATTAACTACAGACGTAAAAGTGGTGGTAAAGTAAGCATTTTAATGCCTATAACTTCGCTCTTGTTATCAACAGACCAGTAAACTCAAATTCACTACTTGCAAGCTTTTTGTGTCAAATAAAACTATGTGCTTAAGTTGAAAACCATGAAGCAAGTCCTCAAGTAAGTGCATTTCCAAATATTTCAGAGGAGAAGACATGATTAGGAACAGTCAGCATAGATTCACCAAGGCAAGTAATGCCAGTTTAGTACCTAATTGCCTTCTATAACAAGATGACTGGCTCTATGGATGCAGGGAGAACAGTGGATGTGATATACCTTGACTTTAGCAAGGCTTTTTATACTATCGCCTAAAACATTTTTGTAAGTAAGCAAAGGAAGTATGTGTTGGATGAATGGACTGTAAGGTATATAGAAAACTGGCTGGATCATTTAACTCTAAGTGTATTAATCAATGGCTGGATGTCTAGTTGGCAGCCTGTATCAAATGGAGTGCCCCAGGGTTAGTCTTGGGGCCAGTTTTGTTCAATATTTTCATCAATGATCTGGTAGATGCTATGGAGTGCACCTTCAGCAAATTTGCGAATGACACCAGGTTGGAAGGAGTCATAGATACATTGGAGGGTAGACCTAGGATTCAGAGAGACCTAGCCAAAATGGAAGATTGGACCAAAAGAAATATTATGAAGTTCAATAAAGACAATTACAAAATCCTCCACTTAGGACAGAACAATCCCATGCACAGGTACAGGCTAAGCAGCAGTTCTGCAGAAAAGAGACTGTGGGTTACAGTGGACAATAAGCTGAATATGAGCCAACAGTATGCCTTTGTTGCCAAGAAGACTAATAGCATACTGGCCTGTGTTAGTAGGTGCATTGCCAGCAGATTGAGGAAAGTGACTCCTCCCCTCTATTTGGTACTGGTGAGGCCACATCTGGAGTACCGTGTCCAGTTTTGCCCCCCAACCACCACTACAGAAAAAATTTGGACAAATTGGTCGCAGACTAGTGGAGGGCAACAAAAATGTTAGGGGGCTGAGGCACATGACTTGTGAGGAGAGCCTGAGATAATTGGTCTTATTTAGTCTAGAAAGATAAGACTCAGAAGGGATTTAATAGCAGTCTTCAAGTACCTGAAGCATGGTTCCTAAGAGGATGAAGCTAGACTGTTCTCAGTGGTAGTATATGACAGAACAAGGAGCAATGGTCTCAAGTCTTAGTCCTAAGTTGGTCCACACACTGCATTAATAAATGGACCTTAGCATGTGCATGTGTAGACATGTACCTAAATAACCTTAATTCTCATTAGGCAAATGCGCATTGCATTTAGGCTCACATACAGCACATGTAGACATGCCCTTCATCTGGAAAGAAATGCTAAATATTAGCATGTCCAGCTGTTACATTTAGATGGACCCAAATAAAATTAGGTCAACCTAAACACCCATCTGTGCTGGCATTCAGAGGGGTTAAATCAGGCAAAACATGGCAGGGCCTGATCTAAGTTAATTTACCTGAGGGAGTGAACTAATGTAGATTGGGAACAGGTTAACCTCATCTATCAAATGCATAGGCAATGCATAGATGGGGAATATGAGGGAGCATGTGCCCCCCCCTAAGATTGGCTCTCACCAGCCGGGAGTGGGGGTGCTGAGTGAAGCATCAGCTGGTGTCCCCCCCCCAAATATTGGCACCAGCCAGTACTTAGAAGCACTGGCAGCACTGAGAGAAGTGTCAGTGGCACTTCCAGTTTTATTGCCAGCACTGTGGTCAGCCCCTGCCCCCATCCCAGGTCAGTGACCGGCCACGGGGGACTACCCCTCCAGTCACCATTTGACCACTGGTACCCCGCCAGACTCTGGAGGCACAAGTCACCTGTGATCAAATGCCTGTATGCATCCAGATCATAGCCCCAGAGCTGGAAAAGGCCTGTGTTCTCCCTACCCCACAATCCTATATAGACTAAATTTAGTCCTGCAACCCCTCACCCCTTGGACAGTCAACTCCTTTCCCTATGGGCCCACCAACTCCCTCAATCCCTGTAGACCTGATAGCCCAAACAGCCCCTCAGAAGATCATGTACTCCAACCCCCTGCTCAGAGCAGGTCCATCTCCAAATATATCATCCTAGCCAAGGCTTTCTCTACCCAGGTCTTAAAAACCTCTAGGATGGAGATTCCACAACCTCTCACAGTAGCCTTTTCTAGTGCTTTACTACTACACTCCTAGTCAGAATTTTTTTTTTCTAATATCTAACCTAAACTTATCTTGCTCACTTAACAAGCTTCAATTAAAGTACCCCCCCCAACACCATTTTAAGTGTGGGACATTGATATATGAGACACTGCAGGAACTTTAATTAGAGCAGGTCTCAGAGCCACTCTAATTAAAGCACCCCCACTATCCCACTTCCAGAACACATGTATAAATGCCCTTTGACACTAGAAATAAATAAAGAGTATCACAATCTGCCTTTTAATTTACTATTGTCACCATTGCCTTAATTTCAGTAAGGATAATTTTATCTGAAGAATGATGCTAGAATATTTTATTTTTTCACTTAGAGTAGGGGTTTGGGTTTTGGAGCAGTTAGTTTTTGTCAATTTCATCCTCTTTATATGAATTGGAGAAATTATAACTTAATATCAGTGCTATTCGCTTAATATTTTTCCTTCTTTGGAAGAGATGTTGTTTTATAATGGTTTCTCTGTCACTCATGTGATTTTTTTTTTTACTAAACACAAGACCTCCTTTGTTTTATACTTTTTTCAAGTGGGGAAAGAGGATACACTCTGTAATGACCTTGATCAAAACTTCTGTTATCAGATTATACAAACTTTTCACCTGAATTAAAAATAAATGTTAAATACTAAAGACAGTTCAGCTTGTTTAATTATTTAAAGATTTTCTGATGGCCTTTTGTTGCTGAATTTTTAAGATCATTTTTAGAACAGCTGGCTTCTCTTTGCTGAGAATGGCTTTAACCTGAATAACGGACACTTCAAAGAAAGAGAAGATTAGACTGAAATTGAAAATGCAGTTTCCTACTGAAAGTGTACTGTAGGATTAAGCTGCTGGATATTCAAGTTCTTGAAGTCTCTGAGGCTTATAAAACATATTAAAACAAATGAATTAAAAATGATTAAAAAGTGATGTTTTTGTTTCCTTGAGTTTTTAACTCTACAAAACTGCTGCAACCAACAAGATCTAAGGTCTTACAATATGGTCTCATGCTGTTATATTGTTTGAGAATACAGGAGCCAATCAGATTTCATATCTTAGAAAAGTTTTATTACAATAATAAATTATAGTTGGAAGAGATGTCATACATCACCAGTGTCTGATGATCCCTAAAATTAATCTCAGTTATTGGATTAAGTGTATGCATGTCCAGTCAAGTGTAAAAGGCTCTAACATAAAGGCTCTACCTTTAGAAGAGAGCTGTGTAGTTAAATGCCTTGATTGTTAGAGTATTTATATAAAATATTTCAGTCATATACATCTTTCATAATTCTTAATTCATGGCTATTTTTTTTCTAATTTTTAATAATGTATTTGATAGGCTACTGAGACTTGATTTCAAGTACCTCTGCTGTAGACTGACTTTATAACCTTGGGCAAGTCATGTCATTCACTTGTGCCTTCCCTTTCTGCGCTTACTGAGGTATTGCTCTTCCAATATTCCAGTGATATGTTGCCAAGAAACTATAATGGGGACCTGAGACAGGCACACACTAGAATTTTCCTATAATTTTTATTTCCTTCTGGAAATTCTTTAAGGAACACTGTTTTATTTTAAACATCATTTTACTAAACTGAATATAGGCATTGCCCCACCCAGGATCTGATTCATTACCAACCATTTTGTGGGTTGTGGGAGAAATGGCAAAATGAGGAGAAAAGAAAATTAGATAACTAAAATCAGATGCTTAGACAAGGAAGAAATAGATTTACACACTGAATTCTATTAATTGTTTCATGAGATTCTCTCTCCCTTTGTAATCCTAATCTTTCATAATAGGTCTATCCATTAAACTGGGAAGTATAGGATACAGAATTTTGAAAGCAACTAACAAGATTATGGAATCCATTCACCAGGTAAGTCAGTCAAGTAACCTCTCCACGTTCCAAACAAAATACTCAGAATTCTTCTCAATTTTTCTTTCTTTCAGTAAGTTCTTCCCAGAAACAAACATGAAGGAATAAATCTAATTAAATGCCTTAGTCCTGTCTAATGAGAAGAGACAAAGGAAAAGGAATCATTGCTGTTTCTTTCTAATTTATGTGGGTTACTACAGCACAAAACATCTAAATTTATAAGAATTGAGATAGGCATCAAGTTTTCACTTTCAAATCAAAGCCATTATTAACATAGGAGATTTGAAAAGTGTTACTAGATTTTATTTATTTATTTATTTATTTTTCTTTTTTGAGTGGAAAAGTCTATAATAGGAAAGCCTCCGGATAAATTTTCTTCCCAACTTAAAAGTAAAACAATCACCCAGCATGGAAGATTTCAGCCCAAAGGATAAATGTTTTAGAAAAAAATGTGATGATCTGAATTGGAGTGTTATACTGGAAAGTGGTTTTGATCCCTATCTGTAGGAGTTGCTACAGGGGGGACAGCTATAATTTTGAACTTTTCCTGCTGCCAACTCATGCAAGACTTTGGAGCATTTGTCTATTTAGATATAAAAATGTGTAGTAACATGTTTTCTCCAGCCTGTACTTCAGTTCTTTATTATTGTTTGGTTTACATATGTTCTTTACAATTGTGGTTTTACTTCCCTATTATTTTTTTAAGCAGCCTTCTATAGTTAAGTATCACATTTCCTGATTGAAGTAACACATGGATTCTATTCTATTCTATTCTATGCTATTCTATTCTTTTGAGGTTCTGTTACCACCATAATCCCTATAATATCTGCCTTTCAGAAGGATGTTAAGCAATGTGACTACAGCCAGGTACAGACATTATACTTTTACTTGTATTAGTGATCGGAAACCAGTTTATACACATAACAGTATGTGCAGTGAAGTTTCTTTTATTTTTTTTAACTTCTAAGGTATTTAAGATTTTATTTTCATTTTAAATATGCATGCTAACATATTAATGCTAGAAAAATTGAAGTTAAAGCAATGCATCTTGTGGTTATAGAGAAATGTCATGAGGTTTGTGAGGCTTTCATTCCTGAGACAGCTCAGAGACATAGATGTCAGAATTTGACAGGTTTCACTGAGTCTTTTCATATCTTCTCCCCAAATCTATTATTTTTTTACTTTTTTTTCTATCTTAGTAGTCCATAAAGGAGTGTTTTCTTCATATCAGATGCTCTTTCATTGAGGCTTCATTATTCTTGGCTTTGTAGTACGTGCTGACTTCCTCATTAGGTCATGAATTTAACTACAAAGAAGTTGAACCTCATTTGAAGTGTTCTATAGTAAGTGCCATACAATCCTTACACTAGCCATGTGTTGCATTAAAAAAATTGGCTAGTACAGAATGCAAGTCCTCATCACTTATATGAGTTATACAACTATAAACAAAAAATGTTTATCCTTGTATCTCTCTCCAGGCTTCTTATACACTCCTGTTCGAGGTGCTGGTAAAAGCAGAGCTTAATTATTTTAGCATCTTCCTTTTGAAATATATGCAAAGTAGGTCCAAAATATTTTGTTGAAATATATTTAGTCTGGATGAAATTTGATTTAACCTCTTTTTTATGAAATATCAATTTTGACTAAATTAAATTTAACAATTGGAAGAAAGTTCTAAAATGTCAAAGTACCTAATTTTCAGGTGAAAATGTCCTATTTTTTATTTTTAAATAATTCATTTGTTTTATAATTTATGACCAATCTGATAAGCAGGGATTCTGGTTTTCTCTGATTTAACCCCCCCCCCCCCCCATTTTCAAATTTAAAAAGTAACACAAAATCCACATTTTTCCATGATTAAAATGAAAACCACTATATATCTATATAATAGTGGTTTTTCATTTTGATCATGGAAAAATGCAGAATTTGGGTAACTTTTTTAAATCTGAAAATTAGGGATTTTTTTTTTTTTTAATCAGAGCAAACCAGGAACCCTACTGATACATTTCAGGATGTCATGAAAAGCTAATTTACTTTTTCTCAGACAGTCAGTTGATTTATTTAAATTATTTTATATTTTTTATATATGTATCACTTTTTTAGCCTTACCTTCTAATTTAGGCCTCTAATTTGAATTTCAGCCATTTGTCTACTTAGACATTTAAATGACAGAAAGGGTAGTGGCAGTTTTATACAGTTTCCAGCTGTGCAGAATAACTTATGGTTTTGTTGTTATTGGCATTTTGAATTTGACCAAAGGTCCTTCTGAGGATAGCAGCCTATACGGCTAGCATAGTTTAGGG
>NW_005842233.1:1309934-1337599 GCF_000455745.1 Alligator sinensis | reverse complement strand
GTAACACACAACGTGCAAAGAATGATGAGACTCAGCTCAGATGATCAAATACCCATTTAAAACTATTGAATAAGGGAAGTTTTTGTCATTACTTTGGAATAGGGCTGAAACTTATGCGTTCATGTACATGCCACAACTTTTGCCCTTTCATGTGAGGGAGGCACACCCACCGGTCAGGTGAGTGGCAAATTGGATTTGGGGTTGCACCCAGACAGTGGTGGTGGATGAGTCAATATCGAACTGGAAAGATGTGGGCAGTGGAGTCCTTGCAAGGCTTGGTCCTTGGACCAGTGCTATTCAATGTCTTCATCAGTGACTTGGACAAGGGCATGGAGCGCACCCTGTCCAAGTTCACAGATGATACCAAATTATAGGGCAAAGTTAACACACCAGAGGGTAGGGAATGGATCCAGGCTTATCTTGACATGTTGGAAAAATGGGTAGAATGAAATAGGATGCAGTTCAACAAAGACAAGTGCAAAGTGCTGCACCTGGGCAAAAAGTACCACCAACACACTTACAGTCTGGGAGATGACCTTCTCAGCAGCACAGAAGTGGAAAGGGATCTTGGAGTCATAGTTGACTCCAAGATAAATATGAGTCGTCAATGTGACGAAGTGATCAATAAGGCTAACTGCACTTTTTCATGCATTAGCAGATGCATGACAAACAGGTCCAGGAAGGTGATGATTCCCCTCTATGCAGCAGTGGTCAGGCCACAGTTGGAGTCTAGTTTTGGGCACTGCACTTCAAGAGGAATGTGAGGAATCTTGAGAGCGTTCAGAGGAGGGCCACTCATATGGTCAGAGGCCTGGAGGCAAGGTCCTACAAGGAGAGACTGAGGGACCTAGAGCTCTTCAGCATTTGCAAGAGAAGGCTGAGAGGTTATCTTGTGGCTGCCTACAAATTCATCAGGGGAGGGCAGTAGGGAATAGGAGATACTCTATTTACTAGGGCACCCCCTGGAGTAACTAGGAACAATGGTCACAAATTGATGGAGAGCGGATTTAGGTTGGACATTAGAAAGAATTTCTTCACAGTAAGGTTTGCCAGAACCTGGAATGGGCTTCCAAGGGAGGTAGGGCTCTTCAAGAAGAGACTGGAGGAGACTGGACAGGCACCTAGCTGGGGTCGTCTGACACCAGCGCTCTTTCCTGCCCAGGGCAGGGGTCAAACTCAATGACCTACTGAGGTCCCTTCCAACCCTAACATGAACCCATGTGCTGCAACTGTGTGTATGTTTCCATGAGTGGGATTTCCCAGTGCTTTAAAGGTCTTTCTTGTACATTAAGCTAAATCTCTATGGACATAGTTTAGTTCGGTTCACTGGGAATTAAAGCATTGCATCCATGGATTCATTGCATGCAAATACAAAGGCAGAAGACATATAATGAGCCTCGTTGTCTGTCAGATGGTGCTGTGATTTTTTGTAGCTCACCCTCTTCAAATTGCTTTCGCTTTTGAATTGGTTTTGCTTTTTTAAACTAACGCTCCTTAGACGTAGGTTGTTTTGTTTTGTTTTTTCCTCATGTGGTTTGCCTGCTCCCTGCTTCCTCAGCTGCATGGCAGGGCACAGGCACAGGGTGGGTGGGGGGGCCTCAGGCCAAGGAGGCAGTACTGGACTATCCTGCTCTCCTGCGGTGCCAGCCAGGGACCCAGCTTAATTTGTTTGAAAACTTAGTGCATGTAAACACAGATGCAACACTCCAAAATAAACACATTTAAATTTTATAAACCTATTTACTTTAATGAGGATTAAAACCCATGGTGTGTACAGGAGCCCCAGGTCTCTGGAACCATAGAAAGTCAATTTAATTACTCTTCTACCAAGGCACATTTAAACTGATTTGATAGAGCTAGTAAAATAGGCAAAATGAATCTCAATAAATACTTATGAGGAAAAAATGTCTGCATATCTATGCACACTGTAAACCCGTATTTTCTTTCCAACAGTCACTGTAAGTCAACAGAGTTACATGGGATATAAACTAGGACATACATTAGGTCTGAGTCTCCATTGTATTGCCTTAGATTTAAACCAGTAAATCTCCATAAATTCCACTGAATATAACAGAACCTGAAGATGATCAATTACCACAAAATTAGGAAATGTATCTAGGGGTTGTAGCTGTATTGGCCTAAGGACATAGGCAGACAAGGTTCTCTGGGTGAATCTGATATCTTTTATTAGATCTACTTAAATAGTTGGGGGGAAAAAATAAGCAAGCTTTCGGGTTTTAAACTGCTTCATCAGGCTGAGGAAGTCTCTGCAGGTGGTGTGTCTTTTTGTGACTCTTGACACACTAGTAATTTTGTTTATAGCTTAAGTGTCCTTCAGGGGTCATAAGAGGCACAAATGGAGGCTTGGTCAGCAGTTCTGACCTATGTGGGATGTGCCATGTTTTTTTCCCTCTCAGAGAGTCAAGACTACTTCATCTGCACCAAGTGTAAGCTGGTATCTTCCTTGGAGGAAAAGATTCAAAGGTTGGAAGTGCATCACATCAAGGAAAAATAAGGTTACTTTGGCAGGAATTAGTACATAGTTGGTTCTGGAGAGGGCAAAAGGAAAGGACAAAGTGGCAGCATGTGACTACTGAAAGAAGGATGGACCCCAGAAGTAAGAAGGAATGGACTGAAGTCAACTATTGCTTTCAAGCACTCTGAGGTGGAACAGCTGAGGAAAAGGAAGAGGAGAGGACATCTACAGGCATGGTGCAGAGAAGTCAGTAGTCTAGAAAGCAGGAAGTACTGAGCTATAGGGGTGGGGATCTAGTACCACGAAGGAAGCGAAGAGTGTGGTGGTTGGGTCACTCCATTCTGTGAGGGAGAGGCACTAATTTATCATCTAGATTCAGGGTCCCAGGGTGTGGTTTGTCTGTGTGAAGCCTGAATTCAGGACATCACAGAGAGAATGACAAAAAGAATGCCATCCATTTTTCAGACAACTACCCTTTCTTGCTTGTCCATGTAGGTACTAACTATACTGCTAGAAAAGGTATTGACAAGATGAGGCTGTTGGCAGTAGGATTAAGGAGCTTGGAGCACAAATTATGTTCTCATTGATCCTCCCTATAGAAGGCAAGGCCCCAGGCAGGGACCACTGTATCTTGGAAGTAAATGGGTGGCTAAGACAGCGGTGTTGACTTGAAGGCTTTGAATTCTTCAATAACAGGAAGATGGAGATGGACTATTATCAAGAGATGGGATCCATCTGACCAGAACTGGAAAGAGGCATCTTTGGGTATCACCTAGACAACCTGTTAAGGAGAGTTGTAAAGTAGGTTCCCCAGGGGATTGGGAACAAAACCCTCCAGCAACAACACAAGCAATGTAGGTGGGAAAGGACCAGAAGAACCAGTCAAATTTGGGAAAGGGCCAGAGAGCCAAAGGACAGTAACAAGCAGCACAACAGGGAAGTAGAATGCTAAATACATCCAATGTATATATACAAATATGAGAAGTATGGGGAATAAGCAAGATCATTTGTAAGCTGCAGCCTGTGAAGAGAATTGTGCCCTGATTGATATCACAAACACCTGGTTAGAAAGCTCTTGTGACCAGGGATCCTGGTGTTCTGGTTTTCTTTGATAACCGCCCTCTTCCCCATTTCAGATTTAAAAAAGGAACCCCAAATCCACATTTTTCCATAATTAAAATGAAATGCCACTAATATATAGAGGCTGGTGCCATTGTTACCTCCCAGTACTGCTGAGGCTGGTTTCCACAGAAACCCCAGCCCCATGCTATCACAGCACGGCTGCTGTTGGAGACTCAATGGAAACCAGAAATGGAGTCCACTGCCAGCCAGATCCAGCCTGTGGGTCAGACCTTGCCTGCCCCTGCACTATCTTGACACCCCCTCCCAATCTAATGCACTTTTTTTCCCCGTAAGTATATGAAGTATTTTACAGATGCCTTCATCTGCCTTCTACTCATGGACCAATCTAAAATTTTTAAAAGGGGGTGCATATGAGGTGAGGTGCATCCTCACATTTAAAAAGCATATCTTTTTCTCCAATTAAAAATAAACTAGAAGCTTTGCTAAGATGTTAGGGTCCTAGAGCTGTTTAAGATTTAAGCAAAAAGAAATTTAACTTTATTAGAATAAGTTAAAAACAATCTGCAGGACTATGGAATAGAGGCTCCAGGAGCAGCTAACAGTACAACTGAAGAACAAAGCATAGCTTGATGGGTGGAGCAACAAGACCATTAAAAAGAAGAGAAAGTTGATACCACCCTGTTGAATGAAGAGTTTTGAAAGCATCATGTTGATCATAATGAGCCATGAAGTCAAGTGACTTCCTCAACGCTGCCTGACTGGAAATGCTACTACCACTTCTGGCAGTTGGTTTTAAACTTTGGATAGAACAGAAATAAAAGCAGGGTGCCCCTGCTTCTACCCATCTTATTTTATGTCCTATCCTTCAAGTCCTAGTACCTTTCCAGGTGTTTTATGGAATTCAAATATATAACGTGTGCATTTAATTTACTCACATACTATTATTTTTTATTGTTTGTCTTAGCAGGAGGTTTGAAGCCCAAGTCATGAACCAGGGGCCCATTATGTTAGGTACTGAACAAATACAAAGCAAATGGTTATGCTCTGGCCCAGAAGGGTTAAAACTGAAATGCAAGACAAGAAAAAAGCAGATAGATACAAATAGGCATTGGGTTTTTAGGTGGTCAGCATAATATGCTGGAAACAATACTGGTCAGCATAATATGCAGTAATTATAGCAGAAAATGAGTTGATAAAATTATGGAGGTATTGCATAAAAGGAGGGTTTTTAAGACAGTCTAAAAGGAAAACAATAAAGTGGCTTTGGGGATGTTTTAGAGGCACTTCTTCCAAAAGCGAGTGGCAGCTAGAAGAACACGGGAGCTTACTTGAAAATCCAACAAGTGAACATTGGAGGGTGAGAGAAGCTGGGAGATGACCTCTCATTTCTGAATGCAAGGCAACAGGTAAAGAAGGAATAGAAAGTCTGTGAACAGAGCACATGAAATCATAAAGGTATTTCACTGTAGGCCATCTGCATAATGTGATTTCTAGGGTGAGGATGTATTTAAAAATATGAGGAGCATTGGAAACAAATAGTGGATAATGAGGAATGACCAATAGATATGATTTTCCCTACTAAAAATAAATATGATTTTCCCCAGACCTGGGAGATGGCATGAAAGATAAAATGTTCTTTAACACAAATGACCTGTTGATCAGGGATCCCGCTTGTCTCTGATTTAAAAAAAAAAAAATCCCCAATTTTCGGTTAATAAAAATAACCACAAATCCACATTTTTCTGTGATTTAAATGAAACACCATATATATAAAAATTTCAAATGGCTTTTATAGGGGGAAAAAATCAAATCAGAACAGTGGTCTCCAGTAGCACACAAACTGTACAATATCTCCACGCTTGGATAAACAGATCTGCAATGCACATGGAAGAAAAGCATTCTGTCTATATATTGCATCACAGTCAATAGCCCACAAACTTGAAATACTCTGTGTGTGTGTGTGTGTGTGTGTGTGTGTGTGTGTGTGTGTGTGTGAGAGAGAGATTTTAATCATGTAAAATGTAGATTTGGGGCCACTTTTTTTTTCAACTGATAATTGGGGATTTAAATCAGAGAAAACCTGGATCCCCACTGATGACTGAGGGAAGAAGAGAATATAGAATTATTTATATAGATGTGTTCATACTGCAATTAGAAATATTGCATAATGTTAGCAACACCCTATTTAAAATATATCTTCTCCATTTGTAAATGAAACCTTAACCTGTAATAAGTTGCAGAAATGTAGTGATATCTTTAGCTCATCTCAGTCTCATACGGATTGACTGTATACTACTAGAAAGCTTGATCTAATTACTAATCATCACTTTATTTTAATTATTATACTTCCAGGGTACAATCATGTCTGCTTTGTTAAGTTTAGGGTTTTATTTACTTATTTTTAAGGTTATGATCTTCTTTAAGGAAGAAACAAACAGGTGACCCCCTTCAGAAGTCCTAGAGGCACAATTACATTTAAAGAGAACTTTATTCACATTAACTTTAAGAAGGAAAAAATAAAAGATACGGTTCTAAAACGGTAATTCAATAAACTTGGGGTGGGAGAATATATATATATATATAAAAATATGGTTTAAGCCCCTTGTCTGTCAAGAAACTAGTCACTGAGAAGGAGAGTACTCTCAACAAAGAACTAATTTAACTGTGGCCTTAGGTTGGACATGAACCTCATTTTGAGATGAGAAAGGTCGATTCTTTATCTACTAAACCATGAACTCCCTTAGACTATGTTTTTTGCCTTTGAATTTCTGGGAACATAATATGATGAAATAACAATAATAAATAAAAAAATACCAGTAAGTGCACAGCCTTCACTTAATCCCTGTTAGGCATTATGGAACATGCTTTGAGCCTGCCTTTCCTATTTACTCATAAAGCACAGTCAGCTGGAAAATAATTGTGCTTTGGCCACATCAGTAAGGCTGATTCTTGAAATAAGGTGTTTCTCTTCTTTTTCTTCTTTGAATTTATTGGCATTTGCTATCCCCTGAGATTAACAAATAATTTGCAAAGTGTTAGTGTATAAAAAGACATCTTAAATTGTGTGTGTGTGTGTGTGTGAGTATGTTTAAAAAACTGCTGATATGGAACTTCATCAAAGCTTCATTTTCCACGGCACATATTCCAAATAAGGCTATTAAAGGTTATTTCAAAAACAGTACCTCTCATAAAGACTCTTGCTTGAGATTACTGATGTATAACAAATAAACTCTGACAGTCTGAAAAATATTTGACATAGCTATCAACATTTTGATGTCACACAGATCACACATCCACACACCATTCCTTTCGCCACTTCTTTGCTGCTTGCTTGTATGTTAAAGAATGCTATGGGCAGTGCTATTAGCATCAGTAACAGCAATGTTAAAAAGGAATAAAAAATGGAAACTAAACTAAAGCAAAGTACAAGATAGTTAATGACATTGAACCATCCTTTCAGATCATTGACAGTTCCTCCTCAGGACACTGTCTTTTATGTGGCTCCTGCTGTCCATTCTCAAGAAGTCAGTGAAAATGCTTACATAAACAAAATTTTAGAATATAGAATGACACACAAGATTATTCCATCATTACTTTCAATGAGGTGATGCAAGCTACAGTTTTGCATTTTCAGAGCATTTACAGTATTTGACTGTAGCATTTACAGTATATTGCCAGGCAGTCACTATTCACTATATGGATTAACAGTAGCTGAGGAGCTGTCCCTGATATATTTTATTATTTTGCTTAGTGTGAAGCCTGTTTTAAGCTCTTAAGTGGACACTGTCTAAAAAAGGCAAGAGCTCCTAAAATAAGCAGAGAGAGGTACTTAGCTATGTCTGAAGTCAGGCAGAAGGCAGGGGAGAAATGCACAAAATTGTATGAATCTCTGATTCATCTAGCCTATAAGGTGCATCTCTTCCGTGCCTTCTGCCTAAAAAGAATCTATCAAGTGTGTCATTGTGAAAGTGCAGTGTGAAGAATTACCACGCACTCTTTATTTCCCCCTCTTGTTAAAATTGCAGGATCTATGGTGATTTTACAACAGCTAAGAATCTGACCTTGTATTTTAATGTAATTTACTTCTATGCATTTTGAGTGACAAAGTAAACAAGTGTGTGATTTAAATAGGATGTCCCATGACTATTTTAGGCTTTGACTTTATTGATGTAACTTGGTCCTTACATTTGTTCTTCTGTAGTTTACTTGGAAGAAATCCTGAGGCAGAACTCTGTCTCAGCTATGGGATGAGCAAAATACACCTTGAGACTAACTCTGAGTTTCCTGACTTTTGGTTAGGAATTATTCTATTACCTCCTTTGGTAAGTGCTCCCACTTGTAGAAATGGAATTGCCGTCCATATGCCTCAGTATTCCTATAATGGAGACACTTATGTCTCCAGATGGTATAATAGAATAATTCCTAGATAATAGTCTGACAATCCATTTACTCGCAGAGGAGACACTAGCAGAGTCAACATTATTGCCCCCTGCAGTACCCATCAGACTCTCTTTCAGTGTCACTTAACCCATAGAAACACATCACCAGGATCATGTCCCAAAGGCAACATGTGAAGGTAGACCAACATTACTTCCCTACTATCATTTCCAGCAGTCAGATGCAGGAGGGGACCAAATTGTGTGGCTTTGTGCCTTATCATTGTGATGTGTGAGGTTTTGGAGGAATTTGTGGGGTAAAAGACTGTAAATTCAGAAGCCTGGACTCAGCATCCTGGGAGGGCCCTTAGTCCTATGTTTTAAGACAAATTCCCCATGCCATCTAGTAAAAAGAAGTGTAATAGATTTTAATTTCCTCTTCTTGAAATTAGAACAGGGAAAATGAACTAATCTTATCTTACCCAGAACTACAGAGGAATAAATAGACTTCCTATACAAACACTTATAGAGAAAGAACTAACCTCTATGATTCACCAACACACCATGTTATAGAAAAAGGTCTATTTCTGAAGTAGGGTTGGAAGCAAAGGTAAATATTCATAAAAAGAAAAAGGAGAGAAAATCAAATATTGAATTTTCACTCTCGCTATTCATCTTAAAAAGTTGTTTCAGCATAAATCTCTGCTTTCAATATTTCCCCAGACACTCTTACTTGCTGTGGAATTGACACTTTATGACATTATACAGTTTTGGTATGTGCTGCAACCCCTGCATGGGGCTAAGGAGTTTGCTGTAGAAGAAAGGTCCATAATAACGATATTGGCAATAACTTGCTATAACTATAATTGTATATTTATACAATTCAATCACAAGTCTAGAATCAAGGGCGGGGGGGAGGAGGGACAGTAAACAAACACTATTATTTCGTGGTACTGTTCTTAAGCTATAGATAATCCCCACAGCACCCTCTCTCCCAAGCATAAACAAAATAGGTTTCTAATTTCATGCACTGAAATTAAAAGAAGCATATTTTCAAAGATGTCATATATTTGTAGCTCCTGTTGACTTTAGGGACCTTTAAGTGTACTCAGCACCCCTGAAAAATCTACATTTACACCGGTTCCCACCGAAAGACATAAAGGCCTAAGTTTAAGCACTCAGATTTGGAAGTGTGGTTCTAATTGCCTTTCTCTAGAAGCAAGTCTCAGATATACAAGTCTGTATTGCTGTACCCAGTCAGATGAGAAAGCTTATCCATTACTGTTGATGGCTCTGAATGTATGATTGGTTATAGAAGTATTTTTATGTGATTTGTTTTTTTCTACTATTATCTTCCTCTTCTCTTTGTGACAATTTTCTTTGGAAAAAAACAGTTGGAAAGAGATGCAGCAGCATCTCAGTTACCAGCACAGCATCCATCATAGTGAAGAGGGGAAAGTTAACAATTCCTAGTCCTCCTGTCTCATACAGCACATTAGGCACGACTTATAGATCAACAAGCTTGAATTAATGTATATATAGTTTTCCCTTTTCCTCAAACCCAAGGGTTTCTCTGTCCTAGAGTAATTTCCTCTAACATTATTTTTATGTTTAACTCTTTTGTCAAATAGCACAGGACTGATTCTTAGGATGGAAACACTTAACTGAATTATTAAATATACTGGAGGGAATTGAAGATGTTATCACTTGAACCAGATATCAGTTAGGGCTTTTACACTGAGAACAGCACAGAAGGCTTTCAGGGGATTTAAAATCCACAAGTCAGCTGAGACTTCCTTTATGTGAAAATAACTCTCCTCCCTCTTCTCTATTTTTTGGATGGACAGAGAGTCATAAATTAGATGATGGGAAGGTGCCTTGTTTTTACCTCAACTTCCATACAGATAATCCTTGATAGCAGTTACTAGTCCCAGTGGACTTATCTACACATGCCCCCAACTGCACAGTTGTTAGCAAGTATTAAATAACTGCTCAGTAACCACCATTACCATGCAGTCCCGGAGGCACACAGGTTATGTTTCCGACATTACTGCAGTAGCCTCAGTGTCACAGCTTGTGCTTGCTGACGCTATATAGCTGTAGTGATGAGCTATGTTGCCGTAGCTTGTCACTACAGCAACATAGCGTCTTGTGTAGTTACACACAGTATTTCCTATTTTTGACTAAAACAAATACCTGTTACTACAACCAACAGAAATAGATAAGTACACCTGCTGTCTGCTAAAATGATCAACAGAGACAGAACTAACTATATGGTAATTTAATGTGTCATCAATAGGCTTTAGTGTCAACATCAAGTTTAGATTAATGGAAGACATTCACAGCTCTTGGAAATATGGTTTCATGCTGTCTGCACCACTGACATAAAAATCATGCTTTGAAACTTAAAATGTAAGTAAGAAGTTCAGATTCTAAACCACAGCTTCTTGTCCTTTCCTTTCCTTTCTCCATAGCTATAATTTTCACCACAGGAGCACTGCAGTTGCAAAGGCAAGATTTGGTGCAAGTTTAATCCGTCATCTGGAGATGACTAATGTGTCATGTAAAAGAGCAATATAGGAAGGAATCATGAACCTTATTTTTCTTGCTGGATTAAGAAACTGAGAACTGGTGAACTGTAAGTGTGGAGTAAAATGACTGTGTCTGCTCACAAACAACCTTCCAAACAAGATAGATAAAGACAAGGCGGGTCAGAGAGAGAGATTCATTAATTCACACTATGCCCATTAATGTTTACTTATATTTTTGTGTTCCTGCTACACAGGAACATACAGTTGCCATTTAGGTTGGAGAGAACATGAAGTAAAAAGAAGAAGATTAAAAAGAGAGATTCCAAGTAGTAAGCCTGCTAGTCGCAATCCTAGGGCATTTATAGACATAGTCTAGGAGGTGGTGGGGCTTAATTAGCAAGCCACACTATTTATAAGTGCCTGAGCACCGCACGTAACACCATCCCTGAGCTGAAAAATGGTGCTCTGAACTAAATCTCATTGAAAAAACTTTAATTTAAAGCACCCCACTGCCATTTTTCAGTGTGGGGACACTGATACACGTGACACTGGAGGCTGCTGGAGCACTTTCATTTCCATGCTCCAGCAGACTTGATTAAGTGAGTCTGCTCCAATGTGCTGGATTTACAGCACATTGGAGCAGCCTCACTGCATGTCCATAGGAGCCCCTAAAAACTAGTGAGTAAGCCCTGAAGGGTTGGATTTGGAGAAGGCACCCTGGAAGGACTGATACTCTTTATTCTAGAATTGTTTCTGTTTAATTTATTTTGGGCAAGAGGAACTCCTGGCTACAGAATCCTTGGGAGGACACTGAAGGCACTCAAGGCAGATTTCACTGTTTATTGGTTCACAAGCTGTTAGGAGCTACTGAATCCTGGAAGACTGAGTGTACATACAAGTGTTATATTAAGACCACCCTAACCAAACTTAAAACTACTCATTACTACTGCACAGTAGCTCATTACTATTGCACAGTAGCATCACACTGTGACTTGAAATGATCATTGAGCAGTGATGTGACATACTGCACAGTAGTAATTAGCTACTGCAGAGTAAGCTTCACCAGGCAATCATGCTGGGATGCTACTGCATGGTAAAATTGGTTACTGCACAATCATTTAAGTACTTGGTTATGCAAGTACTAAATGACTGTGCAGTAACAACTGTGCAGTGAGCATCTTATGGTTCCTTCCAGCCCTATGATTCTATGATTTTATGGTTATGTAGATGCACACAATGAGTAGGTCCCAAGAAGGACGTACTCCAAGAACTGAGCACTAGGATTCAGAGCAATGGAGACAGGTAATTGAGTGAGGAGTAAAGTGTTAAAAATAACTGAACTGTGTAAAGTATATTACTAAAGAACATAGCCGTGGGACAGACTGATGTTTTGTAAGTTCTCCAAACTTCATTACAGAAAGCAGAACATGACCTGAAATTTACAAAAATCCCACCATCCTGAAAGCAAATATATTTCCTTTTTGGGACAAGAAACTATTTTGCAAGGTAAAGCTTTCAAACTGCTTCCTGTCTTTTGTTTTTTGTGCATTGAAAAATCCCCTTTTTTGAGATTTGTATTATTAAGCACAATAATAAAGATGCAATTATGGTTATAGCTATGTATATATAATCTGCAAAGTGTTTATATTATCCATACATAGATAATTATACATTTTAAACAACTTTAAACAGGAAAAATGGTTGAATTTTTAAATTTGGAAAGAAAAAAAAAAGAATATTTGCTAAGCATTATAAAATATGTGACATTTTAAAATTCCTTTAATGGGCAGCCAAAAATATTATTGGAACCCTAGTCTGAGATAATTTGTTTGCATGTATGGCATTTAGGCCTATGCTATATGAAAGACTTTCAAAGTGTAAGATTATGAATGGACTCCACTGTTGAGTTTACTGTGAACTGTAAAATTCAGTGGAGTGCCAAAAACTGCCAGCTGGAAAGGAGACAGGGGAACATCAACAGCCTGCATTCAGAAGGAATCCTGATGCGTTGATGTAATAGCCTGATAATGAAATGATTTGCCTGCCTTAATATTCTGCTTACAAAGAACTCATTTAGCCTTTGAAGTGGAAGACTTTGGAGTTCATATAAACATAGCCTAGGTTGAAAACAGTCTCTTTAAGAGGATTACATTTGACTTTATAAACATTAATTCTAATAAACCAGTTGCTAAGGTTGATATATTTAATAAACCCATATAAAATATATATTGATCTTACCAGCTGAAATCTCACTCTGCAGCATGACAAATTAGCTTTATCTGTCTATACAACAAGTATATGCTTTTGCATGAGCTGCATTCTATAGTATCTACAAGAAAAAATCCATAGACACATTGCAAAGAACTCAAAGTAATCATTTACAACTTGGGAACACCAAAAGGGCTTCAGAAATAAAAGCCTGATCCAAAACCCACATGCTGCATCTACCTATGTGCTTAACTGCAGAGTAGACTAATGAGTTGTGGAGTAAAGTGTCACCGTATACACGTGTGACACTATTAGGCTGCAGTAAACTAACTAATGCTGCCATAAGTGTCACAGGCCAGCTGGGCACTATTGAGTATATTAATTTGGGCACTGGGATGTTTTGTTCGGGATCAAGGAGGCAGAATTGGGAGTAAAGTAATGGCAAATTTATTATAGCTTACACACACACAACAGTTAACAGAAAGATAAATGCGATAAGCACATAATGCAGTATTAAAGAGCTAATAGTAAATAATAACAAAAGATAGATCGATCTGTCACAGGCTGGCTGGGCACTGCAAGGGTATCAGCCACTGGCTGTTTAAAACAACAGATAGACAGACATGGGCTGGCAACTTATCGATAGTCCATTAATGCCAGGTGCATGCCAGGTGATTTCAGCAAAGTCAGGCATCCCCAATTGACGCTGTCGGAGGGATTACCAGGGAAAAACCCTGGATCAGGATCCTATCCTCACTCACACTGGGAGTCTGGGGTCCGGGTGTGGAACAGCAGTGCCCGTTCTGTTCCCTCCTCCCTGTTGGTCACCTGACGCACGTGGTTTTTATACCCAGTCTTATACTAATCTGTTGGTTTTAGAGTCACTCACAATTTTGCCTTATAGCTGTTACCCTATGGGATTAAAAGGTATTAAAAATTATTATAAAAGGTTACTGCCCAAACTTGGGTTTATCCAATAAGCAAATTACAATGTAGCATCATTAGGTTTGAAATTAATATCATTCAACCCCTTTAGATTCCTCTGACTGCTTTTTTTGAGACATGCTTTCCTGGAATGTGCTGGGTGGGACAGGCAGTTGAATCTAGTTTTTATCAAGGCTGAATTCTGAGCAAAAAACTATTAAGTCAGCTAATCGTACAGCTATAGCTTTGTCTTTGAGGCCCAGTTAGTTTCACAAACATTTACAAGTTACTTTTGCGGGTTACAAATATACAAGCTTTATATTAGACAAAAATTCCAAATGCCTCTAAGAAGCACATATTTATTGCTTATTAATCTCTTTGGTTCTGGCCATCACGCATAAGATAGTACTGTCTCCCACAGTACTATCTCATGGCAGGAATAGTACTGGATGGTACTCTCTTATGGTGGGATAATTAACTGTGATTAAACACACATATAGACACTGACTGCAGACATAAATTGTGCTTAGTTAGCCCAGCCAGCACGAGGACCAGACTCCTTCCTGCCATCTGGCCATATGACTCTGCACTTTCAGTACTCTTGTGCCCTAGCCAGCCTCTCTGCTGCCTGATGCCACCACCCAGAACCCAGGGCTGACCCCCCATGCTCTGAGCCCTAGAGTAAATTGCTCCACTCTGGCTTAAATGGCTGCTGCAGACACCATACCTGGGAGTAGTTTACTCAGGCTCAAACTGCTCCTGAGTTTATTGCTTCAAATAGGTAGCATATTTATTTGCATCCACAGACTTCCAAACTCCTTGAATTCGGCCATAAAGGACCAAGCCCAAATTGTCATGTAACACCCTTAAGTTTACTGGAGATTCTGATCCATAAACATCTATTCATGCAAAATGTAATTCAGAAAGCTGTAAGGTATGACTGAACCAACTACATTTCAGACACAAATAAAATGAATAGACTTTTATAATAGCAGCCATTGTTTCCATTATCTAATAGAAACTGATATCAATTTCTATCTCAACTCCATTTGTTACTTTATTCAAATATAATTTGAGGAGAAGAAGGTGGTTAGCAGGGATACTGGTTTCCTGTGATTAAAAACCAAAAAAGATCCCCAGTTTTAGGATTAACACCTCTCCCCATCCACATTTTTCTATTATTAAAAGGAAACACCACTAATATATATAGCTATATATAAAGTGCTTTTTAATTTTACTAATGGAAAAATGTGGATTTGGGGTTAATTTTTTATATCTGAAATATTGGAGATTTTTTTTTTTTTTAATCGGAGAAAACCAGGATCCCTGCTGATTAGGAACAGTCAGCACGGGTTCATCAAGGACAACATGACTGCCTTCTGTGATGAGATGACTGGTTCTGTGGATGCAGGGAGAACAGTGGATGTGGTATACCTCAATTTTAGCAAGACTTTTGATATGGTCTCCCCCAACATTTTTGAAGGCAACTTAAAGAAGTATGGGCTGAATGAATAGAAGATTAAGTGGATAGAAAACTGGCTGGAGCATCAGCCCAGAGGCTAATAATGAGGGATCCTGGTTTTCTCTTGTAAAAAAAAATCTCCAATTTTCAATTTTAAAAAAAGTAAGCCAAAACACACATTTTTTTCTGTGATTAATATGAAACACCACTAATGACTAATGTGTATATAGAGTGCACCCTCAGCAAGTTTGCACATGACACCAAGCTGGAGGGAGTAGTAGATACACTGGAGGGTAGGACTAGGATTCAGAGTGACCTAGACAAATTGGATGATTGGGACAAAAGAAATTTAATGAGGTTCAACAAGGATAAGTGCAAAGTCCTGTGCTGAGGATCAAACAATCCCATTCACTAGTACAGGCTGGGGGTTGACTGGCTAGGCAGCAACTTTGCAGAAAAGGACCTGGGGGTTACAGTGGACAATAAGCTGAATATGAGTCATCAGTGTGCCCTTGTTGTCAAGAAGGCTAACAGCATACTGAGTTGCATTCATAGATGTATTGCCAGTAGGTCCAGGGAAGTAATTATTCTGCTCTATTCAGCACTGTTGAGGCCACATTGGGAGTACTGTGTTCAGTTTTGGGCTCCCACAACAGAAAGGATGTGAACAAATTAGAGGGAGTCCAGTGGAGGGCAACAAAAATGGTGAGGGAGCTGGGGGACATGACTTATGAGGAGAGGCTGAGAGAGTTGGGCTTATTTAGTCCAGAGAAGAGAAGACTGAGAGGGAATTTCATAGCAGCCTTCAACTACCTGAAGTTGGGTTCAAAAGAGGATGGAACTGGACTGTTTTCAGTGGTGGCAGATGACAGAACAAGGGCCAATGGTTTCAAGTTGCAGCAGGGGAAGTTTAGGTTACATATTAGGAAGTATTTTCTCATTAGGGGGGTAGTAAAACACTGGAACAGGCTACCAGAGAGGTTGGGCAGGGTGGGTGCATGCTGTGGGCTCATGTTCCCTGCCCTGCTCCCTTCTCCCCAAACCTGTGGAACACAGTGTGTGCAACTCAGCATGGCAGTGCGCAGTGGGGACATGCACAAAAGCTGCCTGATGCTGCAAGCTCTGTGCTGCCCTGGCCATACTTTCCCCGCAGGTCGGAGCAGCAGCAACGGATGCAACCCTGTGCTTCCCTCATGCACACAGAGGAACCATGGCCAGGGCAGCACAGAGCTTTCAGTGGCAAGGGCCCCACCCTCCCCCCTCTCTCTTCCCCTCCTGGCAGGGCTGGTGTTTTCTCCGCACCTTTTGCAAACAACTCTTGCAGGCTGGGGCTCAGCCAGCCTGCAAAGCTATCTGCAAAAGGGGAAAATCCATGGGTTTCTCTTCTAAAAGGGAAAATCTGTGTTTTCTCTAATAAAAAAAATGGGAAATCCATGGTTTTGTCTGTTTTTCTATGGAAACATAAAACCCAGATCCTTGGGTCTCTATCCTTGGTAGCTTTTAAGAGCTGGCTAGACAAAGCTTTGGCTGGGATGATCTAGTTGGGGATGGTCCTGCTTTGAGCAGAGGGTTGGAATAGGTGACCTCCTGAGGTCCCTTCCAACCATAATTTTCTACAATTTTATAATCACATGCCTCCTGATTGTGTTCCATATACATATATACACTTCATAATATATGTATTTACTTACCTTAACAGTACTGGTACAAAATTTCTTGGACTCCAGATCAGGATGTCTCTCAATAGCTGTTTTAAATAGCTTGGATTTTTTGATCTCACCTGAATGTTATATTACCTGTTTAACCACTGAACAAAGAATGGATTGAAGGGCATTTATAGACATAGTCTAGGAGGTGGTGGGGCTTAATTAGCAAGCCACACTATTTATAAGTGCCTGAGCACCGCACGTAACACCATCCCTGAGCTGAAAAATGGTGCTCTGAACTAAATCTCATTGAAAAAACTTTAATTTAAAGCACCCCACTGCCATTTTTCAGTGTGGGGACACTGATACACGTGACACTGGAGGCTGCTGGAGCACTTTCATTTCCATGCTCCAGCAGACTTGATTAAGTGAGTCTGCTCCAATGTGCTGGATTTACAGCACATTGGAGCAGCCTCACTGCATGTCCATAGGAGCCCCTAAAAACTAGTGAGTAAGCCCTGAAGGGTTGGATTTGGAGAAGGCACCCTGGAAGGACTGATACTCTTTATTCTAGAATTGTTTCTGTTTAATTTATTTTGGGCAAGAGGAACTCCTGGCTACAGAATCCTTGGGAGGACACTGAAGGCACTCAAGGCAGATTTCACTGTTTATTGGTTCACAAGCTGTTAGGAGCTACTGAATCCTGGAAGACTGAGTGTACATACAAGTGTTATATTAAGACCACCCTAACCAAACTTAAAACTACTCATTACTACTGCACAGTAGCTCATTACTATTGCACAGTAGCATCACACTGTGACTTGAAATGATCATTGAGCAGTGATGTGACATACTGCACAGTAGTAATTAGCTACTGCAGAGTAAGCTTCACCAGGCAATCATGCTGGGATGCTACTGCATGGTAAAATTGGTTACTGCACAATCATTTAAGTACTTGGTTATGCAAGTACTAAATGACTGTGCAGTAACAACTGTGCAGTGAGCATCTTATGGTTCCTTCCAGCCCTATGATTCTATGATTTTATGGTTATGTAGATGCACACAATGAGTAGGTCCCAAGAAGGACGTACTCCAAGAACTGAGCACTAGGATTCAGAGCAATGGAGACAGGTAATTGAGTGAGGAGTAAAGTGTTAAAAATAACTGAACTGTGTAAAGTATATTACTAAAGAACATAGCCGTGGGACAGACTGATGTTTTGTAAGTTCTCCAAACTTCATTACAGAAAGCAGAACATGACCTGAAATTTACAAAAATCCCACCATCCTGAAAGCAAATATATTTCCTTTTTGGGACAAGAAACTATTTTGCAAGGTAAAGCTTTCAAACTGCTTCCTGTCTTTTGTTTTTTGTGCATTGAAAAATCCCCTTTTTTGAGATTTGTATTATTAAGCACAATAATAAAGATGCAATTATGGTTATAGCTATGTATATATAATCTGCAAAGTGTTTATATTATCCATACATAGATAATTATACATTTTAAACAACTTTAAACAGGAAAAATGGTTGAATTTTTAAATTTGGAAAGAAAAAAAAAAGAATATTTGCTAAGCATTATAAAATATGTGACATTTTAAAATTCCTTTAATGGGCAGCCAAAAATATTATTGGAACCCTAGTCTGAGATAATTTGTTTGCATGTATGGCATTTAGGCCTATGCTATATGAAAGACTTTCAAAGTGTAAGATTATGAATGGACTCCACTGTTGAGTTTACTGTGAACTGTAAAATTCAGTGGAGTGCCAAAAACTGCCAGCTGGAAAGGAGACAGGGGAACATCAACAGCCTGCATTCAGAAGGAATCCTGATGCGTTGATGTAATAGCCTGATAATGAAATGATTTGCCTGCCTTAATATTCTGCTTACAAAGAACTCATTTAGCCTTTGAAGTGGAAGACTTTGGAGTTCATATAAACATAGCCTAGGTTGAAAACAGTCTCTTTAAGAGGATTACATTTGACTTTATAAACATTAATTCTAATAAACCAGTTGCTAAGGTTGATATATTTAATAAACCCATATAAAATATATATTGATCTTACCAGCTGAAATCTCACTCTGCAGCATGACAAATTAGCTTTATCTGTCTATACAACAAGTATATGCTTTTGCATGAGCTGCATTCTATAGTATCTACAAGAAAAAATCCATAGACACATTGCAAAGAACTCAAAGTAATCATTTACAACTTGGGAACACCAAAAGGGCTTCAGAAATAAAAGCCTGATCCAAAACCCACATGCTGCATCTACCTATGTGCTTAACTGCAGAGTAGACTAATGAGTTGTGGAGTAAAGTGTCACCGTATACACGTGTGACACTATTAGGCTGCAGTAAACTAACTAATGCTGCCATAAGTGTCACAGGCCAGCTGGGCACTATTGAGTATATTAATTTGGGCACTGGGATGTTTTGTTCGGGATCAAGGAGGCAGAATTGGGAGTAAAGTAATGGCAAATTTATTATAGCTTACACACACACAACAGTTAACAGAAAGATAAATGCGATAAGCACATAATGCAGTATTAAAGAGCTAATAGTAAATAATAACAAAAGATAGATCGATCTGTCACAGGCTGGCTGGGCACTGCAAGGGTATCAGCCACTGGCTGTTTAAAACAACAGATAGACAGACATGGGCTGGCAACTTATCGATAGTCCATTAATGCCAGGTGCATGCCAGGTGATTTCAGCAAAGTCAGGCATCCCCAATTGACGCTGTCGGAGGGATTACCAGGGAAAAACCCTGGATCAGGATCCTATCCTCACTCACACTGGGAGTCTGGGGTCCGGGTGTGGAACAGCAGTGCCCGTTCTGTTCCCTCCTCCCTGTTGGTCACCTGACGCACGTGGTTTTTATACCCAGTCTTATACTAATCTGTTGGTTTTAGAGTCACTCACAATTTTGCCTTATAGCTGTTACCCTATGGGATTAAAAGGTATTAAAAATTATTATAAAAGGTTACTGCCCAAACTTGGGTTTATCCAATAAGCAAATTACAATGTAGCATCATTAGGTTTGAAATTAATATCATTCAACCCCTTTAGATTCCTCTGACTGCTTTTTTTGAGACATGCTTTCCTGGAATGTGCTGGGTGGGACAGGCAGTTGAATCTAGTTTTTATCAAGGCTGAATTCTGAGCAAAAAACTATTAAGTCAGCTAATCGTACAGCTATAGCTTTGTCTTTGAGGCCCAGTTAGTTTCACAAACATTTACAAGTTACTTTTGCGGGTTACAAATATACAAGCTTTATATTAGACAAAAATTCCAAATGCCTCTAAGAAGCACATATTTATTGCTTATTAATCTCTTTGGTTCTGGCCATCACGCATAAGATAGTACTGTCTCCCACAGTACTATCTCATGGCAGGAATAGTACTGGATGGTACTCTCTTATGGTGGGATAATTAACTGTGATTAAACACACATATAGACACTGACTGCAGACATAAATTGTGCTTAGTTAGCCCAGCCAGCACGAGGACCAGACTCCTTCCTGCCATCTGGCCATATGACTCTGCACTTTCAGTACTCTTGTGCCCTAGCCAGCCTCTCTGCTGCCTGATGCCACCACCCAGAACCCAGGGCTGACCCCCCATGCTCTGAGCCCTAGAGTAAATTGCTCCACTCTGGCTTAAATGGCTGCTGCAGACACCATACCTGGGAGTAGTTTACTCAGGCTCAAACTGCTCCTGAGTTTATTGCTTCAAATAGGTAGCATATTTATTTGCATCCACAGACTTCCAAACTCCTTGAATTCGGCCATAAAGGACCAAGCCCAAATTGTCATGTAACACCCTTAAGTTTACTGGAGATTCTGATCCATAAACATCTATTCATGCAAAATGTAATTCAGAAAGCTGTAAGGTATGACTGAACCAACTACATTTCAGACACAAATAAAATGAATAGACTTTTATAATAGCAGCCATTGTTTCCATTATCTAATAGAAACTGATATCAATTTCTATCTCAACTCCATTTGTTACTTTATTCAAATATAATTTGAGGAGAAGAAGGTGGTTAGCAGGGATACTGGTTTCCTGTGATTAAAAACCAAAAAAGATCCCCAGTTTTAGGATTAACACCTCTCCCCATCCACATTTTTCTATTATTAAAAGGAAACACCACTAATATATATAGCTATATATAAAGTGCTTTTTAATTTTACTAATGGAAAAATGTGGATTTGGGGTTAATTTTTTATATCTGAAATATTGGAGATTTTTTTTTTTTTTAATCGGAGAAAACCAGGATCCCTGCTGATTAGGAACAGTCAGCACGGGTTCATCAAGGACAACATGACTGCCTTCTGTGATGAGATGACTGGTTCTGTGGATGCAGGGAGAACAGTGGATGTGGTATACCTCAATTTTAGCAAGACTTTTGATATGGTCTCCCCCAACATTTTTGAAGGCAACTTAAAGAAGTATGGGCTGAATGAATAGAAGATTAAGTGGATAGAAAACTGGCTGGAGCATCAGCCCAGAGGCTAATAATGAGGGATCCTGGTTTTCTCTTGTAAAAAAAAATCTCCAATTTTCAATTTTAAAAAAAGTAAGCCAAAACACACATTTTTTTCTGTGATTAATATGAAACACCACTAATGACTAATGTGTATATAGAGTGCACCCTCAGCAAGTTTGCACATGACACCAAGCTGGAGGGAGTAGTAGATACACTGGAGGGTAGGACTAGGATTCAGAGTGACCTAGACAAATTGGATGATTGGGACAAAAGAAATTTAATGAGGTTCAACAAGGATAAGTGCAAAGTCCTGTGCTGAGGATCAAACAATCCCATTCACTAGTACAGGCTGGGGGTTGACTGGCTAGGCAGCAACTTTGCAGAAAAGGACCTGGGGGTTACAGTGGACAATAAGCTGAATATGAGTCATCAGTGTGCCCTTGTTGTCAAGAAGGCTAACAGCATACTGAGTTGCATTCATAGATGTATTGCCAGTAGGTCCAGGGAAGTAATTATTCTGCTCTATTCAGCACTGTTGAGGCCACATTGGGAGTACTGTGTTCAGTTTTGGGCTCCCACAACAGAAAGGATGTGAACAAATTAGAGGGAGTCCAGTGGAGGGCAACAAAAATGGTGAGGGAGCTGGGGGACATGACTTATGAGGAGAGGCTGAGAGAGTTGGGCTTATTTAGTCCAGAGAAGAGAAGACTGAGAGGGAATTTCATAGCAGCCTTCAACTACCTGAAGTTGGGTTCAAAAGAGGATGGAACTGGACTGTTTTCAGTGGTGGCAGATGACAGAACAAGGGCCAATGGTTTCAAGTTGCAGCAGGGGAAGTTTAGGTTACATATTAGGAAGTATTTTCTCATTAGGGGGGTAGTAAAACACTGGAACAGGCTACCAGAGAGGTTGGGCAGGGTGGGTGCATGCTGTGGGCTCATGTTCCCTGCCCTGCTCCCTTCTCCCCAAACCTGTGGAACACAGTGTGTGCAACTCAGCATGGCAGTGCGCAGTGGGGACATGCACAAAAGCTGCCTGATGCTGCAAGCTCTGTGCTGCCCTGGCCATACTTTCCCCGCAGGTCGGAGCAGCAGCAACGGATGCAACCCTGTGCTTCCCTCATGCACACAGAGGAACCATGGCCAGGGCAGCACAGAGCTTTCAGTGGCAAGGGCCCCACCCTCCCCCCTCTCTCTTCCCCTCCTGGCAGGGCTGGTGTTTTCTCCGCACCTTTTGCAAACAACTCTTGCAGGCTGGGGCTCAGCCAGCCTGCAAAGCTATCTGCAAAAGGGGAAAATCCATGGGTTTCTCTTCTAAAAGGGAAAATCTGTGTTTTCTCTAATAAAAAAAATGGGAAATCCATGGTTTTGTCTGTTTTTCTATGGAAACATAAAACCCAGATCCTTGGGTCTCTATCCTTGGTAGCTTTTAAGAGCTGGCTAGACAAAGCTTTGGCTGGGATGATCTAGTTGGGGATGGTCCTGCTTTGAGCAGAGGGTTGGAATAGGTGACCTCCTGAGGTCCCTTCCAACCATAATTTTCTACAATTTTATAATCACATGCCTCCTGATTGTGTTCCATATACATATATACACTTCATAATATATGTATTTACTTACCTTAACAGTACTGGTACAAAATTTCTTGGACTCCAGATCAGGATGTCTCTCAATAGCTGTTTTAAATAGCTTGGATTTTTTGATCTCACCTGAATGTTATATTACCTGTTTAACCACTGAACAAAGAATGGATTGATAATTCTCATTTAGTCTGCTTTCTGTCTACTATGGAAAGATTCATATTATCCAATACAGGAAATCATCTTAATCCATGAGCATTCTTTTCAGATTAATCCATGCTTTTCACCACAGCATAAATTATTCAATTCATAACTGGAGCTTTCTGTAAAAATATTGATGTCTCTAGGTTGAGCCCATGAACTATCTTTAAATATGCAAGAGTTCTAACAATAAAAAAGAAATAGTAACATTTTCATGGGGATAATTTCTTATACAAAATTTAAGTTTTAACATAATACAGGTTTCCCCTCACTTTATGCTGTATATGCGTTCCTGGCAAATAGTGCATAACTCAAATTCATATAAAGGGAATCCAGTTTACAATGTAACAAATAGGGATACGTTCCAAAACCTTGACTGTACTGACTCCCAAACCCATTTCTACCAATTTTACAAGACAATTTTGGTACTTACCAACAGCAAACAGTACACACAAGCACAGGGTGGTGATGAATGTTTAGTTGGTGTGAAGAGAGGGTGGTGAAACATCTTCAGTGTCATACTCCACATCACTGGTAGGAGGTACAGGCATGGTAACATCCATTTTGCTGTGGCTAGTAAACCAAGCAAAATGCTGGCTTGCATCCATAGATGCTTCTCAAGCAAATCCCAGGACGTCATTCTCCCATTGTACTAGGCCTTAGTGAGACCGCAGCTGGAGTACTGCATCCAGTTTTGGGCCCCACAATTCAAAATGGATGTGGAGAAGCTTGAGAGAGTCCAGAGAACAGCCATGTGCATGATCAGAGGTCAGGAAAACAGACCTTATGGTGACAGGCTGAGAGCTATGGAGCTCTTTAACCTGGAAAAGTGCAGGCTCAGGGGTGATCTGATGGCCACCTACAAGTTTATCAGAGGTGACCACCAGTATCTGGGGGAACATTTGTTCACCAGAGTGCCCCAAGGGATAACAAGGTCAAATGGTTATAAACTATGGCAAGACCATTTCAGGCTGGACATAAGGAAGACTTTCTTTACTGTCCAAACCCCCAAGGTCTGGAATAGCCTGCCATCGGAGGTGGTTCAAGCACCTATATTGAACACCTTCAAGAGAAATTTGGATGCTTAACTTGCTGGGATCCTATGACTGCAGCTGACTTCCTGCCCCTTGGGCAGGGGGTTGGACTTGATGATCTTCTGAGGTCCCTTCCAGCTCTCATGTCTATGAAATCTATGAAATCATAGGAGATAAGGTAGCAGGGCATCCTGCTATGGGAAATGGAGGGATCCATCTGCCAACTTGACCTGTTGTCCCAGGAGGTCTGCTGCTTCCCTAGAGCCGGGATCTGAGATGTCACATAAGGACTACTGAGACTTATTTGACTCTCTGACTACTACCTCATGTTGCTCATCCATGTGGGCACCAATGATACTGCTAGGGGTGACCCTAAGTAGATCAAAAGTGACTATGAAGCTCTGGATGTTAGGATGAAGGGTATGTGGGCACATGTGGATGTGCCTCAATCCTTCCAGCCAAAGGGAAGTGCCCTGGCAGGAGTACATGCATCCTGCAGATCAATACATGCCTGCTTCGCTGGGGTTCCCAGTAGACATTTGACTTCTGTGACCATGGGATGTTGTTGCAAGAAGAACGATTGCTAGGAAGAGATAGGATCCACCTGATGAAGAGAAGGAAGAGCATCTTCCCAGGCAGGCTTGCTAATCTAGTGAGGAGTTCATCAGTGGATGAAGACCAAAGCCCTGAGGTAAGTGGAGAAGTGGGAGACCTGGAGGAAGAGCAACAAGGAGAGGGAAACCTCCTCATTCTTACTTAGAAAGTAGGGTAATCAGTTAGTTACCACAGGTATCTCTACATGAGTGCATGCAGGCTGGGAAACAGTCAGGAAGAATTGGAAATCCTCACACAGTCAAGGAACTATGATGTGATTGGAATAGCAGAGCCTTGGTGGGATAGTTCACATGACTGGAGCACTGTCACTAGCACCACAGCTGAAAGGGACTTGGGGGTTATGATTGACTGTAAGATGAACATGAGCCACCAGTGTGATATTGCAGCTGGTGAAGACAAAACTCTGGCTTGCATCCATAGATGCTTATCAAGCAAATCGCAGTATGTCATCCTCCCACTGTACTTGGCCTTGGTGAGACCACAGCTGGAGTACTGCATCCAATTCTGGGCTCCACAATTCAAGAAGGATGTGGAGAAGTTTGAGAGAATCCAGAGGAGAGCCACACGCATGATCAGAGGGCAAGAGAACAGGCTTTATGAAGAGAGGCTGAGAGCTATGGGAGTCTTCAGCCTGGAAAATCGCAGGCTCAGGGGTGACCTGGTGGTAGCCTATAAGTATATAATGGGTGTGCATCAAGGCACATCATTCCTGGCCAACCTGATTGCCTTCTATGATGAGATGACTGGCTCTATGGATGCAGGGAAAGCAGTGGACAGGATATACCTTGATAGTAACAAGGTTTTTGATATAGTCTCCCACAGCAGTCTTGTAAGCAAGCTAAATAAGGATGGGTTTGATTAATGAACTGTAATGTGGATATAAAATTGGCTTGATCATTGGGCTCAATGGATAGTGATTAGGGGTGCACCAATAGAGATTTTTTGGGCTAATACTGATATCCGATTTTTAAGTAGGCATATCGGCTAATACTGATCCAATTTCTGATACAGCATGGAGAGCTGCCTCCAGCTGATGAGTCTGTTGTGGTGGAAGGGGAGTGGGTAGGGAAGGGGTGTGGGAGGTGAAGATCAGCCACCCTCCTGCAGTGAGGGAGGGGGCAAGGGCAGGGGCAGGGGCAGGTACTGTCCGGCCAGGGCAGGGTGGGGTGGCAGGGTGCGGGATGGACCCGTGGCTCATCAGGGGAGTGGCTCCCACTGCTACACATACCCCAGGAGGGCATGAGAGGGCAAGTGCCCCTAGATCTGCATAGGGAGGGGCAGGGCGGGCAGACTGCAGCTGTGGTCTGGAGCTAGGGCTGTACTAGGCTTTTTTCATTGGAGTTGGGCTCACAGCAGGTGCTATGGAGAGGGTTGCAGTCACCATAAATTTTACCATACCTCCCTCCCAGTGCCACCACTGCCATGCACCCTGGCTCTTCATGACTTCTGAGGAGAAACTGAGGGAAGTGGACTTATTTAGTCTGAAGAAAAGAAGACTGAGAGAGATTGGGGATTTTTTTTAAATCAGAGAAAACCAGGCTCCCTGTAGATAACAGAACAAGGAGCAATGGTCTCATGTTGAAGCAAGGGAAATTTGGGTTAGATATTAGGAAAAAGTTTCTCACTAGGATGATGGTGAAGTACTGGAAGCAATTAACTAGAGAGGTGGTTGAATCTTTAGTAGTTTTTAAGACCTTGCTCAACAAAGCCCTGACTGGAATGATGTAGTTGGTGATGGTGCTGCTTTGAGCAATAGATGACCTTCTGAGGTTCCTTCCATCCCTAATTTTCTCTGATTCTCTGATTCTATGAACTACTAGTAGCCCTATAGTCCTGGAAGCTTGATTTCATAGAGCCAGGATACAAATCTTGGGTCTATTGATTTCAGTAAAGACCTCCTTTTACTTTGAACGTTGCATTTCAAAACAGCAATGCTTCTAATGTGTCCAATAAGTATCTGCATTTGATTCGCTTGATTGAGACTAGTAGTGTTATATTTTGAGAGTGAAATTTGTAGTCCAATTCTGGTTTCCCTAGCTGGTTTCTTCTACTTGGGGACATAGACTGACCATTGTTTACTACTGGCTTGACTCAATACACATTTCTGTTATTTGGTGGAGTCAATAAGTAAAGTGGAAACACTGAAGATAAAGTTTCATAGTTTCATAGTTGGTAGGGTCAGAAGGGACCCGAGGAGATCATCTAGTCTGACTCCCTGCCATGGCAGGAAAGAGTACTGGGGTCAAATGACCCTGGCCAGATATTAGTCTAGCCTTTTTTTAAAGACCCCCAGGGTAGGAGCCAGCATCACTTCTTTTGAAAGTTGGTTCCAGGTCCTAGCTGGACTGACAGTGAAATAGTGCTTCCTAACATCTATCTTGAAACTACCCTCCGCTAGCTTGTGTCCGTTGTTTCTTGTAACTCCCGGGATTGCTCGGGGGAACAGGGATTCTCCCAATGCCTTCTGGTCCCCCTTGACTAGTTTGTAGGCTGTCACTAGATCTCCTCCCAGCCTTCTGTTTTGGAAGCTGAACAGGTTCAGATCCCTCAGCCTCTTCTCGTAGGGCCTGCCCTGCTGACCCCTGATCCTTTTCTGTCTCAACACTGGTGAGAAGGAAGTTCCCCAGCCTGTAGGCATGCCGCTGGTTCTTCCTTCCCAGGTGCATTACCCTGCACTTGTCAGTGTTGAACCCCATCCTGTTTTCATTGGCCCACCCCTGTAACCTGTCTAGATCCACTTGCAGCCTGTTCCTTCCTACTAGCATACCCATTTCACCCCACATCTTAGTGTCATCTGCAAACTTGAACAGGGTGCTTGCTACCCCCTCGCCCAAGTCACTGATGAAGATGTTGAATAGTGTGGGCCCGAGGACTGAGCCCTGGGGAACCCCACTGCCCGCATCCCTCCAGGTCGAATGAGACCCGTCCACCACCACCCTCTGGGTGCGGCCCTCCAGCCAGTTAGTGACCTATCTGACCGTGTAGGCATCAACACCACTGTCTCCTAGTTTCTTACTGAGAATGGGGTGAGAGAC
>NW_005842233.1:1308163-1309891 GCF_000455745.1 Alligator sinensis | reverse complement strand
TCCACTGCGACACCTGCATCCAAGGACTTGGTGACCTGGTCATAGAAGGCCACCAGGTTGGTTTGACAAGACCTGCCCCTAATGAACCCATGCTGGTTGCCCCTGAGTATAACCTCCCCTGCTGGCCCCTGCTGGACATGTGCCAGGATCATTCTTTCGAAAAGCTTCCCCAGGACCGAGGTAAGACTCAGGGGCCTATAGTTTTCTGGGTCCTCCTTCCTCCCTTTTTTGAAGATGGGGACCACATCGGCCCTTTTCCAGTCCTCTGGCACATCGTCTGAGCACCATGATTGCTCGTAGAGCTGTGCCAGAGGTCCCACGATGAACCCTACTAGTTCCTTCAGCACTCTGGGGTGGAGATCATCAGGACCTGCAGATTTAAATACATCTAGTCCCTCCAGAAGTTCCCTGACAAGGTCCTTATTAACCCTAGGCCTGGGTGTGCCACCCACATGGCCCTCAGGGGGGCCAGTGGGGGAGATATCCAGGTCCCACCTCAGAAATATGGAGGCAAAGAAATTGTTGAATATGTCAGCTTTATCGTCAGGTGAGATGCCCAGATTTCCTAGCATGTCCTGCAGAGGCCCCATGTTACCTGGCACCTTCTTTCCCCACCCTTTATGTATTTGAAAAATGACTTCTTGTTGTCTTTGATCTGGGTCACTAGTCCCAGCTCCATTTCCGGCTTGGCCTTCCGGACCGCCCCACTACATTCCTGAGCTACCGAGGTATAGCCCTCTCTTGTGATGGCCCCTCCCTTCCAATGGGTGTATGCCTTCTTTTTTGTTTGGAGATGTTCCCGGATGCTTTTGGTGAGCTGTGGGGGTCTTTGCGCCCTTTGCCCCCTTTGATTCATGTAGGGATTACTTCCCTTTGAGCTTGGAGGACTGTCTCCTTAAGGAGCAACCACTCCTCCTGGACACTTAACTCCCTCCTGCTCTGGGATCTCAGTGCTTCCCCCACTAGTTTTCTTACCTCATTAAAGTCTGCCCTCCTGAAGTCGAGGGCTGCTGCCTTGCTGGAGGCTTTCATCACCTTGCGCTGGATGGTGAATTCCAGCAGATGTTGATCGCTATTGCCCAGGTGGTTGAGCACCCTCAGACCCCATAACCAGGTCATCGCCCATGGCCAGGACCAAGTGAAATCATTCATTCTGGCAATTATATTGTTATCATAAACTTTGAGAAATACACTTTATTTTGTACGTCTGGTACACTAAGGAAAATAGAAAACTATCTGGATACTAGGGAAAAAAATCTTTGATATTTTTGATGCAATCTGCTAGATGCATGAAGCATTTTTCTCAATTAATTTTTTTCTTCAGTTAGGAACATTATTACAAAATAATGGGTAATATTAAACAACGCCAGATTGAAGTAACTACAGTAAGGCATGGTAGTCTCATTTTTTCCTATTGTTTCTGAAACATTTCTAAAGTCAATGCTTACATTCAAAGTAGAGGAGAGGCACTGAAGAAGTGGGGGTGAATCAAGAATATTTATTGTCTAAGGAAGAGACAAAATGCTTCCTACTAATTGTTCTGAACCAAGATAATGTTTGTATTAACAAACCCATATATTAGGTGCTACAAGAACTGTACAAACAACAATCCATCCCTCTTTTATATAAACTCTATGTAAACAACATTGGTTCAGTCAAAGGTTTTAAAATTTAGGCACTTCAGGAACAGGAGATGTTCAAAGAAAACATTCTAAAATAAGAAATAAG
>NW_005842233.1:1305592-1308153 GCF_000455745.1 Alligator sinensis | reverse complement strand
TCAAATCATCTTGCTTTATATGAAATCTAAAGTCAATCTAATTAGATTTGAAATGATAGCCTATATCACTCAACAGTTATTCCACCTAGTCGGGAATTATAAACCCTTCATAAGCAGAATGAAGTTTTGGGATCCATACAAAGTATAATATAAAGTAAACACAAGGAATAACAGTGGGTTTGTCACAATGGATTGAGTTATTATTTCATTATAGCTTAAACTCTGTTTTGTCAAGGATATGCATAGGAAGACAGTACCTAAGACCTCTCTTGTTCTAAAAACACAATGGTGCAATGATGAACACAGTATTTTTAGCTTTTATGCTCTCAGGTTGTTTTTAATTTCTACTTAAACTTGCATTTCAGAGTTTGATTTGGCAGGTAGCAGGAAGTTCTTGAAAATCAGCCTAATAGTGGCGGATGTCTTTGGAGGTTTAATTCTCATGTATGTGCTTCTTCCTTCCAAAAAGTATTTCCTGTACACAGAATAAAAGATCTTTCTCAGCTTAAAGTAAGCTGCTGCTGCTCCTTCTTCTTCTGTTTTTTTTTTTTTCAGAATTGTGCACAAGTGATGGTTCTTTTCACTGCTGCAGATCACAAACAAGGAAGAATTAGCGGGGAATATAGTATTGGATGGCAATTTTGGGAGCAGTGACCATGAGATGATACAGTTCAGGATCCTGAGGAAAGGAAGGATGGACAGCAGCAGGGTAAGGGCCCTGAACTTCAGAAAAACACACTTTGACTCACTCAGGGAACTCATCGGCAGGATCCCCTGGGAAGTCAGTCTGATGGGGAGAAGAGTCTGGGAGAGCTGACTGTACTTTAAAGAAACCTTATTGATCATGCAGGAACAACACCATCCAGATGTACAGGAAGACTAGCAAATATGGCAGAAGTACAGCTTGGCTTAGCAGGGAAATCACAAAAAGGGAGCTTATAAGAAGGGTAAACTTGGACAAATAAATAGGGAAGAATATAAGAACATTACTTGGGCATGCAGGGATGAAGATAAGAAGGGCAAAGCACAATTGAAGTTGTGGCTAGCAAGGGATGTGAAGGGTAATAAGAAGGGTTCCTACAAGTATGTCTGTAGGAAGAGGAGAATCAGGGAAAGTGTGGGTTCCTCACTGAATGGGGGAGGCAACCTTGTGACTGGGGAAGCAGAAAAGGTTGAAGTGCTCAATGCCTATTTTGCCTGTCTTCACAGTCAAGATATGCTCCCAGACTATTATTGCACCTGGCAGCACAGTTTGAGGTGGAGGTGAGCAACCAACAGTGGCAAAAGAACAGGTTAGGGACTATTTAGAAAAGCTGGACTGTCACAGCGGGGTCCTACAGGAGGGCTGTGATCTCCTCAAGGCCCCCTTCTCGAGCTAAGTTGGCCCAAGGGCACCCTTGAATTCTCACCCTCCACGTCTTTGATGACACTATATACTTGGGAGGCTGCCTTTTACGCCCTCTTGGCCACTTATCGCTGATTACCTGGACCCCGTGGTTTCCCAGACCCCTCGTGGGTTCCACCCTACAATGAGTGCTTCAGGGGCACCCTAGCCTTAGGGGCTATGCGTGGCTCCAACCACCCCTGTACCACGCCCCAAGCCTTGCAGGTGTGATGGATGTTGTTCTGTCTCTGTCTCTACGCCCTCTCTGGCACTCGGGTTCTCTGCAGCTCTGTCTCTCTCCGTGCCCTCTCTCTGGGGCCTTCTCAATAAATGCTGCCCTCTCTCTGGGCTCACCACGCCCACGCTGGGGCTTCTCAGTAATGCCGCCCCCCTCTCTGGGGCTTTCTCAAGCACTGCCCCTTTTCCTGGGGCTCACCACAACGCTGCCCCCTTCTCCAGGGCTCACCATGCCCACGCTGGTGCTTCTCAGCAATGCCCCCTCTCCGGGGTTCCTCAGTAATGCTGCCCCTCTCAGGGTCCCTCTCAATAAATGCTGCCGTCTCTCTGAGCTCAGAACGCCTGCACTGGGGCTTCTCAACAATGCCCCTTCTCTGGGGCCTTCTCAGTAATGCTGCCCCCTCTCTGGGGGCCTTCTCAAGCACTGCCCCCTTCCCTGGGGCTCACCGCACTTGCACTGGGGCTTCTCAGCAATGCCCCCTCTCTGGGGCTTCTCAACTGCCCCTCTCTGGGGCTGGGGTCAATGTACCCCTAATGCTGTGCCCTCACTGGTGCTGGGATCCTCACACTGCTGTGAGTCCCCTATGAGGCCTCCTCCAACCCCTAATAGCCTCACCCAAACCACCGGTCACAAACAGCAACACAAACGTAAGCCACTTGGCTATAACATAAATGGAAGCCACCCAGCCATAACAACAGTCCAGCCTACCAGGGACTACTCTATCCCTCAACCATGTCAGATGCTGCACCTTCAGTCAGGCTCCTCCTCTCTTCCATGAGAGAGAGAGCTGCTTCCTCCTTGGCTGTCAGCAGAGAACTGCATCTTGCCCCAGCCCCTAGGTTTTATAAGGGAGCCAGGCCCTGCCCCTTCTGGTCAGCTGACCTCCTCTGGTTATCCTGGCAACCAACAGCTGGGCTCCTTATTCCCTGCTAAGGCTCT
>NW_005842233.1:1298376-1305582 GCF_000455745.1 Alligator sinensis | reverse complement strand
CTTTAGGAGCAGGGCACCTAAGTGCTCTGCGGCATGGACATATGTAAGTCCATGTTGGTGAGGACACACTGGTGGTTCATATTCTGCTTATTGTCTACTGCAACCCCCAGGTCCTTTTCTGCAGAGCTGCTGCCCAGCCAGTTAGCCCCTATCCTGCACTTGTGCATGGGATTGTGCCATCCTAAGTGCAGGTCTTTGCACTTATCCTTGTTGAACCTCATGTGATTCCTCTTGGCCCAATCCCCCAGTTTGTCTGGGCCACTCTGAATCCTAACCTCACCTTTCAGCATATCTACTACTCCTCTCAGCTTGGTGCCATCTTCAAACTTGCTGATAGTGCACTCTATGCCATTTTTTAGGTAATTGATGAAAACATTGAACAAAACCAGCCCCAGGACCAATGCCTGGAGCACTCGACTTGATACCAGCTGCCAACTAGACATCAAGCCATTGATTACTACTCTCCAATGCTCCAGACAATTTTTTATCCACCTTACAGTCCATTCATCTAGGCCATACTCCCTTGGCTTACCTGCAAGAATCTTGTGGGAGACTGTATCAAAAGCCTTGCTAAAATCAAGGTACACCACATCCACTGGTCTCCCAGGATTCATAGAACCAACCACCTCATCAAAGAAGGCAATCAGGTTGATAAGCCATGACTTGCCCCTGGTGAATCCATGCTGACTGTTCCTAATCACTTCTTCCTCCTCCAACTGCTTACATGGATTCCTTCTGGATCTTCTCCATGATTTTTCCAGGGACTGAGCTGAATCTGACTGGTCTGTAGTTCCCTGGATCCTCCTTTTTCCCTTTCTTAAATATGGGCACCATGTTTGCCCTTTTCCAGTCATCCGGGTCCTCTTTTGAATGCCATGAATTTTCAAAGATGATGGCCAGTGGCTCTGCAATCACATCAGCCAACTCCTTAAGCACTGCTGGGTGCATCCTATCTGGCCCCTGCCAAGAAAGGTAAGGTCTGGATTACAGCTTTGTCTCCATTGGATGTTGGTCAAAGACTCAGGTAGCTTTGAGTTGTGGATCAGGTTTAGGTGGTACGCCTCAGCCCACATGTTGGCCAAGTCACCATTCTCATCATTTTCTCTGTAACCCCATGTAACACTGTGGGTATTAAAGTCACTGATGCTTTTCTGTGGTTTAGGTTTCCTGAGCTCACTAAGGCAAAATGTTTCCCTGGAAGTTTTTAAGTGGATGTTATTCATATGTTGTCCATATTGATGGTCAAGATTTCGTAGTCATTTTGAAAGTAACCTAAAAAACATCATTGTGCTCAAATTATTCATTGCTAGCATAATAGAAAAAGCCGGGTTACAAAACTTTTATTTATTTTTTTTAATATTGAGCTTTTTTCTTGGCAACTCTGTCTGCTATACATTGTTCCCACACTGTTCTCTTTGCCATTCCTCAGCTTTTTTAGTACTGCTGAGCAGGGATACACACACACACACACACACACACACACACACCCTGCACAGCGCTGGCTCTGGCTCCACCCCGCAGCTGCCGCCTGCTTCACACCAGGCAGATTTGGAGGCACACGCCCACCCCCTCCATCCTCCCGGGGTTCAAGTAGGAGCCATCCCCACCCCATGAGCCGTATCTCTGTACTGTGTCCCCCTGCCACCCTTGGGCAGCACCTGCCCCTGCCCCTTCCCTCATATCCTCTCCCACCCCTTCCCCTTCCACCATACCGGACTTACCACCTGGAGGCAGCTGTACTGGAATTTAGATCAGTATCAGCCAATATGCCTCCTTAAATATCAGCTATTGGTATCAGTCCCCAAAATCTGTATTGGTGCACCCCTAATACACACACCACACACTTTAGTGGTGTTTCATTTTAATCACAGAAAAATTTGGATTTTGGATTACTTTTTAAAATCTGAAAATAGGGGATTTTTTTTTATCAGAGAAAATCAGGATCCCTGATGATAAACCACTGACAGAGATCTCTTTGCAGCTTCTGCTGCTACTGTATATCATTCCTTCTAGCTAAACAGTTTCATGCAATAAAAAAGAATGAACGAATGGCATCTGTAATGTTAGTCTTGTGCTTAATTCTTCAGCTTCAGTTTGTTACTCTTTCTCATTCTTTGGAATAATAGAAAAGCATTTAAAATTCAATCTTAAAAATGTTAAAATAGGACACAGGTGTGATACAACCTCCAGTAATGTACAGTCTGTCTTCTCATACATTGCTGTTCTAAATCTATTTTTATCTGAACCTGCTTTTCTACTGGATGCTCCAATATGCAGGGGACCAATTCTCAGTTGTTCACTTAATTTTGTATGCAAATTATGGGCTGTGTTAAACTGAGTGCTACATGCAGATGTGTGAAATTTTGAAAGCAAATATGCTTATCATATTTTGGCAGCTGTGTCTACTGCAAATATGGCTGACCTTTTTTGTCTCACACATACTTATTGGTAACAGATGTGCCATTTGAATGGCAATACTCGAAGAGTAACTACTCAGTATTGGGTGGCCCAGTCAAAGATAAGAGGCACTTTCAGGGAAAAGGTGGAAGTAAAGAAGGATTCTTCTTTAGAGAGGAAGTATCACATTTTTATCAGGAAATTCTTCAGATGTTATTTCAAAACTATACTATTCCAAAGATAAAGCTTCCCAAATCAAAGATTCCTCAACTTATCTGGCCTAGTTGTTAGTTTCCGATGATTCATTACCAGGGATCCTGGTTTTCTCTGATAAATAAAAATCCCCAATTTTCAGTTTAAAAAAAGTAGCCCAAAATCCACCTTTTTCCGTGACTAAAATGAAACACTACTAATAGAGATAGAGATAGAGATATAGAGATAGAGACAGAGATAGATAGCTATTCAGTGAAAACAAGAAACAAATCTAGAGTAAAATAATGTGATCATATTTATGATTACGTAGATAATGGTGACATGCTGAAACTATTATGGGAATGCTCAGGTACATTATACAGCAGCATTAAGGAAGATTGGTTACTAGCTGAGTGTGAACAAGGATCCTGGTGCTCTCTGATTAAAAAAAAAATCTCAAATTTTTGGCTATAACCCCTGCCCCCATGCACATTTTCCCTGATCAAAATGAAGCACCACTCACTCTCTCTCTTTTTATATAGATATAGATATACATAGTATAGAAATACTACTCACATATATATATATATATATATAGATCTATGTATCTATACAGATGTATAGATACATAGATCTATCTCTAGCTCTATATATTAGTAGTGTTTCTATACTATCTATATCTAGACATATATATATACATCTATATATAGATATAGATATAACGTGAGAGAGAGAGAGAGAGAGTGATAGTGGTGCTTCATTTTGATCAGGGAAAATGTGGAGGGGGGTTATATCCAAAAATGTGAGGGGTTTTTTTAATCATAGAAAACCAGGATCCTTGTTCACATAGTAGTTTCAGCGTGTCACCATTATCTATGCAATCATAAATATGACCACATTATTTTACTCTAAATTTGCTGCTTCTTTTCATTGAATATATATATTTTGGCCTATTTTTTTGTAAAATTCCAATCTAACCTAATAATACTGCTTCCAAGTGGGGTCTTGAGAGTCAGGTGTCCCAAACTCACTATGATCTACAAAAGAGAGAGCTATGTACATAGCTGACCAAGTCTGCCAAGTTTTCAGTGAGGCTGAAAGAGAAGGATGGCATTACAGCTTGGTTGTTCTACCTGCTCCTGGCCCAGACTACTTAATGCAACAGGGTGAAGAGATAAAGCGGAATATAAGCACTTATGCCCAACCTCTTTAAGTAGTAAATTTCAGTAGATATGTTTAACACATTATGACCTTCTGTGCACCAATTTCTTATTTTGTTCTTTCAAGTTGGACAAATTTAAAAGAAATAAACACATGCCTCTAACCCTCTGTTTCAAAGTTTCCAAATGAAATATACCACAATAATCTTTCCAATATCTAGATGCAAGATTTATATGTATCATTCCTTTTGCAACACAATTTGCCATTGTTTTCATTGGAGATTGGGCAGACGTGCAAATATGAAACACTATCATAGACACTCCTAACAGAGTTACGTGTTAAATGCAAAACATCTGTTTTACATCAGTCTGACAGTAATTTATGTTTTCTTGAGCACTTCCAATTTGAAAACAAAATGATACTGGTTTTTCTTCATCATCATGCATGGCTGGGTGCATTACACTCAATCTAGTCCTTGGAAAAGGAAGTTTGCACATATGTGGAAATGACTGTGAGTACATCATTAAAGTGGAATCCCTGAAAGGAATCCTGCAAGGAACCCTGCTGAAATTAAAGACAGCTTGAAGTAATTAGAGAGCTACTATTTATGTTGGTAATTCTTAGATTTTGGAAATTAAAGAAATACTTACATTGCAATCAGAGGTAAGACTAGAGCACAGGAAGGCACATCCATTCTATTTCTAGCATAGATCGCTGGATTACAGCAGAAGTGAAAATATGGTGGAACAAGATTTGTCATGACCAGCCACCTAAATAAATATGCAGGATCCTTGGTGGGCTTGAATAAGTTATGCAGAAGCCTTTGCTGATTCCTTTTCACTGTTATTGGTATTTGAAATAGTTAAATTAAAACTATAGGAATATGCACAGCTTTACTTACATCATAAACTGTTGATACAAAATATTATAGAATTTTGGTATTTCCATTTTCAACCCCAGTCAGAGGCATGAAGTATGAACCCAGACAAGAAATACAGTGAAAGTAAATTAATCAAAAATATTAATAACTCAATATGTTTGGGTATAGTGTCAGGTAAACGCTTTTGCTCAGTTCTTGTTTTGTTTCTGTCTTGCTATATGAGTTAGTTGTTGCTGTTTGTGGTGGTTTTGTGTTTTATTTTTTTTTGTTTTTTAACATCCCATCCTGTCATGTTTCCTCCCACATCTCTGAATGTAAATTTCTTATAACTTAAAAATGGTAAGGTACCAAAATATGAAATGCCTATAAAAATAAACTCTATTTTGCCTCCCATATCTTTTTATTTCCTTAGTACTTTTACAAGTTACTGTACTCTATTATGCTGTGGAACAGCATTGTGTAAGCCACTGAGGATAGATGATTAAAGTAATGGAACATAAAGCTACATGAATGAGAACTATCAAAAATGTTTGACTTGTTGCACGCAAAGTAATTTTCAGTTTTAGGAATTAATTTACTACAGGCCAGTCTGAAAATAAGTCCCATGGTGAAGTCAGGGAACTCATTACGAAGGGTTCCAGATGGCCCTGCTGAGGAATAAAACTCTGAAGCCTCCCTCTTGTTCATATACCAATATGCAGGTGGTGAAGATCAGCCTGAATCTTTATCCTATAAGGAAAACTGAAGCTTTTCTTTTGCTACTTCTGTCAGCACTTTTTTCCTTTGTTGCCCCTGCTTGCTTTGAACTTCTGTAACCCATATTCTGTACTATTGCTTCTGTTATTCCAGAAATACATACTATAGGATAGTTTCATGATCCTTACTGTCAAAACATTCATAGTCATACAGTTGTTTCATGCAGGGGCATATTTGTAATTTATATCAATCCTTTACACAGCTACAAGTTGTTTTTACTGTACAGGGTAAATATTTAAATATTTGTGTAAATATTTAAACAGCATTTGATAAATGAACTTGCTCCATAAACACATACATTATGCAAGCAGTTTTCAGTTTAAAAGAATAAATTGTATTCAAGTGTGAAACTGAGTATCCCCATTTCAGATGGGATTTTCAACCACTGAGCCGCTAGATAGAATTGGATTGCCATCAGGTACTATTAGATAATAGTAGAGCAACACAACTTTAGCACTTGACAGTTTTATGAATCTATTCTTTTTTTTTTCCTTAGTCCCGAATATTTAGTGAGTTTAATTTAAATTCATAGTGTCTTTTGGACAACTTACACTATATTTATCTATTTGTCAAAAAAAAAAAAAGACATCTATAGTTTTGAATATTGTGCTGTAATGAAGTTAAACAAGCTGTCATAATGTATATGAAAAAAAGCCCTTAATTCTGGCCTTTCCTAACTTTTAAGTACTTGAATTTGTAATATTAGTAGCTCTCTTTAAGTGTATAGTTGTCTGTATGTGTATGTTATTTCAATGGAGTGGATGGAGTGGGGAGGCGAGGCCCCGCACCCAAAAGGGGGGTGGGGGAAGCAGGCCTGACCCTGAAGCAGTGGTGGGAGTACCACTTCAGCACCACTTCTCTTGGAAGTTGATTTCAGATCCAAGCCACCCTGACAGTGAAGTAGCGCCTCCTGATGTCTAGTCTGAATGTACCCTCTGCCAGTTTGTGACCATTATTTCTAGTCACTCCTGGTAGTGCTTGGGAGAACAGGGACTCCCCCAAAGCCTGCTGGTCCCCTCTGACTAGTTTGTAACAGGCCACTAGACTCCCCCTCAGCCTTCTTTTGTGGAGGCTGAACAGGTTCAGGTCCCTTAGCCTCTCCTCGTAGGGCCTGCCCTGCTGCCCCCTGATCATGCGGGTGACCCTCTTCTGAACCCTCTCAATGCTGTCGAGATCTCTCCTGAAGTGTGGTGCCAAGAACTGGACGCAATACTCCAACTGCGGCCTGACCAGTGTTGCATAGAGGGGGAGGATCACCTTGGACCTGCTCGAGATGTATCTGTAGATGCATTACAAGGTGTGGTTGGCCTTCCTGACCACGTCCCCACACTGTTGGCCCATGTTCATTTTGGCATCAATAATGATTCCAAAATCCTTTTCTGCCTCTGCACTGACAAGAAGGGAGTTCCCCAGCCTGTAGGTATGTTGCTGGTTCTTCCTCCCTAGGTGCATCACCTTGCACTTGTCAGTGTTGAACTCCATCCTTTTCTCATCTGCCCACCCCTGTAACCTGTCCAGGTCCAATTGCAGCCTATTCCTCCCTTCCAGCATGCTCACATCCCCCCACATCTGAGTGTCGTCAGCAAATTTGAATAGGGTGCTTTTTACCCCCTCATCCAAGTCACTGATGAAGATGTTGAACAGAGTGGGTCCGAGGACCAAGCCCTGGGGGACCCCACTGCCCACATCCCTCCAGGTCAAAAATGACCCATCCATCACCACTCTCTGGGTGTGGCCCTCCAGCCAGTTAGTGACCCATTTGACTGTGTAGGTGTCAACGCCACAGTCCCCTAGTTTTTTAATGAGAATGGGGTGAGAGA
>NW_005842233.1:1271805-1297744 GCF_000455745.1 Alligator sinensis | reverse complement strand
CAGCCCCGAGCAACCAAGGTATAGTCCTCCCTGGTGATGGCCCCTCCCTTCCATTGGGTGTATGCCTCCCTTTTAGCTAGGAAATGTTCCCATATGCTTTTGGTGAGCCAAGGGGGCTTTTGTGCCCTCTTGCCCCCTTTGATCCTTGTTGGGATTACCTCCCTTTTGGCTTGGAGGATTGTCTCCTTAAGGAACGACCACTCTTCTTGGACACCCAACTCCCCTTCCCTCCGGGACCTCAGTACTTCCCCAACTATTCTTCTTACCTCATTGAAATCCGCCCTCCTGAAGTTCTTCTTGCTGCAGGCATTTGCCACCTTGCACTGGATGGTGAATTCCAGCAGGTGATGATGGCTGTCACCCAGGTGGTCAAGCACCCGCAGCCCCCCCCACAAGGTCGTTGCCTGTGGCCAGCACCAGATCCAACAAGGCATCTCCCCTGGTGGGGCTGTGCACCTCCTGAGTTAGGTGGAAGTCCTGTATCTCAGCTAGGAACCTATGTGAGCAGTCAGACCTGGCTGACTGCTCTTCCCAACAGATGTCTGGAAAGTTCAGGTCACCCATGATGACCACGTCTTTTGACCGAACTGCCTCCGTGATCTGACTTAAGAATTCCCGGTCTAGCTCTTCCCCTTGGTTGGGTGGCCTGTAGTAGACTCCCACCATTAAGCCCCTTTCCCCTTGACTCCCTTGTATCCTAACCCAGAGCACTTCAGTGTGCCCGTCATCTGACCTTGAGCTACTAGATGAGGATGTGTATTCCTCCTTGATGTAGAGTGCCACACCCCCACCTTTCCTCCCTGTCCTGTCCCTCCTGTACAACCTATAGCCCTTAATATTCATCGCCCAGTCATGCATTGGGTCCCACCATGTTTCTGTGAGTCCTACTATGTCTGGCTTGGTGTCAGCTAGCAGGAGGGTAAGTTCCTCCTGCTTGTTCCCCATACTATGAGCGTTTGTGTAGAGGCATTTGAGGCCTCCTGGAGATGTGTGCACTGACCCCCTAATCTCAGTACTGCCCGGGCCCTTGTTGCTTACCTGCCTATTCATTCTGCTCATTGTTGGTGCTGGCTGGGCTGTTCTTGTGGGTGTCTCTTGGTTTCCTGGTTCAAGGCTTCCTCCACCCTCCTCTTCCCCGTCCCCTGACGGGCCTAGTTTAAAGCCCACCGGAGGAGATCTGCCACTCTAGAAGAGATCACACACTTACCTTTGGGGGAAAAGTGAAGCCCATCCCACCCGAGCATGTCTCTCATCGTGAAGTGCATGTCATTGTCTAGGAAGCCGAAGCCTGCCTTGAGACACCATTCCCGAAGCCGCCAGTTGGTCTCTCTGATGCAGGTTTTATGTCATCTTCCACGTCCGCTCACTGGTAGGACAGAGGAGAATACCACCTGTGCTCCTATCTCCCTCAGCACACCCCCCAGAGCATGGTAATCAATCATCAGGTGATCAGGGCTTCTCCTGGCCGCATCATTAGTACCCACGTGGATTAGGACCATGAGGTAATAATTGGTGGGCTGTATCATGGCCTGGATCATCCCCGTCACGTCCTGAATCTTTGCTCTGGGGAGGCAGTACACCTCACATGTTGAGGGGTCCTGGCGACAAATGGGGCTCTCCGTGCCTCTCAGGATGGAGTTGCCTATGACAACCACTCGATGCTTCCTCCTCCGGGTCTGTTTGGCTCCTTTGGCCTGTTCGAAGCATGAAGACAGTGGAGTTGCCTCCTCACTGGAGGTTTCCAGTTATCATTATCTATGACACAAACCCACCTTTTGCCCAAATATCATGTTCTTGCTTCAAAGCATATGGGTATTTGAGCTTCTCAGTGAAGAGATTGTCATAATTTTGTAGCTGTACAAAACAACCTGTTGGATACCATCAAATTATTTTTTTAAAACATTCCAAATAAATATTGTTGGCTACAAATGTCCAAATCAGGATCCTTAAAATTCTGGTTTATTAGGTGGATTGAAGCACTGTAATGAAGTTAAATCATAAACCTTGGGGCTGGTCCCCTCCCACACACACACACACATGCACACACACAATAGCGAGCTACAAGAGTCAAATATACCTATCCCACAGGCGCTAAAGTCTGCCATCGATGGCCAATCGAGGCTTCTTCCAGCATGGCGTTATCCTCCAGAAGGGGGTCGCTGGCTGGTCCTTCAGGTCTGGTGCTGGTCAAGTTGGAGATCAAGAGGGCACCACTGAGGGTCACTTTTCACTGCTTTTTATCTGTCCTTGGCAGACTTTGGTGATTCCCCAGTTTCCAGGTTTGCCCAATCCAGGGGTCATTGACCCTCATGGGACTTCCCCCTCAGTGGCTACTGGATGACATCTGTCAGCCCCAGGGGTCGTCCGCATATACGTGCAGGTTTGGGAGTCCGTTGATGAATTTTGAACAGGGCTCTGGGAGTGGTCGATCTGGAGATATTCAACCCAAAAGTTGGTCCCTGGCATTGATTAACTCAGACCTGGGCTTCTAGCCCTTGAACAGTGAAGTTTAGAGAATTCCCTGTTGCTACATTGTCTCCTATTGATTTCTTTTGTTGGTTGATCTGCGGTTTCCCTAGGTGTTAATTGCTGCCTGCTTCTGTGCTACGCATTCAATCACTGATTCACTCGCTCTTTCAGGGGCCCGCCTGATACAGGGAAGCGGCAGTTTAATTCCTGTCCTTGTTAACATTGTTACAATGTATAACTTACTTCTGAAACTAAACACATTTAGTTAAAAGGTGAGGAGTATAAAATATAAGCTACAAGAGTAATGCCATGGCACACAAATAGATAAAAATGCCAAAATACAAGGGGAGATACAAAATACACACATACAAACTTTAAAACACAATTTCTTATCTTAAAGTGAAAGAAAGAGGAAGGAAGAAAAGGTAGAAGAGGAAAAACATATCCAAGGAGGGGAGAGTAAATGCAGGAAAGAGGAAAAGGGGGCTTTCTGCTACAATATAAGTAGATCAAATCAGTCTGAAGCAGATATTAACCATCAAAAAATTCAACCCAAATAGTTAAGTCTGGTGAAATTAGAAATAAAGTGCAATAGGATCTTATGATAGAAAAAAAAATTAAAGTTTCACCTATGAGCTCCAGGCATTCTTTGATGCAGTCAAATCTGAGATACAGCTTCACTAAAAAACCACTAACTAGCATAGAGTTTAGATCACTCCCTCCTCAGGTTCTCCATGCTGGTCCCAGCATCTCCCACTCCATTCTTCCCCTCCAGTTTAGGTATTTATCAGAGTTCCTCTTAGCAAAAATTCACTTTTCAACCAACTGTCATCTTCTAAATTACAAATTGAACATCCAACAGTGATATTTTAAAAGTCTTACCTTGAGTTTCATGGTCCATATTTCTCTTCCCCTTCCCAAAGTTTTTGTTTTTATACTAGTATGTTGGTTGATTAAAAAAGAAAAGCAATAATTTTAACATTTCTGAACTAGCTCATGCTGTTAGATGGCCTGCATTAACTATCTGCTTCTAATATGCACTACAGTGCACAGTAGTTGTTCCACAATTAGCTAGAAATATATTGCTTATGAATCAATAGAAAACAGAAAATGTAGGCAAGGAATCAAAATTAAATATAAAGCACCACAGGAAAATCTGAGGTTTGCTACTGAAATAATACTAATATTTGTTGCCAAAGGATGTTTCTTGAAACCAAGTTAAGACATTGGTGACTGATGTATATGTAGGGAAATTATCTACAGATACACTAGCTGTAGTTGATTGGAAATGTTTTCTACAGTTCAGACATCTGTTCAAGTAAAATGGGCTTAAACTGTCGCTGTGTATATTGGAGGGAAAAATGGAAAACTCATATCTTAGAAACATAGATTCATAGAAAAGTGGGTTGGAAAGGACCTCTAGGTCCAACCCCCTATCTAAATTATTTCAAGCAAAATCTTGTGTAATCTGTACTCAAACTATATGGACAAATCTGTTACACAACTCCAAGGATAAGAACCTAACTTACCACAGGCAAAGCAGGGGCATCACAGCAGGCAATGTGCCATTGCTCCCAAGGTTGTTAATATGCCCTTGAGAGATCCAAAGAAGAGGCCCATGCCCCTGCTACAGAGGAATCCAAAAACCCTCACAGTCCATACCAATCTGAGCATGGTAAGAAACTCCTTCCTGACCCCAAGTATGATCAGATCTGACACTGAGCAGTGGCAAAACCCTCTAGCCAGGAAACTCTGGCTTGAAGGCTCAGCACACACAGTGGCACACCCCAGTCAAAATCCTCAGAACTGTATTCATCCAACACCCAATGCTTCTGAAGAAGACATTAAAAAATACTGACATATGTAGCAACAGGGGTTTGAGGGGGCAGGGAACTAACTCTCTTACAGCCCCATGTGGCAACAAACAGAGCCTAGAAGCATGGGGAATACCCAGAGTTGAACATAGGTGCATTTAAGTCTTGGTCAATCCAGAACAACATCTGTCCAACCTCCTTTTGAATCTAATGATAGAGATTCAGCAACCACAGGGTGAGGACTGACTGCTTCAAGAGGGGGACTGACTGCTTAAGGCTAAGGACTATCTGGCTAAGCAGAAGCTCTCCAGAAAAAAGCCTGTGGGTTACAGTGGACAATAAGCTGAATATGGGTCAACAGTGTGCCCTTGTTGCAAAGAAAACTAACAGCATACCTGGCTGCATTAGTAGGGGCATTGCCAGAAGATACAGGGAAGTAAATATTACCCCCTATTTGGCACTGATGAGTGTCCAGGGTCCACTTTTGCCCTCCCCTCCCACTACAGAAAGGATGTGGACAATCTGGAGAGAGGCAGAGGACAACAAAACTGGTCAGAGGGCTTGGACACAGGACTCCTGAGGAGATGCTGATGGAAGTGGACTTATTAAGTCTGAAGAAGGCAATACCAAGGAGGGATTTAATAGCAGTGTTCAACTACCTGAAGGGTTGTTCCAAAGAGGATGGAGCTAGATGGTTTTCAGTGGTGGCAGAAGACAGAAAAGGAGCAAAGGTCTCAGGTTACAGCAAGGGAAGTTTAGGTTAGATATTAAAAACAAAACCAAGCACATTTCTTACAAGGAGGGTAGTAAAGCACTGGAACAGGATCATCAGAGAAGCTGTGGAATCTCAATCCTTAGTGTTTTTTAAGGCCTGGGTATTCAACGCCTTGATTGGGCTAACCTACTTGGGGATGGTCCAGCTTTGAGCAGGGGGTTGGACTAGATACCCTCTTGAAGTCCTTTCCAACACCAATTTTCTATGATTTCAACTTCCCTAGTCAGTTTATTTCATTGCTGCACTATTTGAACAGTGAAGAAATTTGGGTTTTTTCCCCCTGATATTCAAGCTAAACCTATCTTGCTGCAACTTCAAACCACTGGTCTGTGTCCCACTCTCTGCAGCAGTTGAAAGAAAAAAGGTGTTCTTCCTCTTTTTATAGCAGCCCTTCACCTATTTGAAGACTGCTATCATGTCCCCTCTTAAGTATCTTTCCCACAAGCTGAATATGTCTACATCCTTCAATCTTTACTTGTATGTCTTGCCTTCCAAGCCCTTCAACATTTTTGTCACCTACCTCTGGACCCTCTGTAATGTCTCCACATTCTTTTTTTAAAATATGAAGCCCAAAATTGCTCACAATACTGTAGATGAGGCCTAACCAGTGATGAGAAGAGAGATACTGTCATGTGTCTTGCACCTAATATTCCTGTTGATGCAGCCCAAAATGGCATTCACCTGTTGTGCAGTTGTATCACTCTGCAGATTCATACTGAGTCAGTGACCTATCAGGTCTCCCAGATGCTTCTCTGTAAGTTCATCCAGGGTCACCCATTTTATTTTTGATTATTCTTCCCAAATGTACCTTGCATTTATCATAATTGATCATCCTGTTAGCACCAGCCCAGCTTTCCAATCTGTCAAAAATCCTTCTGAATTGGGTTCCCATTCTTCAATGTGTTTGCAATCTTTCCCACTTTCATGTCATCTGCAAACTGGCTCTAGAAGTGTTTTATACCATTAACCAAATAATTTATTAACATGTTGAACAGCCCTAGGCCCAGGACAGATTCCTGTGGGACTCCACTAAAAGCCTCCTGCCATTCTGACATGGATCCATTTTTAATTACATTTTGCTTGTGGCTATAAGCCAGTTGTTTATCCACCTTATAGTAGTTTTGTCCAGCCCACATTTCTCCAATTTGTTTATGATAAGATCATGTGGCATCACGTCAAAAGACTTCCTGAAGTCAAGATATTCATCCACCCAAGTAGTTATCATTGATATTTTTTGAAAGAGCAGCATGATGGGAAACAGGAGATGGAAGGGAAGAGCATAGTTAAGAGAAGGATGGCATGGTTGTTCAAGTGCCTAGAAATATTTGCATATGAATCAAGAGTGGAAACATTGAAATTGTTACCTTGGGAGGAAGGCAGGGGAAAAACTGTTAGAAAGAGATTATATATATACATATATATACACATATATACATATATATGAAATAATGGCATTGGTAAGGTACATATGGAGCTCTGTTCTCTCTGATTGATTTCAGTAGATTTTGGATCAGACCTCTAAAATCCAATGGAATCCCTGAAAAATGCCATTTTTTAGCAAACAGTTGACTATGGAATGGCAGCAGCTTGTTTTAACTCATATGCTGGATTTGTTAACATCAACATGAAGAATGACATTGGTGTCAGCATATTTCACCACAAAGTATTCATGTTCTCTTTACTTCTCATTCATCATTGCACTAAAATATTAAGAAGAAATGGTTCTGGTGGAGAATTTCACCCAGTTCAGCTGCATTGAACTATACAATAAAATTGATGATAGAACGGGAAAAGCTGTGATTCTTTTTTATTGTAATTTCATGATAAAAAGGACACATTTTAATCTAAATAGCCTTCAGTCTGAACTAAGATAAAAAATAGCTCAAGTATCATTAAGAGTCATGCAAAGTTTCCAGGACATAAATCCCTCTTATCAGAAGCCTCCACAAATCCATTGTAAAATATTCTCATTGGCCTCATAGAACTCAAACTTCCATTCAAGTTCTGAGGTGGAAGGAAAGACATTTTTACAGCTTTACAAAACATGTGTTTTCCATGGTTAAACAAGACAAGGAAAAAAGAAAGCTAGAATGAATATTTGCTCCAAGAGAATAAGTGGCCAGCAGATGCAGAAAGGACAATTACATATTAAAAATATATAGATGAGATTTGGATCCCTAAACACTATAAACTACAATGTTTAATGGCCAAATTTTTAATGTTTGAAAACTTTACTACTCTTTCTACTCATTCTAAAATATGGTGCTGTTTTTCTCATTATCATATTAGAAAACTTTTATAAAAGAGTGAATTAAATAGGACAGAATTTATCTACCTCCAAAAAGAGATTTGCAAGGATTAACAAGTTATTGTTTGTTCAGCACTTTGAAAATGTAAAATACCTACATCTACACAAAACACTTAATAATGAATTAGCATGGTTTACTGTGACATAAGCATATGGGTCTACATGTGCACATGCTTACCTCACCATAAATCTCCCTAATTGTGAGTAAATTTGAAACCTGCAAATGCAATTAGCAAATTTACTTGGCAATAATAATGGCATAAAGAGTGCCAGGAGTGAAAAGAGCTCCCAGTCAGCCGTCCATGGGGGTGCAGGAGATAGCTCCCTGCCCCCGGGAGCTGCCTGCTGTCAGGGTGGTCTGTGCCACAGGAGCCTGGGTGGAGACTATGTCTTCCTGTACTGGAAACAGTGGCTCCAAGTCCCTGGTTCCCAGATTGTGGAATGGGTCCTGGGAGATCCTTATCTCCCAGTCCCCACTCCGCCATCATGATCAGAGAGTGGGGCGCTGGAAGACCCTTATCTCCCAGCCTGAGCCCTATGACTGTGGGTCTTGGGCTGAGAGATAAATCTCTTCCTGAGCCCCATGAGCATGGCACTCAGGCTGTTAGATAAGCATCTTCCAGCAGTGGCTCTGTGGTCATGGAACCAGTTCTGGGAGCTCCCAGCAGGTGGGGATCTTGTTCCCTGCCCAGCTCCATGTGTATGAAGCTGGGGGGCGGGGGGCATGCTGGGGAGCTTGTGCTTATGGAGCTGGGCAGGGAACAAGTTCCCCAGCCCTACTCTGCAATTGTAATTGTGATCAAGGAACAGGGGCTGGGAACTCTCTACATGGAGACACTTCTTGCCCAACCAGCTCTGGACTACACATGCAGACTTCTCTGCCCAGCCCCAGGCCAAGAACTATCTTGGTCAGAGACAGGTCCCAGCTTTGTACCTTGATTGGGTGATTGAGGCACTGGACTTAGAAAGAGCTTCAAAATTGGTGCGGGTCCCAGCCCCCTGCCTCAATCTGCTTGTGGGGCAGCTAGTAGTGAGCTAGCTGCTAGTTGTCCCACCTGCAGATTGGGGCAGGGGGCTAAGACCTCAGCAGCTCTTTCCAAGCTCCATGCCCCTGATTGGGGACCCAGGGCCAGGAGCTCCCTGTTGCCAGGGCAGGGGGTCATTGTCCCAGCCGACTCCTGGCCCAGTGCTCCCTGCCAGCACCTAGGGGGATCCTGGAGCTCCCCCTACCCCAGTGGCCATAGGGGGCATTGCAGGGCTTCAGGGAACTGAGAGCAAATCTGCTCCCTAATCCTCACATGGGATCCTTGCAGGGTGTCCAGACTGTGAAATAAACTCCTTCCAGAGGTGGTGCAGTCACCTACCCTGGAGGTTTTTAATAGGAGTCTGGACAATCACCTTGCTGGGGTCACCTAACCCCAGTTGTGTTCCTGTCTAGAGCAGGGCGGGGGGGGGGGGCACTCAACCCCATGATCTGCAAGGTCCAGCCCCTAACAATCTATAAATCTATGAATCTATGTATATACACGTACCCAAAAACCCTTACTGGGCACGTCTACACATGATATTATGTTGCCGTAGTGATGCACTAGGGCAACGTAGCATCCACAGGTATCTACATGCTACCAGCAGCTACTTTTCCATAGTGGTACACTCCCCCATTATAGCATGCTGCTATAGTGAAGTAGCTGCTTAAAATAACCATTTGCTGCATGTCTGGCACAGTATGGGAGGTTACTCCTCTAAAAGGAAGTACTAAAGCACAGTGTTGTAATAGGGCACAGTTTAGATGCGCCAACTGTGTAGTAATTTACTACACAGTAAATCTAAGCTGGAATAAATGCATATGTTTACATACTCTGTAAGTAGCACTAAAGAATTAAAAGCTTGTCTAATATATGAGGATGTTTCAGAAAGTAACAGCAATTTTGAAATAAAATCAGTCTGTTGGCAATGATCATTTACCACATCACTTCTCTAGATATTCTAAGGGATGGGTGCCTTTGACAATCTACCATGAATGTTCCTGGTTGCGGCATATGTTTTCACTTTGTTTCAGATATATATCATGGGAAGCAATTTTGCAGTTTATTTCTGAAAGACCCTTGTATTTTTATAATAGGTATAACCAGCTCCTTTCAAATGAATGGCAGCACTGCATGAAATGGGAATTTGTACCCCCAACTGTTTTTCATTTCAACAAATCCCTGAGAAGTCACAAGAAATTTTACAAAGCAGTTGCCTATCACTTTTCTTATAGTAGAAGATATTAGTCCTCACAATACCTCCAAGCTGGCATAGATCCACATAGGAATGTTACTTATGTTTTCAGATCCATTTACACATATAAGTTTTCCATGGTGTCAACCTAAATGAAGATGTGGTTCCATTTAGATTCCTATCGCAAAGTATTTAATTTTGTCTAAAACTTGAAGATTTTCATAGCAATTTTTTCTGACATTTATGTTACTTCAACTTCCTTGATCTGATTCTTTTCTTACACTCCCTGTACCATTTCATTTTTTATTGATCCCTGCAGACTACTGTTTCTAGGAAGTGAACAAAAGACCAGCAAAGTTATTAGAAAGACTTCTGTTGACTTCAGTGAGCTTTTACTCAAGCTCTTAATTATTGTATTCAAATATTGCTCTCTATAGGTGATAGATGAATGGCCAGGTCTTCTTGGGAAGCTGAAAAGGATCAATATGCTTTCTCTAATTTATTATGTGGTGAATAATTTTACCAGAAATCACAGCCCAACAGAGATTTTACTAGAGCAACTGGGCCTCACAACAGAAACCTGGAAATGAGAATTAAGGGAAAAAAAAAAAAAACAACAATGCTGAAAGAAACTGATATCAAGTAGCATAACTCAGGGGTAACTGGGACAGGAACCTTTGATGGGGGAAGGAGGAAAAATAAGTGTTGCCACACTGTCAGCTCACGGGACAAGGATCATTGACACTGCAGCAGTTTGTGCTTCCTAGTACACTGTAGCTGTCCTGCTATACCTCCACTGATATGTCTGTTAGGAAACTTAATAGGTAAACATTAAATTAATTTTTAGAAAAGACCATGCAACTTGTCAAAGCTCTGCAGGAAGTAATTACATGGAAGAGACTTTTGAAAATATCTTTCAGACAATCTCATTGATGTTGGTTATACTGGTGAGCTTTCAGAATATCCTGCAGGAATATTCCTAAATCCTAAGTAACTAAAGATACATTCAGGAGCATTCCTCAGTTCTCTGATATGTCTAACAGATTGGTTTATGAAGTCTGATTCTCTTGCACGTGTAATCTGAATAACCAGAATGCATGCTAGCAAATTAATTACACATCTCATCCTACCCAATTAACAGCTATTGACAACAAATGAAATTGGTTGCATGCCTACCTAGTGATAGATGGGGCTAATGTAGTTAAAGCATGACAATTTATGTAACCAACAGCATACAAAAGCAACATGGCTTGCATTATATTTCACTGACTTTGTCTACCTGTCCTGAATAATCAAGTACCTATTTCCAGCTAGGTTGACATAAGGCAGTCATTGGTATGAACGTATGACTCTGGAACCATTCTGTTATCATACCCAAAATAAAACTGGGGCAAAGGAAACTTTACTCCTATTTATTTTGCTCATATTTCTGAGTAAATCATTGCCCTAAGTTTTCAAAGATACAGTCTACACTAATCAAACATAATATAATTACACCATAGCTACTTGTAATTATGACTTTTGTGGGGTGTGCTGAGTGAGGGGACCTGATGGAAGAGAAAGAAGGGACTCTTTGAGCTATAAGATATGTGATCTTCAACTTGACTTACTCAAAGGTTAAAGTATCAGCAGGTACCATTGTTTTCATTGAATGAAAAAAGGGCATTTGTTTGTCAAATTAATAAAGCCATCTTTGTTATTATTCCTGTAACTTAAAATAGTGTAGCAGGAGTATGCTTGTTACATCTAAACAGATAATACTCTAATTTTGCAATTTTACATTGCTGATTACTACGTTATTTAATTCAACTAAACTTTTAAAAAGGAATAAATTGATAGCATGTACATTGAAATTTAAATTAAGCTCCCTTTTTGTTCAATACAGCAAAATTCACTCAGGTGAGGAGAAAATGACAAGGACTTTGGTATCACCTAATGGCAGGCATAAGACTGCCTTGGGGTTGGTTCCAGGGTCAGAGGCTACAGGAATATGTTTTTCAATTTTGCAGTACATGTACTTTGTAGTACGTGTCTCTAGCCTCATATTCATACAAAGGTGGCCCTTTCAGCATGGCATGGTGCTAGAGGCCCTAGATGTACCTAGGTCTGGTACAGTTTAATGTCTTCATTAATGAGTTGGAGGATGGGATTGAGTATATATTTAGCAAATTTGCAGATAATACTAAATTGGCTGGAGCTTCAGACAGTTTGGAAAGTAGAGTCCTGGAAAGGATGGAGAAATGGTACAAAATCAATCAGGTGCAATTTAACATGGACAAATGCAAATCTAAGACAAAAAAAAGTGCACGCACAAATATTGACCAGGAAATAACTGGCTAGGCTGAAGTGCTGCAGAGAAGGACCTGGGAGTTACAGTGGATCATAAATTAAAAAAGAGGCACCAGTGTGCTTTAGCAAAAAAATGTGAATTAATAACGGTGTCACTTGCAAATCAAGGGAAGTAATCCTCATGTTCTCTACAGCACTAGTGAGGCTTCATCTGAAGCAATGTCCAGTTTTGTGCCATACTCCTCAAGAAAGACATGGGGAGACTGGAAAGCATACAGTGATGAGTAACAAAAAATTATTAGAGCAGTAGCATAACTGAAGGAGGGGATATGACACTACTGCATCTATCAGCTGTCTACAATGCTGCCACAGGCAGAACATCAGCAGCAATGCCCTGTGTGCCATTACTGACCACAGCATGGATTTGCTATGCTAAGCCTTTGGATTAGAGGCCTATGAATATGATTTATACAGAAAAGATGAAAAAAATAGGATTAGTCAGTCTGGAGAAGACAAGACTGAAGTGGGAGTTGATAATAGCCTTCAAACACCTGAAGGAGGATGGAGATAAATTATTTTATGTGGCTTTAGGGACAGTTTTCAAAGTGTACCAGAGAAAATTAGGAAGAGAATTCTCACGGTTAGGTCATTGGAACAGTCTACCAAGAAAGCTTGTGAAATCTTCATGATTGGAAATTTTCAGCATACATTAGATGGACACTTGACTGGAACGGTTTAATCAGGGATGATTTTGCCTTGAGCTGTGGGTTGCACTAGATGGCCTCCTGAGATCCCTTCTAATCTGCCTTTATATAATTCTATGAGTCTACTCAGGCAATAAGTTCAGTTTTTGTTTTTTTTTTCCTAGAGACCAGTTAATTTCATCCCATTATAGATACATTTGCTAATCTTTTGTGTCATAGGCTTCAGAACGTGGGGTGATTTTTTTTATGTCTTTTTGTATGTTCTGCAATACATCAGCACAGTAAGAAAAATAAAGTTTTATAGTTTCATAGTTGGTAGGGTCGGAAGAGACCTGGTCAGATGACCCCGGCTAAGTGATTATCTAACCTCCTTTTGAAGACCCCCACGGTAGAAGCGATCACCACTTCCCTTGGAAGTTGGTTTCAGATCCTAGTCACACTGACTATGAAGTAGTGCCTCCTGATATCTAGCCTGAATCTACTCTCAGTCAACTTATGGTCATTATTCCTTGTTACGCCTGGTAGTGTTCGGGGGAACAGGGACTCTCCCATTGCTTGCTGGTCCCCCTTGGCCAGTTTATAGATGGCCATCAGATCCCCTCTCAGCCTTCTCTTGTGGAGGCTGAACAGGTTCAGGTCCCATAGCCTCTCTTTGTAGGGCCTGCCCTGTTGCCCCCTGATCATGGGACTGGCCGTCCTGTGGACCATCTCAATGCTGGCCACATCCCTTCTGAAGTGTGGTGCTCAGAACTGGACAGAGTACTCAAACTGTGGCCTGACCAATTTTGCATAGAGAGGGAGGATAACCTCCTTCAACCTGCTCATGATGCATCTGTGGATGCATGACAAGGAGCACTTAGTCCTCACGTTGGAAGCCCATGTTCATCTTGGAATCAATAATGACTCCAAGGTCCTTTTCTGCCTCTGTGCTAATGAGGAGGGAGTTCCTCATCCTGTAGGTATGCTGCTGGTTCTTCCTCCCCAGGTTCAGTACCTTGTACTTGTCAGTATTGAAACCCATCCTGTTCTCATCTGCCCACCCCTGCAACCTGTACAGATCTAGTTGCAGCCTGTCCCTCCCTTCTAGCGTGCCCACCTCTCCCCTCATCTTAGTGTCATCCATGAATTTGAACAAGGTGCTTTTCATCCCCTCATCCAAGTCGCTGATGAACAGTGCAGGCCCAAGGACAAAGCCCTGGGGAACCCCACTGCCCACATCCCTTCAGGTCAAAAATGACCTGTCCACCACCACTCTCTGGGTGCAGCCCTCCAGCCAATTTGTGACCCATCTGACTGTGTAGGCATCAATGCCACAGTCACCTAATTTCTTAATGAGAATGGGTTGAGAGACAGTGTCAAAGGCCTTCCTAAAGTCCAGAAGGACTGCCTCCACCGCAACACCTGCATCCACGGATTTTGTGACCTGGTCCCAGTTCCGTCTCTGCCTTAGCCTTCGTAACAGCCCCCTTACAATCTCGGGCAATGGAGGTATAATCCTCCTTGGTGATGGCCCCTCCCTTTCATTGGGTGTATGGCCCCTTTTTAGCTTGGAGATGTTCCTGGATGCTTTTGGTTAGCCATGGGGGTTTTTGAGCACTCTTGCCCCTTTGATTCATGCTGGGATTGTCACCCTTTGGGCTTGGAGTATCATCTCCTTAAGGAACGACCACTCTTCTTGGAGTCCCAACTCCTGTCCCCTCTGGGACCTCAGTGCCTCCCCGACTAATCTCCTTACCTCATGGAAAGCTGCCCTCCTGAAGTCCAGGGCTGCTGTCTTGCTACAGGCCTTTGACACCCTGTGCTGGATGGTGAATTCCAGTAGGGCTGGATGGTGAATTCCAGTAGGATGGAATTCAACCCTGAACTCCAGATTTAACTTTTGCCAATTTAAGCCATTTGCTCTTTTAACATTACTTTTATATAGAATGTGATTATTCTATACTCCTTCATTAAAAAACATAACAAAATATAACAAAACATTTTTTGTTGGTTAAGTGGATTTCTATCTAAGTCACAAAGAAAGAGAATGCTGAAGCTGATCATGCTAAATTCTGAGTTTGCCTTTGAAACATGCCAGTCTTCAAATAGTGCCAGTTGGACGAAATGTTCCCAACACAGATGAGGTGAACATAAAGGAACACTGTAGAAAAAAAAAACCCAAACAAACAAGGAACTACTGTTATTAAAGCAAGTGAAGTGACTTATTACTTTGTAAACAACAAGACTGTTATGACTTCATTGTCCATAAATTAAAGTAGTTGTTATATTTTAGAAAGAAAATAAAACACCATATTGATTCTGAATCTTATCACCTTTTGTTCAGGAAAAGACTCTGAAAAAATAATCTAAATACATTTCTTAACTGGAATACTTAAACGATATAACATCTCATTCATAATTAAAATAGTCTCAGTCTGAATTGAAATGGCCTTAATTCTGATTAGGTTCATTCATTTTGAAATTATAATATCTACTGCAGAGGTTAATTTAGTTTAATCAGTCTCTACAAACTTACATGTTTAGATAATTAACTTTCTGGCGTATGTAGACAAGTTCACACTGGGTGCATCTACATGTCCATTAATGCACTTACCTAATGCACATTAAATTTAATACCACCAATGTGAGGGTCTAAATAAATGTTCATTAGGCTATCCTAATGTGCAGTACTGAAAGCGCACAGTTTTAAGTGATGCTTAATGAATACTAGCCTATTTTACTGTATATTCACATAGATTCATTGATAGGGTCAGGAGGGACCTCAATGAGTCATTGAGTCTGACCCCCTGCCTGTGGCAGGGAAAAGTACTGGGGTTATGTGACCCCAGCCAGGGACTTGTCCAGTCTCTTCTTGAATACCCCCAAGGTAGGGGAGATCACCACCTCCCTTGAAAACCCATTCCAGATTCTGGTACCCCCAACCATGAAGAAGTTCTTTCTGATATGCAACCTAAATCTACTCTCTATCAGCGTATGACCATTGTTCTTGGTTATTCCAAGGGGTGCTCTGGTAAACAGAGCATCTCCTATTCTCTGCTGCACCCCCCTGGTGAATTTGTATACCACCACAAGATCCCCTCTCAGCCTTCTCTTGCAGAGACTGAAAAGGTCCACGTCCCTTAGCCTTTCCTCATAAGGCCTTCCCCACAGGCCTCTAACCATATGAGAGGCCCTCCTCTGGACCCTCTCAAGGTTGTCCACATCCCTCTTGAATTGTGGCATCCAGAACCGGATGGAGTACTCCAGCTGCAACCTGACCAGTGCCCCATAGAGGGGAAGCATCACCTCCCTGGACCTGTTCAGGATGCACCTACTCATACGTGACACAGTGCGGTTAGCTCTGCTAATTACTTCATCACATTGATGACTCGTATTCATTGATGATGCATAATTGCACAAGTTTTTTTATGTGGTGCTTTAATGTGCAGTAAATTAGACTACTACACAGTAAAGCAGAAGTTTAGATAGACCCACTGAGTAGCACCTTACTCTACAGTCAAAAAGAAAATTCTGGAATATATTTAAGTTGTCTCTCTATCAAATTCTGAATTTATAAATAGCTTTAAATGAATGAAATTCTCTCTTGTCCAAAGGTGTAACATAAACCCTTAAGTCCCACTAACTTTAGAATGATCAACTTTAGATCAACTGTATTATGATCCATGTGAGTGCATAGATCATAATACAGACACAGCAGTATATTTCACGTTATGAGTTACCTCAGTAAAATCTGAAATTAAGTACCCTTTAATTGTCTTTACCTTTTAAAAATGCTAAATTCATAAAATATATAGGGCACATAAAATTATCCTGTCAAGATTTATGCCTTGAAGTTAATTTGTTAAATATGACTAAGTATAAAAACTTACTGTACAAACAACTTTCTTTCTCTCTCAAGATTTCTTAAGGAATTGGCTCTCTAATAGTATACAATTTCATATTAAAGCTAAATTTAAAAAAAACAACACTTTTCAGCCATTAATTGATCCTGATTACTGGATTGTTAGAGAAAAGGAATTTATGGGTATGTTTCTTATCAAGCTGCAAGTTTTAAATAGAACTTTTAATTGAAATCAATAGAAAGCTTCCCACTGTCATCAATTTAACATGGAATAGGCTGTAAGCAAAAACATAAATAAAAAAATAAATCAGGATATAATATTCCACATTCTTTCAACATCTAACTTATATAATTCTATAGTACACTATAGTATCAGTCATCATAATGCAGACTCTTATAGAACTAATCAGGATAAAACAGGAATAATGATATCACAATTCAGGGACTTAGGATCTCTCAGACAAGAAGAAAATAAGCAAAAACAAAAAAAAAACAAAAAACAAAACAACAACCCTAAGAACATATACTGCTTTTAATGAAACAAATGTCACCATTTTGTAAACCATAAAGAATATGAGACTCAACCTAGAGTCACAATCGTATGGTCACACACAATATAAAATAATTCCAATATTGTGCAGACTGATCTATTCAAATAAAGCAGTTAAACTGTGATAGATAGATGGCTTAGCCCTGTATTCTTTAAGCACTTGAATCACTCATAATTGCCAACCTGACCATGAATGTCTTATAGGCATGTCTATGTTCATTCATGCCATCAGAAACAACAGTTCATTTCCCATTGAGATGTTCCTGGAAACTGCAGTGCAAAACCGGGCCTTATATTTTTATTAACCTGTTATTCAAGTCAATCAGATATTTATAATTTCTCCCTTGCATACAATACTTGTGTACTTAGAATATGATTTTCTATATTTATATTCACATATGAAATGGATGCCTAGGCAATTATCCAAACATTAATAACATTAATTGTGAGGGTAAAGATGATTTTTCTTTCCTTTTCTAATTTTTATATAAGATTATAAATTGACTAGCCTTTCAGTGCCTGTTAAGAGCATACCAACATAAGAAGTGTCATACCGACTGAAACTAGTGGGCCATCTAGCCCAGTGTCCTTTCTCTGCCAGTGGCAGAAGTGGATGCTATAAACAGAAAGCATCAAATTAGATATCTATAGAGTGATCTATAGTTCTACACCATATTCAATACCTTCCTTTGCATTCATCATTTATTAAGTTTGAGATTACAGAAGAACTATATTCACCTATTCTATTCAATAGCCATTAATAGAATCATCATCCACAAACTTATCCAGTCCTGAATAATGCCAACTATGCTATATTCAGGCTATACTATCTGCCTTCACCACCTCCTGTGGCAACAAATACCACAAGCTAACTACACGTAAAATTAGTTGTGACTACATTTACTGCACATTAAGCTAATGTATGATAAGCAATTTTTGGCAGGTGTCTACAGGTGCAAGGACTTGGCACTAAATTTAGTGCAAGTCCCTCCAGTCCTGCCACATGCCACTGTGGCCACTGGGGAGAGCTCCAGGGTCTGACCCTAGCTGCCAGTACTTGTCTGCCATCTTGGAAACACAACCCCACCCTCTGACCCCTGGACAGCCCCTTTCCTCCCCAGGAGCCATGTGTCCAGTGCAGGGGAAGCATGCAGCAGCTTCCTCTGTTTCTGCTCTGCCTCCCCATGCCATGGCTACTCCAACCCCCACCCCTGGCAGCAACTCTCAGTGCCCTACTGCTCCAGCCCTGCCCCAGGCAGCAGCGACCAGTGTCCTGCACTCCCACTAGCTGTGATGCTGGCTCTGCTGGCCCCAGCAGGCACTCAGCCAAGGCCCCAGGACAGCCTTGCCCTCACCAGTGGGGGCTAGGGCATTGGATGTGGAAGGATCTGTCTGATCCCCTCCTTCTTGCACTTCCCACTCCAGCCCACCTTATCTGCCATCAACACACCCGCTACTCCCTGCTCACCCCCAGCACCACTCTCACAACAGGCACATGTTTGAAACAAAACAGCTTTATTCCCTTCACAGCACTGACCCCCATCCCTCCCCTCTCCCCACTCAACACATAGAGCCTCTTCCCCTTTCTTCCCCCCAAAAAGAAGCCCATCCCCCATCAATCAATAGATACCCCTCTCTCTTCCTTCCCCAACAGAGTTCCTCCACCAATCTCCCCACCCATCAACCCCACTTTACAATCTCAAAACTATTTACATCTCTGTTTTTCTGTCCCAGACTAGGGGGTCATGGGTTGGGGTGGGGTCCAGGGGGAAGAGCAAGGGGACATGTGCCCAGGACCCCAGCCTTGGGTGTTCCCCTGAAAGGATCATGGCAACCCCAGCAAACAGCAGCCTTGTACTACAGGCACCTGGGGTGGTGCTTTCCGAGGGTGGGTGGGTCCCACTCTGGCTGCCCAGGGCAGAACCACAGTTCCTGTGACACATCAGGGTCCTCAGGCCTAAAGTGCAGAGAAGATCACTGGGACCAGGCCCTGGTGGGTAGTGGAAGGTCCAGGCCAAGGGCCAGGCCAGAAGCTCTGGTGAGCAGGAGGCACTGAAGGACCTCCTCCCAGGCCCAGGCAGGGGCTTGCTGTGGGGTGGCAAGTGGGACCCAGGGGCCCTGTGGGCCATGGACAGGGGCCAGGCAGTGGTGGGCATAGATGCTACTGCCAGGCCCAGGGTGGTGTCCAGGGTCTGGTTGTCGGGCAATGTGCCCAGGAGCTCCATCCACACCCAGTGCTCCTGCTGCACCTGGTCCTACACCTCTTCCCAGGTGTTCTCCCTGGCAATTGTCCTCCTCCTGCTAGGCCTGCTCCCATGCCTCCTGCTCCTCGGCCACTGCCACCAGCTGTTACATCAGGACAGTCCTATCCACTGTGAGCATCCAAATGGTTCCAGTGCTGGGTGACAGTGACCCAGAGCTTGCATCCCGGCTGGGGCTTGTGGGCTCTCCCCATCAAGATGTTGACCCTAGAGAGGCAAGTGACAGAAGTCTTTGGTGGAGTTTGCAACATTTCAGAGATGGGATGCTCTGCACCAAGGGCTGTTGTCTGCCCAACCTCAGATTGGAGATCAGGCATGCACAGGTGCCCAGGGATCTAAGCCAGCTGGCTAGGCCCAGGACCAGGTGGTTGCAGACTGAGCCCCCTCCCCCCACTTGTTCCCCTGGGGTCAGTGGCCTGCTGAGTGCTGGCCACAGGCAGCCTACCTCCCCCACCTCCATCCCAGGTTGCAGACCAGGCTTTTGGCAGTATCTGCTGCCACAGCTTCATACCCCACTCCCTGCAAGCCAACTGCTCTGTCATGCTGCCACTCAGCCCATGGTGTCCAGGCTCAGGGAATGCAGGGTTTTCTGTTCTTTTTTCAAAGTCATTAAATTAAAATCAAATACATAAGAAAGAAAAAATATGTGAAAAATATCTTTCAAAGTATAATATTTCACACTGGTACATGTAAAACTGCTAGGTTCTAGTGACAACACAAAAGTTAAGAGTTAAAAGGCTATATTTGTCTGTCATACTTTAACAGGAAAATATATTGACCCATTTTGCATCAGTGCAAGTGAGTACAATTTATGAAACACATTAAACATGAAAGAATATGTGTAATACCAAGTTTTCTAATGATTAAGTACCTTTAATGGCACTAGATTTTTATAAATAATCTGTGGAATCCATAAAGCCTCATGCCATTGCAGTGTTTACTGAAAAGACATCTTTAAAGTTAAACATCTTGAGAGTTGGTATCCTTTTTATGACATATTTCATGTCACTCTTATTTTTCACATGGACCAAGTAGTTTGTTTCTAGTTTAAGAAATATAGAAACGCATTCTGCTTCCTTATTAGTCATGATAAAACTCAACTGACTTCAATAATAGCAGAGTCAGGTCCATAGTGATTCATTCTTTTACTTTGTTAATTTAATATTTTCTGCAAGGTGGATTCAGAAGCCGAGGCTAATAGTGCCAAGAATTCATACTAAGGAAAAATGAAGGACCATGAAATGAATTGAATAATGACCTGTATGACCTCTTTATAAAAGGCTTCAAAAAGTAAATACACCTATTTATGATGGTACTGAGTGTACTACATGGCACTGAGGAGAACTCTATAACATGTTTAATATTTTAATCTTAAACAGGAAGTAAGGTTTTGTTGGTAAAATTGTTTTAAATCTTAGAACAACAAATTTTAAGAAAAATAAATGGATAGTACCTGAAAGTCAAATAGAAAATCCTGTAGGCTAAAATTGTAGTACGGGCAAAAGTCAATCTTGAATATTGTCTGTTCTTTACACCTGGGATGTCTTTCTATTCTTTCTGACATCTAGGTGGCCAATTTCACTATCTACAGAACATTTTTGGCACTTAACCACGCAAATGAATTCTAACTGAGAATGTGTAGCCCATGCCTGCAAGATTACAGAAGTGCCAAAATGACTACTTTGATGTCCAGGGCTAATGACTTTAGCACGGAGAAGGAGAACACTAGTGAGTCTACAACTCTCTGCTCTATTATTTACATTCCCTCTCTCCAGCAGACCATAGGAACCTGGTCAGAATCAGGACCAAAGGCAATTCCCTTCATAGGAGGTTTCAAAATTATCAGCTGTTCTAAGGAAAAGTGGGAAATGCCTTGTTTCCTGACTATTACCAGCAGCAGAAGTCCCCATAGTGGATGTATCTACACAAGATGCTGACTGTGCAGTAGCCAAAAATACTGTGCAGTAGTGTGTCATAGCATAGACAGTGCTAAAAAACTACTGTGCAGTAGTATTAAGCTACTGCACAGTAGACTCTCCAAAAATACTTTCACTGGTGCTACTGACCAGTAACTCTGGTTACTGGACAGTTATATAATACGTGCTCAGTAACAACTGCACAATAGCATCTTGTGTAGATGCTCCCACTAGTTTTGAAAAAAAAATTAGCAGTATCTTAATGGCTTTTTTGAATGTGGAATATGTCTGTTTTACTGAGAAAACTCAAATGGAAAGAACAAGAAATGAAGAGAAACAAACCATAAATTAAGTTGCATATGGTGTTGTATTTTGTTTAATAGACATTCTTCTGTTTACTTAGAATATTTTGTTTTAACCATAACAGAGATTAGTGGTTTCTTTCAGTATTCAGAATAGATACCGCAAACAATCAGAATATATAACTGTCTGAGTTAAACCACCTGGTTTTACATACATAAACCGTTGGGATTTGTTTCTCCTCAATTTTGTACCTACTTCCATATGATTTTTCTCAATCTGACACTTTATATTGTTAAAAAAAACCTGAGAATTAATATATAGCTACTAGAACAATGTTCAAATTTCTGGACCATCATCAGATTGTATAAGCAAGTATTAAATAAATGTGCAGTAACTGGAGTTACTGCTCAGTAGCTCTGGCAAATGCCTTTTAATTGACACTATTGTGTTTTGTGTTTGGGGTTTGTTTTTTTTTACCTTTTGATGCTACTAAACAGTAGTATCAGGTTACTGCACAGTCAGTGTCTTATATAGACACACCTACATAAAAGGGCCATGAAGTGGAGGGACTGGTAGTGGATGGAAGAAGAGCAACCAATCTGCAGGGGATGTATGCTTAAAGATGGGTTATAGCCTAATTGGGTATTCCCTAATACCCTAATTAGAAATTAATGAATACCCATGTCCTAATTAGGGTATTCCAACCAAACCCCACACGACTTTTCTGTGGTATTCATGATAAAAAATTAGCTTTGAAAAATAATTATTTGATGTGTTATTTGTTATGGTAAGAAATATATGTTAGTTTAAAAATGTTGCCTTAGAGCTACACAGGGTGGAATGCAGTTAATACATAGGAGATTGTATCAACTAAAATATTACTGGTGCATTTCAATTCAGAATTCTTCAGGAGATAATCAAGAAAAATATCATTTTGCTGCCCCCAAGTTGTTAGTTAATCAGGTACTTGAAGATACTCCTTTAATATAATTAATAATGTCAATCACATCAGAGTTGATGATTATGACCTTTAGCAAATAATGGACAGTTTAGCTAATACTGATAGACTTGTTCCCTTTTCAGGTTCTCAGAAGAACTTTGTAATCACTAAGACTAAATAATGTTTGATTTGAAATGTAAAGAGATAAACAATCTGGGATCCAAAATACACTGTAAATGGATGACAGGGAGGAAAGGATATTTATTGTAAACCAGAAATGGAGATGAGCTAATATTTATGTCTGGCAATCCCTCTTGGCTCAACAGAGACATTGTGGTCCTCTTGAAAAAGAAAAAAAGAGGTATACACACAGTGGAAGCTAGGGACAGTCCTCAAGGAGGACTGTACAGTGATGGTCCACATTTGTAGGGAAATGATTAGGAAAGCTAAGGCGACGACTGAGTTTAAGTTAGCCAAAGGAGCCAAGGACAATGAGAAGTCCTTATTTAGGTATGTAGGGATCAGAAGGAGGTGTGGGTCCCCCGTTTAACATCTTGGGACAGCTGGTAATGGACACTCAAGAAAAAAAACTGAACTCCTGAATGCCCACTTTGCTTCGGTATTTCACCAGACCAAGCAGAAAGATAAGCGAGATAAGGAGCACAGGGGGCATGATGGGAATGATAGCCTTCCCACTGTGGATGCTGAGCTGGTGCAAAACCAGCTAGAAAAGCTAGACATTTATAAGTCAGGAGAACCAGATGCACTTCACCTAAGAGTGCTAATGGAGCTGGCTGAGGTCATTGCGGAATCCCTGGCAAAACTTTTTTCAGAAATTGTGGCACACAGGGGAGATCCCTGAGGATGGGAAGAAGGCCAACATTGTGCCCATCTTTAAGAATAGGAAGAGGAAGGACCTGAGCAACTATAGGCCAATCAGTCTATCCTTCATCCCAGGGAAAATCCTGGACAAACTCATTAAAGAGGCTATGTGTGATATGATCATTGAAGGTAAGATTCTGAATGACAGCCAGCATGACTTCATCATGGGTATGTCTTGTCTTACCAATCTCATCTCCTTCTATGAACAGGTCTCTCACCACCTGGACATGGGAGAGAAGGACGATGTTATATACCTAGACTTCTAAAAGACGTTTGATCTTGTATCCCATGATATTCTTGTGCAAAAATTGGAAGATTGTGGGCTTAACTGCTCAACCGTTAAGTGCATGGAAAACTGGCTGCATGTTAGGACCCAGAGAGTTCTCATGAACAGATATGTGTCATCCTGGTGAAAAGTGGCCAGTGGTGTTTCTCAGGGGTCCATGCTTGGACCACTGCTTTTCAACATATTTATTAATGATTTGGATGTGGGAGTGAAAAGTTCACTGGCCATGTTTGGAGATGACACCAAGTTATTGGGGAGCGTGGTCATGCCATAAGATAGGTTGCAGATACAGGCAGACCTGGACAGGCTGGAGAGCTGGGTGGACTGGAACCAGATTAAGTTCAACACTCAGAAGTGTAAGGTGCTCCATCTGGGGGCAAACAATCCCCAACATACCTACAGCTCGGTGGTGACAATTTGACTTGCACCACAGCCAGAAGTGACCTATGGGTTGTGATCGACCAGGGCATGAACATGAGCTGGCAGTGCGATATGGTGGTCAGCAGGGCAAACAACATGCTGGCATAGGTTAACCATTGCATCTCATGCAAAACTAAGGAAGTGATACTCCCACTGTTCTCCACACTGGTGAGAGAGCAGCTGGAGTCCTGTGTCCAGTTCTGGGTGCCGAACTTCAACAAGGACACGGAAAAACTTGAGAGGGCCCAGAGAAGAGTCATCCATATGATCAAGTGCTTGCAAGACAAGCCACACGAGGAGAGGCTGAGGGTCTTAGGCCTCTTTAGCCTACAGAAGAGAAGGCTGAGAGGGGACTTGGTAATGGCTTACCACTACATCAGGGCAACATGAAGAGCTCGGTGAACAGCTGTTCACCAGGGCACCCCTGGGGAAGACCAGGAGCAATGGATACTAACTCCTGGAAGGCTGCTTCAGGCTCAATTCCAGGAAAAAACCTCCTTCATGGTCAGGGTGTCCAGACTGTGGAATAAACTCCCTCCAGTGGTAGTGCAATCCCCTACCCTGGAAATCTTCAAAGGGAGACTGGACAGTCACCTCGCTGGGGTCACTTTACCTCAGTTGTCTTTTCCTGCCTAGTGCAGGGAGACTGGACCTGATGATCTACAAGGTCCCTTCTAGCCCCTAACAATTTATGACATATACATATGCCTTTATTTATGCTGAACCATAATGAATTCTGTAAATAGTCTCAATTATATAAATTTCATACACCTACCACAGTAAGTACTACTTCACCTGAATAAGGGAGGCAGAATTTAGCTTGGACCCCTACTCACACTGGGGCATAAATGTACCTCATGCTCTTTATCCATTTTATAAAATAAACAGAGGTGAAGAGGGGCAATTTTAAGGGGAGAGCTGGAGAGTAAACTGGGTATTTCTCAGACTATAGCCTGATGGTTTGAATACTTGGCAAGGAAGTAGGAAATGTAGGTTTAAACTCTTTCTGTATGTGAGAAGGCTAAAACCCATGTCTCCTGCTTTCTTGGGCAAATGCCTTATCCAATAGCCTGAAGGGGTAGAAAATAGTCCTACATCTAATGTCTGCTAGCTGCATTTTTCTCCACATCAGTTTTGGGACTTTCCTGGGCTGGCTGGTCTGCAGTGGGACTTCGTGGGTCTACAGGGGGGCTGTGAAGGCTGGGGGTGGCCTGATCAGAGAGAGAAAAATAGCCCAGTTAGGGATGGGGTTAAAAAGACCACTGCCCAGGGGCTTTGCAGAGTGGTTGAGCTTTCCCAGTCTTGAGCTGTTATGTGAACACATGCAAACATTCAGTAGGCCAAGTGAATTCTTGCTAGATTGGGTTAACCTATTGACTTTTTAAAGTTAGTTCATGTCAGAAGGGAACTAACTTTAGATTGAGTGCACTATTTTTAAGGTGACCTAAGTTCTATGAGTGCTTGCACACCAAAATATTTACATTAACCTGGTTAGGGCAAGTAAATGTAATGTGTAAGCCCCCAAAACTGTATTTACACAACGCTTTATCTGCTATTTAAACACATAAAGAAAAATGGAAGTTAAACCATAACGGTTTACTGTAATCAATTTTTTTTTCACCTCTGATGATTTGAGTTGAATTTTGGTTGCACGTGAGACTGACTTGATTATTTCTTTCCACTTGTCAGTTTTTTATTAAAATTCCGGTGTTGCAATCTATGCATAAGATGATTGGCAAGATAAAGGCAAAGGTAATTGTAGAGAATCTGCTCCTCAGAGGACCATAATGTGGAGTTCAGCTGTCAATGCCCAGCTTTTTTCCTTGTTTTGGTGCTCAAAAGCTTGCCTTAACATTTTACTAGAAATTGATAGGAAGTGGAATACTGCTCTAGATTTTACATTTTTAGCTACTTAGACTCTCCTGTTTTCTGGCCTGTTCACTGATCCTGTGCTGCTCATT
>NW_005842233.1:1262419-1271774 GCF_000455745.1 Alligator sinensis | reverse complement strand
TTCCTGCTCAGTCCTGCACCACTGTAATATAAAAACAGATCACTTTTACAGAAAGTTTTGTGTATGTGTGTGTTGGTTTTGTTAATGTTGTTTTTGTTTACTCTTTAAATATTAAATTGATTATCAATGATTGGAATTGATTTAGATATTATTGTCTGTTTGGTATTCAGATTTATATTCAGAACATTTCTGTTGACTTCCCCATTGTTGAAGAAATATATCTGAGTGACTCAAAACAGTAATGTGTCCTTAAAATTACTTATGAAACTTTTTGGAGATAGGTCAGTTAGAACACACTGGGGAGTGTCTACATGAGATGGTCACTGTGCACTAGCTCATTACTACTGTGCAGGAGTATCATCAGGCATGAGCCATGATGCTATGCTACTGTGCAGTAGTAATGAGCTACTGCACAGTAAGCATCACTAGGCAATCATGCTGGGATACTACTGCCCAATAACACCACTTACTGTGCCGTCATTTAGTATTTGATTATGTAAGTACTAAATGACTTGCAGTAACAACTGTACAGTGGGCAGATCATGTAGATGAACCCAATACAGATGGAAATAGCATGAAAATTAAACCAAAGACCACATAAAACCTCTTATATAGCTATGGTATCTAAATAATGCTGTCTTAAATTATTCTTTTAAATCCCAATATTTAAATCAGAACAAAGAAGGGGGTATTTTCACTTCACCTACTACATCTGGTGGGGCGCAACAGGTTGTAAGTCCATTGGCATGGAACCAGCTGTCCTTAATATGACTTTTCTTTTAAAAAAGCTCAACATGTCCAGGGGCAGGGGGAGGGTGACTGAACTGTGTCCTGAAAATAGAAAATAGATTTGTATTAAGTAAACTGTCAAATCCAACTACAAAACCTGGGGACTTTTCAAAGATTAGGGCAGAATCCTATTTCAGTTTGTGTACCCAAATAGCACTTCCCAGTTTGCATAACTTCTGTGTTTGGCATTTACACACAGTAGTGGCCAAGCATATTAAGAATTTGTTTCATATTTGGAAATATTCCTTTACAACCACAGGAGATACAGGTATACAGTCACATTTTTCACAAATGGAGTCTCAGGTTTTATTGCCTCAGATTTTTAACATCCAACTTGAAAGAAAGTTTCTCAATAGCTACTTGGAAACTTCTGGTCATAACAACAGACAAATAGATGGATGGACAGAGACAAATAAATAGGACAATGTCTGGAGCACAATTCTGTAGCAGTGGTTAGACTGTATACTAAATTCTGTCATTGCAGAAACTCCACCCTGTCTAGAAGAATATTTGGAACATAAATAAAAATATCTTTCAAATCTTCATGTACAGGACTTCAAGTGCTACTTATCTGCAAAATGATATGCAAATAATATGTGAATAGGATGTTCTTGTGAAAGCTGACATATTCTTCATTATAACATTTCTGTTAAAAAAAAGTTTTGCAATAACATATTGCTATAATATAAGATCCTTCATTTCAGAATTATAAGGTTTAATTTTAAATTTGTTGGTCATAATATGATTATTCATAGGGGGAGCTTGATTCATACCCTTGTAATATGGCCCCACATCCATGTAAGTAACTCATTTGGCAGTCTTCAATTAACTTTGGTAGCGATCATTGCCTACTGGAATTCACCATCCAGTGCAGGGTGTCAAAGGCCTGCAGCAAGGCAACAGCCCTGGAGTTCAGGAAGGTGGATTTCAATGAGGTAAGGAGACTGGTTGGGGAGGCACTGAGGTGCAAGAGGAGAGGGGAGTTGGGAGTCCAGGAAGAGTGGTCGTTCCTTAACAAGATGATCCTCCAAGCCCAAAGGGTCACAATCCCAATGAAGATCAAAGGGAGCAAGAGTGCTCAAAAGCCCCCATGGCTCACCAAAAACATCCAGGAACATTTCAGAGCTAAAAAGGAGGCGTACACCTAATGGAAGGGAGGGGCCATCACCAAGGAGGATTATACCTCCATTGCTTAAGACTGTAGGGGGGCTGTTAGGAAAGCTAAGGCAGAGATGGTACTGGGACTAGTGACCCGGATCAAAGATAACAACAAGTCCTTTTTTAAATACACAGTGGGTAAAAAGAAGGTACCTGGTAATATAGGGCATCTGCAGGACATGCTAGGAAATCTGGTGGTCACATCAGATGACAAAGCTAACCCCTTTAACAATTTATTTGCCTCCATTTTTTTGAGCAGGGACCAGGGCATCCCCCACATTGGGATCCCTGATGGACCCAGGGGAGGCGCTGCCAGGCCCAGGGTCAGTGAGGACCTAGTCAGGGAACTTCTGGTGGGACTAGACATGTTCAAATCAGCAGGTCCTGATGATCTCCACCCCAGAGTGCTGAGGGAATTAGCAGAGGTCATTGCGGGACCCCTGGCTCAGCTTTACAAGCACTCATGGTGCTCTGGCAAGGTGCTGGAGGACTGGAAAAGGGCCAATGTGGTCCCCATTTTCAAAAAAGTGGGGAAGGAGGACCCGGGAAACTACACGCCTGTTAGTCTTACCTCGGTCCTAGGGAAGCTGTTTGAGAAAATTATCCAGGAGCACATCTGCAAGGGACCAGCAGGGGAGATCAAACTTAAGGGGCAACCAACATGGGTTCATTCAAGGCAGGTCCTGTCAGACTAACCTGGTGACCTTCTATGACCAGGTCACAAAATCCTTGGATGCAGGTGTCGAGGTGGACATAGTCTTGCTGGACTTTAGGAAGGCCTTCAACAATGTCTCTCACCCCATTCTCAGATAAAAAATTAGGCTACTGTGGCATCGATACCTACACAGTCAGATGAGTCGCAAATTGGCTGGACGGCCACACCCAGAGTGTAATGGTGGATGGGTCATTTTTGACCTGGAGGGATGTGGGCAGTGGGGTCCCCCAGGGCTCAGTCCTCAGGCCCGCACTGTTCAACTTCTTCATCAGCAACTAGGATGAGGGGGTGAAAAGCACCTTGTTCAAATTCACAGATGACACTAAGATGTGGGGAGAAATGGGCATGCTGGAGGAGAGGGACAGGCTGCAACTAGATTTGGACAGGTTACAGGGGTGGGCAGATGAGAATAGGATGGGTTTCAATACTGACAAGTGCAAGATACTGCACCTGGGGAGGAAGAACCAGCAGCATACCTACAGGCTGGGGGACTCCCTTCTCTTCAATACAGAGGCCGAAAAGGATCTTGGAGTCATTATTGATTCCAAGATGAGCATGGGCCGCCAATGTGAGGACCGTCTCAGCCGCCTGCAGAGGGTTCGAGGATTGAGAGTATGGTCGGGGGTAGAAAGGTAAGAAAGGTTTATTGACTTAACAAAAACACAACAACACATAGTAACAAGATAAACAATGACAGAAAAAAGCAATTCGTACTGGCGACCTATTGGCAGTCCCCTCTGATTCTTGATACATAGCAAGCTTCTCTTTCCACAAAGTTCAGCAAAGTCAGGTGTCCCCGAACAGCGCTGTCCAAAGGGTACCAGGAAGGACCCTGGAATGCAGTCTTTGGGCTCCTCGAGGTCTACAGGCCCACTGATCCAGGCAACAGCTAACTAATTGTTTTCACAGAGCTGTATCTTCTTTCTGAATGGTTTCTAGATATTCTAGGTCATTTATAGCTTCTGAATGGTTTTGATAACACACAACCACTCAGATTTTTTTTTTTTACTTTAACTGTCCTTAGACTGACTAATAGCAGTACAAGCCTTGCATTCCTTTGATAAGGTAATTTTAACTGTGCCACAGGGCCTTACTACTTCAAGGCTTTGCTAAATTTACTAGGCTTTACTTTATAACAAGGCCTCACGACATCTTAAACTTTAATTAGGCTTTTAGCAACAACATATAGCTTAATATCTAAAACACTCGGTCTAATCTTCATAGAGCCTTCAGCAAGCACCTTTATCACACAGGCACACTTTTCAGATGTCACAGAGGATGCGGTCAGGAAAGCTAACCAGACCTTGTCATGCATCCACACATGCATCATGAACAGGTCGAAGGAGGTGATCCTCCCCCTCTATGCAACACTAGTCAGGCCACATTTGGAGTACTGTGTCCAGTTCTGGGTGCTGCACTTCAGGAGGGATGTAGACAGCATTGAGAGGGTCCACAGGAGGGCCACTCGCATGTTCAGGGGGCAGCAAGGCAGGCCCTATGAGCGAAGGCTGCAGGACCTGAACCTGTTCAGCCTCCACAAGAGAAGGCTGAGCGGGGATCTGGTGGCTGTTTACAAACTGGCCAAGGGGGACCAGGAGGCTCCCTGTTCCCCCGAGCACTACCAGGAGTAACATGGAATAATGGCCATAAATTGACTGAGAGTAGTTTCAGGCTAGATATCAGGAGGCACTACTTCACAGTCAGGGTGGCTAGGATTTGGAACCAACTTCAAAGGGAAGTGGTGCTGGCTCCTACCCTGGAGGTCTTTAAAAGGAAGCTAGATAATCACCTACCTGGGGTCATTTGATTCTAGCATTCTTTCCTGCCCATGGCACGGGGTCAGACTTGATGATCTGCTTAGGTTCCTTCCGACCCTACCAACTATGAAACTACGAAACTTCAACATAGTTAGGAAGTCATGGGGCAAATTTAACAAAAAACCAAGACAAAACAAACAAACAAAACCAGGCATTCTTAAAGAACCATTACCATACATATATGAAACTTTAAACTTCAGAAAGATTAGTTCATCTAAAGTGATTAGGTTTGGGGAATCAAATTCTGGGACAGTCTCAGGCAGTTCACAATTCCAAGTCCTAGTACAGACATCCAGAATCAGTCCACAGCAATGATGCTCTATCATTTTTGGCCAGCGGGCCAGCCAGCCAGTGCCCAGCCCATACTCAGGTTGTATCTGGCTAGTGGACCCAATCCTACCTGGGGTGGGAGGAGTCCAGTCCCAGTATGCACAGAAGGGGACAAGGGCAGCCTGGCCTCAATCCAGCTCTGCAGGGGAAGGGCGATTGGCCCAGCCTGGCCCTAGAGAGGGACAGGAGGCATAGCATGGCCCAACCCTGATCCAGCTTTTGGGAGAGGAGAGGAGAGGAGAGGTCAGGAGAGGATAGGTATGGCCTGGCCCCAACCCATTGTGTGGGGCATGGGATTTGGGGATTTGGGAATTTGGCAGGGAGGAAGGTGGCTGTATTAATTGCTACTGCTCCTCCACTGCCAAATTTCCTGACCTGTGTCTGGCGAATCCTCTGGGCCAGCTGTGATGGCTCTGCTGGCTACAGTTGGCCTGTGAGCCAGGGGTTGAACACCCCTGCCTAAAGCACTTCCAGGTCTACTGAATGTAGTTATCTTAATGTGGTTATGCTGAGAGGCTTCAGGTTTTATTGCAGTATATCTCCTGGCTAAACTCATAATAAAAACAGTGTGTTTAATTGTTATAATGGAAGACAAACATAGGTCCTATGCACAAGGGGTGCTCTCCTATTTTCTTGTATTTTAAGGCACAAAGCAGACATAATGTATTAGCAAGGAGGAAAAAAATGAAATAAGCCTGTGACTAGGCTTCTCATTTGAATTCTCAACAGTATGCTTCTACATGGTCCTGTTTTGACAATTTTCAGAAACACATAGTCATTTTTACATGTACCATTACATAGTTGTACTCAGTAAAAGAAAAGAAAGCTGAGAAAAGTTCACAAAGGCTGGTCTTTTCTTTCATGCAAACTCTGGAGAAGCATGCATATTTGTTTATGATGACAGGCAATTATATCCCTCAGTTGTAGAAAAAAACCTGTAGAACAAAGATCTATGTTCTAGTTGTAGATATTTTTGTGTTCTTTTAAATAAGTATTTATTAAGAAAAAGTGTAAACTTAACTAAGCTTTCTGGCTGCCAGAAGCGCTTTACAGCAATGAACAGTGGACTTGTTTGGTCTCCTGCCAAAAACACAGTAGCAAAACCACATCAATTGAGGTGTTAACCTCCCTAACATATCAGATGGTTTGCCCATTTAAATCCTTGCACTTTTAAACCAATGAGTCCAAAAATGAAATGGCTGAGTGAAGCCACTGAAAGACATCTCTCTTGAGCTTGCTAATTTACACAGTTAATACTTTCACTCTTTTAGATTTCAAAGCTCATTACATTTCACCTTTCAGCTCTTAAAAAAAGTCTCATATGTGATTAGGGGAGGTGTATGGTCAATTAAATCAAAAGTTTTAAATTCCTTCTTGTTCTCCAGGAGATTCCCTGGCCTGCAGGGTGAATGTCATTAAATAAGATTGAGTTTGTGCAGATAAGGTAGAGTTTCTTTACAGTCAAGTGGAAACAAATCTTCAGAAATTAAGAAAGAGCAGTTCTCATACCATGTGCAGGGTGCTAGAGCTGTCAAATATTTACAGTGTTTCCATGTGTGTGTGGGTGTATGTTTCCACAACGTGTCTTCTAGTCAAGATCCAGATATATCTGTATTTGGAGCAGCATACTATTGGAATAAAAAAGGAGATAAGAGGGATTGTGTTTTATAATTCACAGAAAGAAGGGAAAACACACCCACTAATCACACTATTTTATTAGTGTAGTAGTCTTTACTTAGTTTCAATGTGATGGTTTACATAGAGAAAGAATACATCAATGAAAGGACAGTCAATCTAGCCAGTGCAATGTGTATAGATAAAATGGATGGTACTAGCTCAGGAACAATTCATGCAGCATACTAGTCCAACTGACATATGTCCTAGGAATTTAGTGTATATAATCAAGGATCCTGGTTTTCTCTGATTTAAAAAAAATCCCCAATTTTCAGTTAAAAAAGTAACCCCAAATCCACATTTTTGCTTGATTTAAATGAGACACTACTAATAGATATCTATATATCTATATATATAGATTTCTCTCTCTGTCTCTCTCTCTGTCTCTGTGTGTGTGTGTGTGTATATATATATACATATATATATATATATATATATATACATATATATATATGGTGGTTCATTTAAATCACAGAAAAATGTGGATTTGGGTTTACTTTTTTAAATTAAAAATTGGGGATATATTTTTTTTTATCTGAAAATAACAGGGTCTATGTTTATAAAACACAGCCGGGAAGCCAATGTGCTCAGACTGTCAATAGCTTACCCTTTATGCTATATGAATCTCACTGAAGGAATCATCAGAATAGAGTAGCGGTGAGGCAGCCAACAAGACCATGTGATCCATACTGATTCTACTACTATTAGCTAGGAAGATAACATTAAATAGGGTATGAGACTTCTATTAAGTCTGTTATTCTTTTACTTCAGTATATCCTGCAACTTGACTCCCCCAGATGAGATGGTACAGCTGAATATAGTGCACTTTATTTAGGGCACTGGAGGATTCTGAAGAAATAATTTACCAAAAGTTTCTGAGTCTATTTATGTGCTTGTCTCACTGTGGGGTTTCATTTCAGGATTTACAGTATCATCTAAGTAAATGTCTATGGTACTTTTCCTTCTAAATCTCTTAGGTAGTGTGATTCTTTTGCATATTGCATGTATTCAGAATACGTATTCTGAAATTTTCAAGGCTTATGTACTTTAAGCAAAAAGCAAATGATGTTCTCGCAATCAAGGAATCATTTTCAAATCCTGCCTGTTAGTCTCACAGAATGGCAGACAACAGTGGTTCAGTTTTAGCTCAGAAAACTGTTACAGTTCCCTGTAGTTAAACAGCAAGTCAGTGGAAGAGAATCTTTGGAAGAGAGCGAACTTTGAATTAAAGTCTTAAAATCGCTGTTAAAAAAAAAGAAGAGGTAACAATTGCACTGTGAGATATGAGCATTAAAAAGAGATTACCACAGTATCTGAATGATATGAAACAAGTTCTCAGATTTTGGACTATCAGACTTCCAAATAAAAAAAAAAAATGAAGGAATCAATACATAAAAAGTAGCTCCTACTTCAGAATACTTGCAAATAGAATTTCTCAAACACTAAAAATAGGAATGCATTTTGATCTGTGGTGTGCAAGGGCAATTAACTTTTGGTAAATCCATAAGCCAGGAAGAAGAAACACAGAAACATTAATAATGATTGGCTGTGTGAAAAACTAAGCTTGATCTTTCACTTTTTATTTTTCCCCCTCTTTATTTTGTTCTTTTTTACTGTTCTTGAAGCTTAAATGCATGTTGAATGGCCCTTTACAGGATTACCTTTTCAATGCACTATTACTGGTTTTATGCTTTTAAAGACATAATACAAACCTAGCAGCTCCCTGTGTTTCTTTCATATGCCGCAATAGGAAGTATCTTTCAACCAAAAATATCCCATCTACTGAGAAATATTATGAGGCCAGAAAAGAAATAGATAGTGTAACCTCTGAATCTGAACCACCCACACACATAGGTTGACTAAGACATTAATTTATTTGTTCTGGTTCAATGAAGATGATACTATGCCCTGAAGAAACAACGTCTGTTTTTAAAATGATCTTTTGCAATAAAAAGGAGAATGCAAAATGTAGTAAACTACAATTTAGGCAGTCAAACTGTAGCAGGTACACCACCTCATAAAAATTGTTCCAAATTGCAGCTATAAAAAATGTGTTATCCTTTCTGGGACTGATAATAGTTTAGATCTGATTATTATATTTAAATCCATATAGAACTAACAAGAAATTAGTTACGGGAAAACTCAACATATGCTATCCTATCAAGATCTCTTAGCAATCTTGGAAAATCCTGCTATTCAGATATATTCCATGACTTCTAGGTACTGTGTTTATTCTCCCAACAGAATTTCTAATTCATAATATAGCCACTAGGATCCTGCTTACTTTCCAAAACTGGGAAGCATTTATAACCCTGATTCATGTTAGACCACTATGGTCTGGGATTAAAGTTAGGTCTGTCTCTGGCATTCTTGTGGACTGGACAATTATTTTACTTGGCATGCTAATAATGCTCCTTAGGAAGCTGCAGAAGCTTCTTGTGGACTTTTTTTCTGGGATGGGTGACACTAGATCAGGGGTAGGCAATGTTTTTTGGCCAGAGTGCTGAAAAAAACACATCTACCTTGGAGGGTGCTGGAGAGTCAACATGTTGGAACCCGGAGCAGCTATTTGCAGTCTCCCAGATGCAGCCAGCCCATGGAGCCCAGTCTGTTTGCAGCAGGGCTTGCAGCCTCTCAGCTGCCTGCTGGGTGCAGCCTGGGCTCCGTGGCTGGCAGCAAAAGCTTAGAGCCCGGGCTCATGGTGGTATCCTGAGCAAAATGGCCTTACATGCCATGCGTGACATGCATGCTGGGAGTTGCTGACCCCTACACTACATCCTCTACCTGCTGACCAATGAGGAAGGGTCAAGGCATGACTTACCTTACTTTTTTTCCTGAAAGCCCTTTAGCAGCTCTTCTTTGCTGATGAACT
>NW_005842233.1:1261316-1262388 GCF_000455745.1 Alligator sinensis | reverse complement strand
ACCTCTGTCGCTAGCAGCTGGTCATTGCATTCCTACAGCACGTGGGAGACCTTGGACTTGACAAGGAGGAGACCTTGGATCCTCTTAGATTCTGACTATTTTATCTAGGACGCCCTCCTTTTCCTACAGCCTTGGCCTGCCAGCCTCCTTCTGCCTGAGATCCCAGGCTAGGTACCTGTGATTTTCAGAGCTGCGCAAAAGCCCATGGTCCACAGCCCTGGCATTGCCATAGGAACATGTAGCAAAACCCCCAGTTTCTTTCTTTTTTATTTATTTATTTATTTTAAAATGCATTCCCTCCCCTTCCCCAATCATTTCTGACTTTTCTCTCCCTCTCTATTCCCTATAGATAAGTATAAGTGAGCTCAAACTTAGGATAAGCTTTCGACATTTTTATTTTGCTAGCAAGTTTTTGGTTTTGGATATCCACTGTTTTATACTGTATAATTATTAGGTTTGTATTAGTTTTTACTGTTGTATCTTGTATTATTATCATTTTTGTATTGATTTTTATTATTTCATATGGATATTGTATGGTTTAGGCCTGTGTTTTTAAGTGAACCAAAGTCATGTCAAGTTTCCATTTTATACGTCAAGCCTCCATCTTCTGTCCTCTGCCTGGGCATCCCATGCTACAATAATACGATTCATTGTACCCCTCCCATGTAAATTGGTTCCCCAATGAATGAGAATGATTGATTGAGAATGATTGAAATACAATGGTAGCAGGCCTCTACTGAATGGCCTGTAACGACCAGGCCATCACCTCTCATTGATTCACCCAGGAACCACTGACCTCACCTAGGAACAGAGACAAGAGCAGCATTTGAAAAACAAAAGACCCTGAAGAACCAGCAACTCTCACCGTTACAGACACCAGAAACTGCACATCCCTGCATGGAGCACACATGCTCAGTACATCAGGGGCTGACCCTTGCTTGGGCATGCCTCCTGTCACTAGGGTCACACACTGTCTGCCCCTATAAAAAGGGGCAGTGAAGACAGACCCAGTGGGAACGCCATTTCCATCTGGACCAGACCAGCTTCACGTCACCTATCCACCCCAGAGGCC
>NW_005842233.1:1251724-1261294 GCF_000455745.1 Alligator sinensis | reverse complement strand
TTACTGAATCCCAGTCCCTTCCTTATCTTAAATTCCAGCCTCATTCTCTCTCTCTCTTTCAATTCCAGCCCCAACCCTTCTCCACTAGTTTCCCGATCTCCTCTCAATTCCTACTGCCTTTTCCCTGTGACTGTCTGCTGCCCCTCAGTCTCTTCTGCCACTTTTCCTGTGATTTTCTGCTGGCCCTCTGCTTCCCACACTCCTGCTGCCTTTTCCCTGTGGCTTTCTGCTGCCTTTCTCTGCTTTCCTGCTGCCCCTGCCACCTTTCAGTCTCTCCTGCTGCTTTTTCTGTGATTTTCTGCTGTCCGTGTCTCTGGTTTCAGGCTCCCCACCCCTGCAGCTTCCCAGACTTTTCTGGCTCCCCTACACCCAGAGCCCCTCTTTAACACCCACACTTTCTCTTAGTCCCATTTTTCCCTCTCCCCATCTACCTTTTCAGCTCCCCCATAGCTCTGGCTCCAGACCCAGCTTCTGTGCTGACATGTTTCCCTGTTCTGCAGGCTTTGGGCATTGTCTTTTAATCAATTAAGATAATTTAACCTAAAGTTACCCCCAAGCCTCAGTTCTTCAGCCCAGGCCCCTACAGTCTACTGGTTCTAATCCCAGTCCTGGCAACTTTAATTCCTTACACTTTTACTTTCTTACCTTAACCTTTCCCCAGGTATCCCAAGTACACTAAGCATATACATACATACACATCACAACACCCAACTTAGGAACTCACCTGTGTGTATGTGTAGGTGGGTGGTATGTGTGTGAATTAGTGAATATACATATATACACATATATAAAGACCATTGTGTGTGTGTGTGTGTGTGTGTGTGGTATATGAATTAGTAATCCACGTATGTGTATTGGATGTGCAGGTGTTGGTAACTGGTAACTGATTCTGTCTAAGTTTGGTATGTGTGTAGCATGTATGGGCTTAAACTGGTGATAGGTGTGCATGAACCTAGACTAATTATTTTGAACATGTGTGTATCTAAGCTGTGTGAGTGTGTATACCTAGTAGGGGTGTATGCACCTAGTGAGTGTATGTGTGCTTAATAGATTTTTATGTGTGCATATGCAATTGTATACCACACCCTCCTGTCTAACAGCACAATATTGAGATCCTGAGCACTGGCCTGACCCCTCAGGGCAACAAACACTGGTCCTCATCTCAAAAGCCTTTCTCTTCTGGTCTGGTCACATACCATCAAACTGATTCACTTCCTAGAACCAGCTTCATCTTCTTGGCCGTCAGTCAAACTCCTGGATATCCAACTGGGCTTGTACTCCATCCACGTGGCTTCCTGTCTCTTGGCTGAAATAAAGGCTGTTCTCCCCACAGACACCATTGCTGCTCTGGAGGAACATTCACACACAATGAACCCTCCCCAGTGGCAGCATGCTAGGTGCACCACTGCCATCATTGCCTATCTTTCTGGCCATGGATAGGGACAAGAGTGGCAGACTCAGTACCGTGCTGTCCCTCCCTGCTGTCCCTCCCTCCCAATGAGACTGGAGGTAGTATTTGCTTTGGGATCCTTTCTGGATAGACACTATACATATGGACAGTGAAGGTGTTTCATGTCCATCCTGGTTTTCTCTGATACAAAAAAATCCCCAATTTGTGGATTTAAAAAAGTAACCCCAAAATCCACATTTTTCAGTGATTAAAATGAAACACTTCTAAAATAGGATTAGTAGGGCCCAGGGGCTTTGAATGCTCATGCCCTGGTACTGGGCCATGGCTCTCCTGCCTCAGACTCCTCTGGCTCTGTGTCACAGGTACCACTGCCCACAACTCAGGCTCCCCAGGGACTGCTCCCCTTCCACTCTCTCTAACCTCACTTCACCCCCTGGAGCACATGATAGGGTGCAGGAAAATGTTGCGTGAGGAAGAGTTGTGCCTCATGTTTATCAAATGTTAGCATTTTTATTGGCCAAAACTATGCAATGTTGCCCACTCCAGAGCATGGTGTATATCAGGGTCTGTCTGAGTTTGTGTCAGGTGAATCCAGGTAAACACACTGGACTCTCTCAGGAAAGCAATGTGACCTTGAGAAATGGAGAGTTTCATTGACAGTTCCCCAGATTTATGGCCCCACTCAATGTAACACAGCCCCCAGCCACAGTAGTGGGTACTGACCCTGGTGCCTCTGCTTCATTCCATGTCAGTGGCATGGGCGTTGGGTTTGATAGGCATTGGGTCAGTGAGGATCATAGGTAAATCACTATCATCAGTCTTCCACATGAACCATTCTCAAGCCAAGAGCATGCTGAGTATCACAGTAAGCAACCACATCCTCCCCTATGAGCATACCTCACCTCACCAAGGAGTCACATTAGACCATTCCCTCACCTATAAACATCACATTCAGAAGGTCAGCAGCAAAGTCTCTGTATGGGTAGCTTCCTTAAGGCATGTATGGTGTGCCAACTTCAAAATGCTCAGAACCATCACACTTGCAATGGTATATGCACCAGCAGATTATTGTGCTGTATGGTACAGAAGTTGCCTCACAGAAGAACTCAACACTGTACATAACAGTGTGCAGAGACTCATAACAGGATGCACAACTTGTACACATGCAGATGTATTTCTAGGGCATTAGACTAAATGAAATAAAAAGACAGCCCTAACCACTATCCTACTGCCAGGTTTCTGGGCCCATGGAGAGCCCAGCAGGCTGGGTATTGTGGCCTTGTGTGTTGAGCTAAATTTTCATAAAGGGTGGGTGACTCATAATGGAATGATTGTTCAGAGTAATCCTGCCTGAAATTATTCCTATAACATTTTATACAAGCATCAAATGAGTCCCCCATTTGGGCACGACCTTGACAGAGAAAGGTGGATGAAGCTGAACAGCCTATGATTTGGGTATGGATGCTTCAAATCAACACTGTACAAGATGAACATTTTGGACAGTGCCTTGTGTCAATGCAGTGTTCACAATCAGCACCACACTTAATCCAAAACTGCAATCTTTGCCCATATGGTGTAGATGTAATTTGCGCACTGAGCAATAATACCAGACAGTGGTTCATAGCTGGCCAGAGGAAGAAACAGGGGTAGAGAGTGGGGGGCTTGGAAACAGTGGCTTTGTTGACTCTTGTCAGTGACAGCACTGCAGGAGGGCTGGCCAAATGCTAAGGCAGAAGAGATAATCACTGGCCTAGGCCACCCCATGACAGGGGATGAGCAGGGTGCCACAGGGATGTCAGTGGACTGCAACTCACTGTGAGTCATGATGATTATGACTCCATAGAGGAACCTTGAGTTGATAATTTGATTTTCTTTAAAATTATCATAAATGTGTTACTTAGCATTTTAGTTCCTTTTACCTTGCAAATGTATACACATTCATAAATGTTTTAGAGAACAACAAAAAAGATACCTGCTGTGCTCCTTGTAGTGTAAATAGCAAGAAATATATGAACACTACAATATCAAGAAAAGTTGAGACACCTGGAGATTATAAAATCAAATGTTCAATGGCTATTTCTTGTAAGAGGTTAAATGTTAATGTTTCTGAACAGGAGGAAGCCTACAAACAAACTGCAATTTCAGATGTTCCCAATGCCTCTTTTTTTTTTTTTCTTTTCCCTTGGTACAAACTGTTGTATAAATAGTGCCACTTGCAAATAGGAGAAACAAAACAGGACAGAAACGAGGGGCAAATTCGCTCCTTTATTAATATTGTGCATCTCAAATGCCATATCTAGCACATCCACAGTTGTGAATTCCCTAATCTGTAAGAGTTACCAGCAATAAAAGAAATGGATGGGATTCAGCTCCACATGGCCTCACCCTTGTACCCCAGATGTGAGAGATAAAGTAGGCAGCAGAAGGGCAAGTGGGGTGTGGCTCAAGTGTTCTGCTGTTTATCTCTGTTGGTAAATAGGTCCTTAAATGCTTGACAGCTGACATAAGATAGAGAAGTCCTCAGGGTTCTATTGACATCAATGGGAGTTTCATAGAAACTTTGCAAGACTGGACCCTTAAAACAGTTGTGTTTGTGATCCTAATACCACTAAGGAATTTTACTCATAGGAATGATCTCATTGAACTAGCATGAATAAATACTTTGTGCTTGCAGAAATTAACCTTTACTTTGTATAGGCTTTTTACCCAAGGAGTGGCATTTTTTATAGTACTCAGTGCTGGCCTTACTCTGTCTACATTGTAGTCAAAGGATTCAATGCAGGCATCATGCAAGAACTGTATTTTTTACTGACTAGTTACATTTAGCCATTGCTCTTTGTTCTTGACCACTTCTGTTTACCTGTGTTTTCAGCTTGGAAGGTGTGTAAATACTCACCAAACATTGAGGGAAGTCTGTCTGGTGTCCTCAGTTCTGCGTTGTTCCATTATAGATCTTTATTCATCATTTCCGTTTGCTCTTTCCTTGAATTGTTTTTTCTTTTTCAGTTTGCTGATAGCTGTCCTTTGATGGGTATGGCCCATTTCACCAACCATCTGATACTTCAGAGGAGGCACTGTTTGGGTGACACATGCTCCAAAATAAGGTTAAATATTAGAATTACAAAATTTAAATTAGAAATATAGAAAGATTTTTTTTTTGAGGTAGACGTAGAAGAAAGGAATGTTTTCACATCAGATTATAAACAAGAGACGTATAAAGCTAGTTATTGAAGAAGGCTCTTCTACATGCTGGATACTTGGAGAAGACTCTTGTACTAACACAGTAAAAGTGTACTCTAAAAGCAAACAAAGGAACATAAGCTGAAGATTCAGACAGGGAAGTAGAAACACCTGATATCTGACAGATAAGGTGGATCAGCTCCTCAGGTAGAATAAGGAATCAGGTAACCCTTGAATTAGAATCTGAACTGAATGAGAAATGAGTATAATTGCTTGAGAATTAGGAAGATGGCCATATTTTTGCATGTATTATATGGCTGGAGAATTCTGTGCATGCTACCATGACTATTAACAGCACTCCTTTTAGATAGATCATTTACACAGTGGGAATACACTCCAGTAACTTTTTTTGAGTAGCAAAGCTTTAACAGGAAAAAAAAAAGAACACTATATTTTTCCCCAAATGAAAATTTCATCAATTTACATGTCATTTCTAACAAAAAGAGAAACTAAAAAGTACCTTTTTGTAGCCAATTTACCTAAACTGCATAAATGGTCTTTTTCCACCACCCCCTCCTATATAAATGCATTGTTTTTACTGTTGTGTTCTTGTGGTGATTGGTTTGGACTGGGAAGGTTTTATGGCATTGACTAATCAGCCAAAGATGTTTTTTTTTTTCCCCCCCCAGAATACTTTATATCTGAATTTAAGGATGTCTAATTATTTTTGAGTACAAGACAGAGATGCTTTCCACTACTGCTTATTTCTCCTCTAGGTAATCTGCACCTTGCATGCTTGTAAAAAGGCTAGTTAGTGCCCCTATTTTTCTTAGGGAAGAATGAGAAAGTTAGACTTCTAAGAGCAGAGACCTAAAAGTAACAAGTGCTTAACCTATATGTTCTTAAATCCTTCTTAATTAGAAAACAAATAACAATGGGGCCTCCTGATTTAGCTAATCTTTCTGCAAATTCATGTTTACATATGTATACTTGAGAAAACAATATGTAGAGACATGTTTCAATTGGACAGAAAAAACTGCAGTACAAATTCATAGGATCTACTATAATGTAAATATTCAGCTGCAATTGAAGACCGTATCCTGACTGCAAAGCATTAGCTCAGTATGAACTACTGAAAAAATAAAAACAAGTATTGAACTGTGTCCTTATCAGGGATCCTGTTTTTCATAAGTAAAGTCCATAGGCATGAAATTATGGAAACCACTGCAACATTTTATCTAACAATATTTAAAAGTAGGGAAACAAATAATTGTTTCTGTATAAAGAAATTCTATTTTTCCATCATACAGAATGAAAATTGGATCCATCATTAAGGACCAAGATAGGGGTTATGGTTAAGGGGGTCATAATGAGCCCTGTGAAAAAAATGAAATTTTCAGTTTTTTGTCATTCTGAAAAAGAAAAAGATTCGAAATTTGAAGTTTTCCAAAGAACTAAAAGTGTCTCAAAACCTAGTTGGAGAAAAATGGCTTATTTTATATTATTTTAATTTAATTTTAAGATAGGGAAGCTTATCATTCTGCATTCCTGCCAGGTAGAGAGTGAAAGCAGTCAGGCTAGTTAGGAAGATAGATGCCTGGGTAGTCTACAATACTGGACAGATTCTGGAAAAGTGCAGGAAAGCCAGGGAACCCAGGAAAATGGATTCACTGGCAGGAAAACAATCAGAACCAGCCTGCATGGCTTCCATTGTGGTAAGGTTGATCGAAATGTAATGCTTGTACATACCCTATGGTGCCACTCTGTCCTGCCTTTTACTTAACTTTAGACTAACACAGCTAATTACCTCTCTACACTTCTGGATATGTGTCCAAGAAGGAGAATTGTTTCTTATTAGGAACCCATCATGAGCCAAAAGTTTGTAGAGCCTCATGTTTAGAGTTCATCTAATGCTTTCTTATAAGTCCATGGTACATATAGCACACTACAAAGACATTAACAGTTTAGGAAAAGTAGGAAAAATAGGTGACATCTGAAATTGGGCTAGTTGTAATATAATTAAATTTAAAAGAAACAAACTAGAATTTGATTCACAGAGAAATGTCAGCTACAGTATTGAAACTACTTTGCAAAGTTTTTCATGTAGAAAGGAGAGATGCTTCCTAATGATTCTTTGATGAAGATTTTCAACTGTATCTAGAGACCTTGGAAACCAGACTTTTAATAATGAAGAGAGAGAGAGAGAAAGGAAAAACTAGCCAAACCAATAAACCTCTGGGCATCTAAAAATAGCTTAGCTGGTTTCGAAAATCTTGGATTTCTTCGTTTAGTATTTAGCAAAAGTATCTAATTGCTACATAGAAAGTTGGTTTTCTCATAGAGTTACTCTTGGTTAAAACATGTGCATTATAAGTGGTAAGTAAACATAGGAGTTGTTATTAAAATATTAGCAGTCCGTAAATTTTAATATGAAATTATTAACATCTCATTATATAACAAGTTTAAGACTCTTCCATTCAAAATCTTTCAGCAGCTTCTTTTTGCTCATAGAGCATCCATTAAGGCTTGTAAAACGTTTTCAATTAAAAAAAACAAAACTTTCCTGTTCTTAAATTAATATTTTTTAAAAGAATGCTTTTTCATTAGAAAAAGGGTTTTAATTCAGGAAAAAAACCAATATTTTCCAAAGAAAGTATTTATGACAAAAAAGAAGAATTTGTTATTAAAGTTCCCCTCTCCCAGTTAAAAATAAGTTATGACAATGTTCAGGATTTTAGAGGCTGATATTGAACAGAATGTCCTGTGGGAAGGATCAGGGGGATGGGAGGGTAGGTGGCATCCATGCAGAGGATTGGGAAATCAGGGGAGCAGGCAGGATCTATGGGAGGGATTAGAGAGATTGGGGTGGGAGGGGAGGGGAGCAAGCAGTGGTTTCAGGAGGGATTGAGGATCCTAACTAGGAATCTAAATGTAAAGTCTGCACCTGGGCAAAATAAGTTAGATTGGGTAGCCATTTTTAATGTGATCTAACCACCTCCTAACCTCCCAAACATCTGTATGCACCCAAAAAGAACTGCAGATGTGGCTACTTATATGTCCTATTACTTTCTCATGGTAAAATACATATTTTTCATCTTTCAAATGCATCACTTTTCAACTTACTAAATTTTTAATTACAGCATGTATCTCTTGAACTCTAGCTGTCCCTTCTTTCACTCTTACATGTACTAACTAAGCTAATTACAATGCCCAGATGTCAAAATACTGGTTTCTATAAATGAGTATACCTCATCTCATACAGAGAGCTTCAACAGGAGCTTCATTGCTATCCAAAAATTCCAACAGCAATAGATATTTTTGTTTACTTTCAAAAGTCTTCCTCAGATAGCAATTTATAATGTATGTTTTTTAATCAATATTATCACAATTGGACAATAGCAAAGCATGCCAAAAACACTGTAGCAGGGTTGGAAAATTGTAGCTATAGTAGACCAGGAAATGTATAGGAGGCAAGAGTCTTATTTTAATGCACTTATTGAACAATGCACATAATTTGGAGAGACATTTAACAAGATTTTGGAGATGCATTGACATTCCTTAGGTTAGGGTGAGACGCAGACATAGCTTGAGGTAAATAGCATATAGAACAAAACCATGTGCATTACTCCATATATAAATGAAAACTGTCTGCTTAAGAATGAAGCAGGGCTGTAAAATAGAAGCAGAAACTATATCAGGAATAGCTACAAAAAGAGAGGTACAATAGAATAGGTAACCTAATCATTGGAAGAGCAAGATCAGTCAGGAAGGAAGAGGATCATTATTACTAGAGGAGTGCAGGGAGATTAGCAGAACTAGCAGGTAAACTCTAATTGTTTGTGTTTAGTCCATTTTTTCTGGTGTCCAGTAAAGTAATAAAGTTTTGTTTGGAGACCTAGTTTTCTTTTGAATATGAGGATTGTGAGGTAAGAAAGAGAGAGGGGCTGTTGTGTGAAAGGTATTGTCCTACCGGTTTTTGTGTCTGTCCTTTAAAAATGTTTTCCTCTGATTCTGCGTTTATTGTTAGGGTAGAGTTATGTCTCAGTTTGGGTGTGTCCAGATGAGTGTGCATGTGCCTCTTCCAGTGTCTCAAAGCCCTTTGAGATGCTGCAAGAGGCACGTGTGGGAACAAAAAAGTGTTCCCCACACTGCAGATTTTCACAAAATTATACCCCTGGATATCCAGCGGTCAAAAAATACCCTGGGCAAAAAAAACAGGGCAGAACATAGTCCAGGATCATGCCTAGAGGCAACCAGAGACTCAGGTCCTTCACAGAGATGTTCTGGTAGCCAACCAGGGTGTCTTTATGGCTGGCCCTTGCCCCGGTGCTAAAGCATGCTGCCAATCCTGCATGGGCAGGTAGCGTGCCAGCTGCTGGAGCTGGACTCGGGCTCTGTGCCAGTAAGTAGGGGATAGGAGGGACTGGAGGAGGGGAGAGGGGACAATTGGGGAACCCCCCTGCCTGGCCCCATTCCCCATCCCCTCCCTGAGCCTCCCATATCACTGTCCCACCCAGCCCACCCACACAATGGGGCAGTGGCAGTGTGGGTTCCAGGCAGCTGGTCCTGGTACCTGCTACCCCCCACTGCCCCATGCTGTGTGGGGGGCTCTGCCAAGAGGCCCCAGTGAACCCAACAGCCACTGCTACTTCTGGTGAGTGCGGGGCTTTTTATTGGTTTGGTTTTTTTGATTCCCAGACTGGGTGGAGGCATCAGAGGTGGGGCTGCATGGGGGAGTGGTTGGGGAGTGGGTTCTGGGTAGGAGGGGCTCTGTCACATGGCCCCAGAGCCCCCAGAGCCACTGTTACTGTCCGTGAGCGTGGGGGTTTTATTTTTTTTTTTAAGTGCCAGGAGGCTGGGGCTGGGGGGGACAGCCAGCAGAGGTCTGGGGATGCAAGCGGGGGGTAGGCCAATGTGGGGCAGCCATCAGGGAGGCTACAGGAGTTGGCAAGGGATGGGACCAAGTGCGCAGCCATTTG
>NW_005842233.1:1247837-1251601 GCF_000455745.1 Alligator sinensis | reverse complement strand
TGAGGGGGGGTCTGTGAGCTGTGTGGGGGGTTACACCCTTTGGGGGACAGGGGACCCACCCCTCCTGAGCAGGCCCTTCCACCATCCCACCATGATCCACCTACACCTACCCAAACACCCCACAGCCCCCCACATCCCTCCGCAGCTGCTCACATCCCCCACCACCCTTCCCACCCCACTCCTGCAAACTCCACATCCCCCCAGCACACACCCTTTGTGCGTAGCTGCCAGACAGGATGAGACCTGCTGGCAGGAGCTGTGGCTGCAGGGGCAGCTGTCCCCACATTCTGTTTAGTGAAGGGGTCAGGGGGAGCTCTAACTGCTCTATGGTAAGAAACCCAAACGCAAACAGCAAAACATAGAGATATTTATAAATCATTTTATTATGATGATAGAGACACTAGTATGCTTCCAAATTTCTTTAATATTGTAGATATATCAATAAAACTTTGCCCAACTGATCGCTGTTTCTCTGTCTCTCTTTCTCGCTCTCTCCCTATATATAGTGATATTTTGTTTTAATTGTGGAAGAACATGGATTTTGGGGTATTTTACAGAGTGATTTGGGGATTTTTTTTATCAGGGATTTTTCAGTTTTCAAGTAGGGAACACCAGAATTCCTGCTAGGGAGGTAAGTGGCAGGACCCAGGCAGAGGAGCCTGCTCAGAGTTCGAACCTTGGACCCAGCTGGTGGTGGCTGACCTCCTGGCCAACTGGGGCCAGGAGAACATGCCTTGACAGTTCAAAGGAGGCCACCACACTGGAAATATCTTCTGGGCGATTGCTGCCCAGGTGGCTGGGCAAGGGCACACATGGCAGTAGTGCAGTACAAAGGGCAGCTCTGCAGCCACAGTCCACTGGCAGCTGGCCCTGAGAGGCAGATGCCTCTATTGGCTGTGCAGTCCCCATCCATGTCTGGCAGGTGTGCAGCCTTGGGGCCACGTGATGTCACAGGTGGCAGCAGGTCACAGCGAGGCAGCAGCCCCCACTGCCAGACTGCTGCAGTGGGTAAAGGGTGCAGAAAACTCTCAGGGTTGCTTCAGCAGTCCAGCTGGGACAAGGGGGAGTGTCCCCAGGTACCAATTGGCCGGACTCCAGAAGCTCCTGAGAGTGAGTAGTCCTGAGCTACTTGCCAGGGCAGCTTTTTGTACTGATGGGGCTAGGACAAGGCAACTTTTCACACTGCAGGAGCCAGCACAGGTGCTGGCCCCAGGCTTTAGCTTCCCCTGGCTGCAGATCCAGGAGGAGCCAGGCAGGGTTATTTTACCCCAAGTGGCACAACTTGCAGCACACCAAACTTCATGTCCAGGCACGTGCTCGGAGGCAAAAAGCCCTGACTCAAATTCACACCACTTCTATTTGAGCTGCTTCAAGTGCATGCGCCTGCAAGTGTGGATGCACACCTTGTGTCTGTTGATCAGCCAAGAGTTTGCTGCCAGTGGTGATTTGAGTCAGGTTTGAGGATTGTTTGAAAGCCAGGAGAGTGGGGGATTAGAAATATTTCTCCGTAGGTCTAATCTTTTTTTGTGTATGAACTGTAAGTGTTTGATGATCCTTTTTGTAGGTCCCAGTGTGCTGTCTTTGTTGGATAAAGGCAGTTTTCAGATTGGTCAGGTAGATGCCACAAATATTTTCTTCAGAACACATATGCTAGTCCCTGAGGTCCTGACTATAAATTATGGCTTTTGCAGTGTGTCTAAAATGAATGCTGGTTTTGTGGATGTAAGTACTGTGGTCCATGGTCCATGGTTTTTGTATATAGCGGTTTGTACGCAGTCATCTTGGATGTGGACTGTGGTATCTAGAAATTTGAAGTTAACATAGGAATATTCCAGAGAATATTTAATAGAAGGCTAGTAGTTGTTGAACCCAGAAGCATAAAAAGCAGCTCTCTACCAAAGGCAGCCTCAGTGCATGAGACAGTGCCATCATAGTTAGCCACAAGATGCAGTAGCAGCTAATTTTGTACTCCTCCCCCTCCCAAAGCAGCACCATAGGCTCCTGCCACAGACAGGGAGAGAACTGAGATTTTGAAAAGGAGGGTGCAGATGGTAAGGTGCAGCATCACCAGGGATCCTGTTTTTCTCTGATTAAAAAAAAAATCCCAAATTTTCAGATATAAAAATAACCCGAAATCAACATTTTTCCATATATCTATATTTATATCTACCGTGCTGTTTCACTTTAATTATGGAACCATGTGGATTTTGAAGGGGGAGGCAGGGCTTATATCTAAAAATTTGGGAATATTTTATCAGAGAAACACAGGATCCCTGATCATCACATATAACACAACACACGGTTTTCTCCAAGTAAAAGAAACTACAGAATTTACTAATATGTTAGGAGCCCAGAGCTATATTACTCATTTTAAGATCAAAGCAAAAACAAATATAATTTTATTGGAATGTACTTCACTTGTTTTATTGTGTATAAAAACCCACAGTATACTGGGCAAAAATAATCTAAAGATCCTATTTCATTAGTCCTGTAGTCATTAGATTTAAATGTACAACTTTCAGATTCATAAATAACTTTCTAAAACATCTCAACAGTGCATCTAATTCTTCACAGAAAGCCATTTCCACACCTGAGTTAATTCTTTCATACCTGATCTAATATTTTTTAAAACTCTTAGAACAGTCCGTAGGGCTGTTAGATAGGACAGTAGATTTACAGAAGAGAGGGTAGCTTGATTAGTGCTTAAAACAGGATTAGTTGATTAAAACAAGAGACAGGGTCATTGACACCTATGAATTAAAAAGTGTAGAAGGAATCAGTTAGATTATAATAAGCCATGAAGTGAAATGACTCCTTCACTGCTGCCTGAATAAGGAAGTTGCTGTCACTGCCAAGCAGTTGGTTTTAAACTTTGGGTGGACTAGGAATCAAGGCCTGTGTCATACATACAGGGACATGTAGTCTGTGGTGCCACAAACCTATTTGAGTCACTGCAAACCACACACAGTGAATGTTAAAGTGTGCTCTGCACCACAAGCTTGCAGTGTTGCCAAAATTTGCTGCTGGGATTTCCTAGTAGCAAACTTCCCTCCACCCCACTAAAAAACCCAACAAAACAGCACAAAAAGCAGTATAATGCACACAAAAGAAATGTGTGCCAACATACACAGAACCCAGACCATCCAGATCAATGTTCTGGCTGCCAGCCAGGCCTCCATGCTGCCCAACCTGTGCCTTTGCTGCTCCAGGCCACCAGGTAAGACTGCTGGGGCCTGTAGCAGTGGTGGCCTCAGCCTCCAGCTATCTTTGACTGAAGAGCCAGGAGGAGCTGGGAAAGATAGTTTGCCAATTCTGGGAAATTTTCCCCACAAGTGCACATTCAGGGGTGTGTGCTATGTCAATTTTTTCCACTGCAAGCACACACCCCTGCATCTCTGGACACGGCTAAAGTGTTCAGTTTGGCAGCTGAGTTAAAAAAAAAATCAAATCAGATTGACTTAAAGGAAAAAAAATCTTTTTTAAACACAGATTAGGTTAGTTTATATGAAACACACATTGTTTTAAACCCAGAAGAGAATGCTCTGTTTTGACACTGGTAGAAAGCCAAGGAAACAAAACAATAGACTTTAAGAAGTTCTGGAAGAGGTCTTAATGTCATTGTTGTCTTTAGCAGTCCCTAATATGAGGAGGACAGTCTTTCAGTAGATAGAGGAATCATTTGTGAGTACAGAGATGAATGATAAGACCAATATGAGATCTATGTTTTATTACAAAAAGAGCAAATAGTTCTGGGAGGAAAGAGT
>NW_005842233.1:1234629-1247806 GCF_000455745.1 Alligator sinensis | reverse complement strand
CTGGTAATGTTGGGTTACAGCTCTTTCCTTTTGACTTGCTTGTCTCACTGCCTCCATGATCAGGCGAGTTTGACAAAAGTAGTATCAAAGAAGCAAAGACACCCCCCTGAGAGGTGGAAGGTGTAGGTTTAATTTTCACTTTCATGTGGGGAGAATTCAAACATGTCACCCAGTTTCCAGAACAAAGGTCTAACTACAGTCCTATCTCTTATTGTGGCTAAGGTGTTCTAATATATATATATTTTGCATTGGAGTTCCTCATTGCATGAGAATGAGAACATTTTTTAAATCTGTTTTTGAAAATGGGATACAAAGACTTGAACTGAATCAGGGGAAAAAAGAGTAGAGTTCCAGTATGATACTTTGTAAGTCATGTAAATCAAAATGTTCTCAGCTTGCCATTGAAATGTATTCCTTGTTCAGGAAGCAGAGTGTAGACATTTAGGTCACATTTGCAGAAGTACCGAGGACTCAAAGTTTCAACTGAAGTCTATTTGGAGTTGTCCCAACTTTAGATAAAGCACTTAGGATTAGTGAAGTCAACCTATTTTTCTTTGCTTCAGTTTCCTAGCTGTACAATGTAATAAAAACAATTTAGCTTAAAACTGACTACAGAGCATATTTTCTCCATGAAGTAGGTGAAAATTTGAAAAAAGTAGAAAAGAAAAAAGAAAGGAAAATTATTTTGAAAAGAATAGAATACAATGTGGAGTAAGAGGGGGAAAATATCTCTTATTTTATCAATAAATTCAAATCCTTACTGGATTTGGTGTTGGCTACAGGGGATCTACAGATACAAGATAACCTAGGGGATAGTGACCATCAATTGATTGCTTGGCTATCCGGTGAAGGGTGGGATAGATAACCAGTAGGGCAAAAATGCTACACTTCAGAAAGGCCAACGTCAATATGCTCAAGAGATTAGTGAGTGAGGCACTGATAATCAGGGGCATTGGTGAGATGGGAGTCCAGGAAGGGTAGTCATTCCTAAAGGGAGTGATCCTTTGGGTTCAGAAGGAGACACTCCCATTGTATATGAAAGGGGCCAAAGCATCCAAGAAAACCTCTTGGCTGAACAAGGAAATTCAGGAAAGCCTAGGGGCAAAAACAGAGGCATACAGGCTGTGGAAGCAGGGGGTAGCTACCAAGGAGGAGTATACCTTCTTAGCTCGCATTTTCAGGGAGTCAGTTAGAAAGGCCAAAGCTGAAATGGAACTTAGGCTGGCAATGAAAATTAAAGACAACAAAAAGTCCTTCTTAAGGTATGTAGGGAGGAAAAAGAAGGTGCAGGGTAACATAGGACCCTTACAGGGCAGACTAGGGCAGTTCATGACAGATAGGAGGGACAAAGCTGAGCTCTTCAATTCGTTTTTTGCTTCCATATTCCTGAACACAGATCAGGACAAATCTCCCAATTGTATTAGAAATGAGCACAGGAGGGAAATCAGCCCACCAACTGTTAGTGCCAACTTAGTGAAGGCAATCAGGACTTGTAGTAGAGATGGTGTCTTTTATTAGACCAACAAGATTTTTGCAAAAAAAATTCTTTAATTGAAAGCTTTTGGGCAACAACCTGGATACCTAACTTAGTGAAAGGACACCTAGAGAGGCTGGATGTGGTTAACTCAGAAGGCACGAATGATATTCATCCAACGGTGCTGAAGGAATTGGCCAGTGTCATAGCAGAACCACTGGCATGTTTGTTTGAGCACTCATGGTGCTCAGGTCAGGTCCCAGAGGATTGGAAAAGGGCCAACGTGGCCCCTATTTTCAAGAAGGGGAGGAAGGAGGATCCGGGTAACTATAGACCAGTTAGCCTCACCTCTATCCTTGGTAAAACCTTTGAGAAAAATATTAAGGATCACATTTGTGGGATTCCAGCAGGAAAAATAATGCTGAAGGGCAACCAGCATGGGTTAATAGCAGGTAGATCCTGCCTGACCAAACTTGTTTCTTTTTATGACCAGGTCACAAGATGTTTAGATGCAGCAGGTGAGGTAAATGTTATCTACCTGGATTTTAAGAAGGCCTTTGACATGGTATCTCATCCTATATTCATAAATAAACTGAGCAGCTGTGACATAGATGATTATATGGTCAGGTGGGTGGCAAATTGGCTAATGGGATGCACCCAGAGAGTGGTGGTGGATGAGTTGGCATCAACCTGGAAACATGTGGGCAGTGGATTTCCCCAAGTTTTGGTGCTGTTCAATGTCTTTATCAGTGACTTGGATGAGGGCATGGAGAGCACTCTGTCCAAATTTGTGGATGACACCAAATCATGGTATAAAGTAAACACACTCGTGGGCAGGGAACAAATCCAGGAGGATCTGGAATGGTTGGAGACATGGGCACAACAGAATAGGATGCAGTTCAACAAGGACAAATGCAAAGTGCTGCAGCTAGGGAGAAGGAATCACCAACACACTTACAGGCTGGGGTGACCCTCTCAGCAGCACTGTAGCACAAAGGGATCTTGGAGTCATAGTTGACTCCAAGATGAACATGAGTTGTCAATGAGATTAAGTGATCAGTAAAGCTAACCACACTTTATCATGCATTAACAGGTGCATCACAGACAGGTCCAGGGAGGTGATACTTCCCCTCTATGCAGCACTGGTGAGGCTGCAGCTGGAGTACTGCATTCAGTTTTGGGCACAGTACTTTAAGAGGGAGGTGGATAACCTTGAGAGAGTCCACAGGAGGGCCACTCATATGTTTGGGGGCCTGCAGATAAGGCCGTACAAGGAGAGACTGAGGGAACTGAATCTCTTCAGCCTGCTCAAGAGAAGACTGAGAGTGATCTTTTGACTGCTTACAAATTTATCAGGTGGGGAGGCTGGGGAGAGCAAAGGATAGGGGATGCTCTGTTTACCAAGGCACCCCTTGGAGTAAATAGAAATAATGGCCACAAACTGATGGACAGCAGATTCAGGTTAGACATCAGGAAGAACTTCTTTATGGTAAGGGTTGCCAGAATCTGGAATGGGCTTCCAAGGGAGGTGGTACTTTCCCCTACCTTGGAGGTGTTCAAAAGGAGAATAGACAAGCACTTGGCCGGGGTTACTTGATCCCAGTGCTCTTTCCTGCCCAGAGCAAGGGGTCAGGCTCAGTGATCTAACAGGTCTCTTCCAACCCTAGAAATCTATGAAATCTATGAAATTTGAAAAGAAGAATAAAAGCAATTGTAGGCTTATGTGTGCATGCATGTACACACACACAATAGACAGACAGCCTATCTGGATAATATACATTATATTACTAATAAAAGATTAGCAGATCCTAAAATAAATCTTAATTAGTATATATTGTTTAGTAGCAAGCTGCTGATCTTGCCCAAATGATAGCTTATTGTTCAATGATTACCTCACTGACAATAGCATCAGAACACCAAAAGCTAAAAAAAGAAAGCCTTCAGATTATGTTACAAGAGTCTCAGGGAATTTCTCTGAGAAATTTGACAATAAAAGTTAATAGATATAATCCTTAATGTCTAAATGCTAACATTTATATAGTAAAGTGAGCAGATAAGTAACATGCCAGCACAATGCAAAGAGAAATATAATGATGACGAATTAATGGTTCATAATGGAGTCATAAGCACTGCTATTATCACTTTTTCCCAGTATTTCTTAAAAAGCTGCAGCTGGTATTGAAATAGTAGTGGTAACAAGAAGAATTTAAGAACTTATGGGAAATCACATATGCCTTCTTGAAATTGCACAATGAAAAATTTGTAAAACTGATTTAAAGTCTTTCATCACACAGTCATACATGCTTGCTTTCTTTTCATTTCCATTATTTGCTGTTCACTGAAATACATCAGACAAGACAAATTATTCAGCATTTTTGCATCATGTCACCTGTCTGAATCAATGGATGAATACTTGTTTTAGTGGGCTTTCTACATAAAGTATCTGTGTGTAAACTATCATCATACCAAAATAAGCACAAGTCCTTAGCTGGTATATATATAAAAAAATCAATTTATCTCTATTAGTGTGCAAAAATAAAACTGGCAACTGGAAACTTCTCTAGTGGGAAAGCTGCTTATATGCTTTTTAATGTTGTGAATCATTTCAAAGAATTTAACTTGATTCCATATATTTACCTCCCTAAATTTTCTCAAAGTACACAAACAAAACAGGGCCTGTGCTATGTGGGAGTTGTTCCTTCATCATGAAAGATATTAGGGTATAGGCTAGGTATAACTATGGATACGTATAAGATCATGGACTCAGATTTACAATCATAGCCTTTTGAATAAATCATCTGCTTATATCTTCACTCACAAGAACATTACTTTAATTTCTTCCAGATCAAGGGCACAACTATGGATGGGCACCTGAATAGATAAGCTACTGCCACTGCTATGCTCTTTTAGAAATACAGCTTTTTGCTGGAAAGTTACCTAAATTCCTAGAGGGACTCAATCCATTAGGCATACTCCAGCATGCCAACTTGACAGTGACAGTATTGAATTTTGTACAAAATGTAGCAGCAATAATCACTTTAACTCAAAGATGCCCTGAAGCTCCTATCCTTTGCATAATACGGTTAAAATAGTTGCCCAGGAAGTGGGACACCTTCTCATCTTACAGGGGCTCTAACTCACATCCAGGGGTAGATCCAGGAATATCCATAGATAGACTCGTTCCCCAGAGCAGAACTCATTTTTCTGAATCATGAGGCTGTACTTTCCTTTCCTGAAGTTCATTATCTTACTCAGTATAAACTATCCAATTTCTTCAATAAATGAAACAATAGTCTTATAGACAAGTTCCCTTTATTACACACTCCTAATCCTTGCAAAAAGTACAGCCATCTTGCACACGATGAGGGCAGAATCTTGTGGGAAAAGCAGTAAGAAACCATATGACTAAAGACAGTATCAAAATGCATATGAAGAAAAACACCAAATAAAAGGTGCAGAAGCAATTTTAAGTTGTATAGTTCCTAACTTCTGAGAGCCTGAATTCACAATGTGATTGTTTCTTTAATATTATTTTTCTCTTATATATCTTCCTAAAATTGGGTGGCATTTGGGGGAGGAAAGGAGCAGAGCGAGAAGCAAACTGAACACAATGGAAACCCCAGCCTGTGGACCCAAAATGACCTTTACATTAGTCATCAGTGGTATTAGGTGTTAGACATCTGTAGCTACAGTACAGACTTCTTTAATATGAGATGGGATCCTGGTTTTCTCTGATAAAAAAAATCCCCAATTTTCAGGTTAAAAAATAACCCAAAATCTACATTTTCCCATGATTAAAATTAAATGCCACTCATAGTAGTAATAAAAAAATGGCATCCTTTTGTCTGCAAGAGATGGTGGATATTGCAGCCCATAACATAGATGGTTATTAAAGATGCGTTCCTCAGTTTATTACTGTCCCCTACTGGCATGTGTAGATGCACCTGGTATGTTCTAGCTTATCACTAACCTGATCACTATGGGTGCCTACACTTGTGTTCTGGGGTGGGGGCTGTTACTATTAGAGTGGGTTTTGGGACCTCTCTAATTAAAATGCTACAGAGTCTTATGTATTTGGCACCCCATATTTCAAAATGGCTGCAGGGCTTTAGTTAAAGCTTTAGAACTTTAATGGAATGAGCTTTAGGTAAAGTGTTCCCATGGCCATTTTGAAATGTGTGACACTGAATATACAAGATGCTGCAGCACACTGGAGTGTTCTAATTAGAGAGAGAATCTGTGAGAATCAGTGGCCCTGAAATTTGAAGGTACTCAGGGTGGAAGTCTCTTTCACTTTGAAGTTTTCACATAGCAGTTTTGTAGCCATCTACTTTACCATTTGTGGTCCTTGCCTTTTGGGCACACAAGCTTGTGTGCATAGATTATGTACATACATAAGTTCTAGAAAGAGTGACTGGTGGGGTGGTGTGGGAGAGGTACTTGTATGTTTTAGTACCAAGAAGTGAGTAATATTACCCAAGAAGCAAGAGATCCACATTCTAGCCCCACCTTGCCCAAAGGGAGTTTAAACCTGTATCCTTCTGACTTTGCAGCATATTTCATTAATTGCCATATGACACATCAGGCTCTTCATATCACGCAACTTGCCAGCAACAGTGCTGGCCCCAGCAGTATAAAAACCTGCCCTGTGCTGATCCCATCAGTATACAAAGCTGCCCTGGCAAGTAGCTCAGGGGTCCTTGCTATCAGGAGTTTCTGGGGCCATGATAATTAGTGATACAAATAGGAGCTTTGGGGGCCTGGTCAATTGGTATCTGGGGACACTACCGCTTATGCTAGCTGGACTGCTGAAGCAGCCCTAAATGAGAGTTCCCTGCCCCCTCTACCCACTGTAGCAGTCTAGCAGTGGGAGCTGCTGCCTGGCTATGATCTGCTGCTACCTGTGACAGCATGTGGCCTAAGGCTGCATGCCTGCCAGACCTGAATGGCAAGTGCATGGCCAGAGCAGAGGCATCTGCACCTCTGGGCCAGCTGCCAGTGGGCTGTGGTTGCACAGCTGGCCTTTCTGCGGCACTACTGCCATATGTGCCACCTCCCTGCCATCTGGGCAGCTATTACCTGGAAGATGTTCTCAGTGTAGTGACCTGCTTTAAACAGTCAAACCATGTCCTCCTGGCCCCAAGTGGCCAGGAGGTCAGCCACCTTCATCTGGGTCCTGGGTGCCAGCCCTGAGCAGGCACTTCTGCCTCGGTCCTGCCACTTGCTTCACTAACAGGAATTCTGGTGTTGCCTATTTAAAAACTGCAAAATCTCTGATAAAAAAATTTCCCAAATTCACCATATATTGTGTGGTATTTTTTTAATTGTGAAAGAACATGGATTCTGTGGTATTTTAAAGAGTGAATGTGGGATTTTATATATATACAAAGAGAGAGAGAGGGAGAGAGAGAGACCTATCAGTTGGGCAATGTTTTATTGATATATTTACAATTCTAAAGCAATTTGGAAGCCTACCAGTTTCTCTATCATCATGATACAATAAATTCTAAATATCTAAATGTTTTGATGTTTGCTTTTGGTTTTCTTATCATAGAACAATTAGAGCATCCCCTGACCCCTTCACTAACTAGGATGTGGGGACAGCTGCCCCAGCAGCCACAGTGCCTGCCAACAGGTCTCATCCTGTCTGGTAGCTGGGCACGATGGGAGATGTGAGGATTGAAGGAGGAGGGTTTGAGGGGATGTGGGTGACTATGGAGGCATGTGGGGTGTGTGGGTAGGTGTAGGAGGTATTGTGGGGGAGCTGTGGGTGTAGGGGGACTGCTCAGGAGGGGTGGGTCTTCTGCCCCCACATGGTGCAGACCACCCATACAGCACATGAACTGTCCTTCCCGGCAGGGCCTCAGCCTCCCCACAGGGCCTCAGCACCTCCCTTGAGGTCCCTAGCCCCTCGCCCCTGCAAGTCCCAGCCCCACCCCACAGGGCCCACTACTCATCCCTACAGTAGCAGCAGTTTTAGGTGCTCAGGGCCCACTGCAGTCAGAGCCCCCAGTGGAGTGGTGTGGCCCCAACCACCTGAGACCCAGCACCGCTTGTTCTGCTCATTGTGGGTCCAACTTGGTGTGACATGGCACAGCTCAACACAGTGTGGCCTTCAGGTGGTGACGTATATCTTCAGGCAACCCCAGGCCGCTCTCAGGGACTGGGTGTTGCTCCAGGCTGGGTCCTGCCTCGGATGGCAGTGCTGATGGACCCATGGTCTGTGCAGGGAGAAAGTGTACAGCAGGACCTGGCTTCTTGCAGACTGCTAATGCACCTTTGCACAGGGCTGGGAGGTGTGGTGGGCCAGCTGAGAACATTTTCCATGAGGCTTAGGAGGTGATTCACCTTGACCCACTGTAAGGACTGCTCCACAGCCATGCATTGCCTCCTGAGCCTCATGGAAAAAACACCTGGCCAGCCAACCTAACCCACCAGACCCAGGCCCTGTAGCTAGCATGTCTTTACATAGAAGCCACATGTCCCAGAGCTGTGCCTACTGGTCCTGTGCAAAGGTGTGCCAGCGGGCTGCACTGGGCCGGGCTGAGCTGGGTCAGGTCCCACCACATATTTTGTGGAAGGGTTTAAGTAGGGGCCACTGCAGGCCTGCCCTCCCCACCCAACCCCCTGTGGCACCGGCAGCAGCAGCCAACACAGCTGTGGCCTGGCTGTAGGCATAGCCAGCGGTGATGCAGCACTGTGCGTCTCAAGCTCCATACATACTGAACAGACCCATCCCAGCCTGGCCCGCTAATGTACGACTTTCCCGGTCCTGTCCAAACTGGTGCACTAGCAGGCCAGGCTGAGCTGGGACAGGTCCGTTCAGCATGTACAGAGCCCAGGTCACACAGCACTGTGTTGCCCCGGCTGTGCCTGCAGCTGGACCACAGCCGCATTGGGTGCTACTGCTGGCATTGTGGGGTTCAGGTGGAGGGAGGCATGTGGCAGCCCCAGCTTGAGCCCCTCTGTAAGGCCACCCACAGACTGCACTTCTCTCCACCACTCCCCACACCCACCCATATCCACCAACACACATAACCCACCCATGTCCCTACTTACCCGTGACAGCTCCTGGGTCCTGATCCTTGCCATGCTTCTGCTTGCCCCAGCATGCTAATGGTTCATGTCCCACATGCTAGGGCAGCAGAAGCACCATAGAGATGCTCTGGCCAGAAACCAGAGCGTCTCTCTGGAGGACTGGCTCCAGGGTTACATCAGGGTTACCTCCTGGGTAACCTCCAAAGTTACCTTCCCCACTTTTTTCCCTCGTTTTATTTTGATACCTGGATATCCAGGTAAAATACATGGGGAATGCTTTTTTGTTCCCAGTATGCCTCTTGCCGCATCTCAAACTGCTTTGGGACATGGCAAGAGGCATGTGTGGGCTCATATGGATGCCTCCTCAGTGTCTCACAAAAGTGCTAGCATGTCACATCTTTGAATCACAGGAGTCCACCTGCTTTCTCTACCAGTTCAAATAGAGTAGCTAAGTAATTCTTAACTTAGCATTTTATGTCCATCACAGAAATTCACACTGGGTGCATCTATACATACACCTGATTCAACTGAATAAAATGGGGAGCAATTTGTATCACAGTAAACTACTTCTGCACATAGTGTTTACACATGCACCTGGGACAGCAGAAAACTGAGCTAGGGAGGAGCAGTTTAAGCCAGGGATGCCCCTGCCCTGCTCTGCAGCAGCCAGGGAGCACTCTAGGCTATGGCCACAGCTGCCTGGTGGTAGCCCCAGGCTGAAGGGGGTGTAGAGGGGTCAGGCCAGGGCACCAGGTCACTGTGATGACTGACAGAGGAGCTGGCTGGGCCCTGAGGCTCCTGCAGCTGCTCAGCCGTGTGGCTAGGCAGCAGGCAGGAGTGTGGCCTCCTGCTGACTGGCCTAGCTAGGTGCAGTTTATATTGAGATCAATGTCAGCATGTGTGTCTCTGTGCAGTAAATAATTCTACAGTAGGATAGTGCTACTACCCTGCTGCAGAATGAGTTAGCTTTCTGTGACCTAATACAGCTGCATGTATGACGTGTTTACTAAGTAGCTAATTAGTCTGCTCGGCAGTAAACATCTCATGTAGACATGCCCACTGGGTGTGTTTATGCATGCAATTAATTAAAATCAATAAACTACAGAGCAGTTTGAACCTGGCACAGTAGTAATTTGAGCTGGGGCAGAGCAGTTTACACCAGGGCAGTTTAAAGGATGGTCAGCCCCAGGCTCTGGGTGGTGGCATCAGGGAGCATTAGGGCTGGCTGGGTCATGAGGTTGCTGAAAGTGCAGACCTGTGTGGCTACTTGGCAGGCAGGAGTCTGGTCCCTTACTGTTTGGGCTGACCAGGCATTGTTTACACCTGTGGTCAGCCTCTACATGTGCATTTAATCACAGTTAATTACCTCTCTGTGAGATAGGACTGTCTCTGACAGTACTATCTTATGGAAACATTAATTAGTTTACTGTGGCCTAATAGTGTTGCATGTGTAGATAGCGACACTTTATTCCACAACTAATTAGTCTACTCTGCACTTCAGTGCATGTGTAGATACAACCACAGAATGTCAGATTGCCCATTTGCAGACCCAAAATATATGTTGTTTGGCAACTGCAATTACTATTTTCTTCTCATCAGGAGCTTCTGTAGGTTCAAAGCAAACATTTTTAACAGGAAAAGAAAATGAAGACAAAAAGCAGGGAAGGAATTACTGTTGAAAAAGCTTGATTCTGGTATTTAAGGGTGTTATCCTGAACTCAGTTAAATCAGTAACTAACTTCATAAGGAGAAAGGTTGATATTTAAGTGACTGTGCATGTCAGAAATACCCATGACATTATTGTTTAAGATGTTTAAAAAATGAACTAGAATCAACAACTCGTTTTATTTAATATCCAAAAGTTCTGCTTACCCCAACTTAAGTTCTGCACATATTAGTCCACACACAGGAAACCAGAAATAGTTTTATTTTGTATTGCAAAACTTTACATTTGTGAGATTTTTTGTTATTTGTTTACTTGTTCTGTGTCAACTTGAAAAGGTCATTTTTAGACTTGGGAAGGATTTTCAATATCACCATAATTCCATCAGTATAATTACAAATATCAAGTGGCTCTTTACAGCTGTGTTGTAATGTTAATTATAAATTACAGGCATATATATTTCACAAAGATTTTTCATGTTAGGCAATTATACCCTGAGAAACTGTTGCAACCATCTGAGAAATCAGTTGAAGAACATTATGTATTCACATTTTAATGAACCAAGCCTACAGGCCCTGTACGGCATAAGCCTTGACTCCACTGCTTTCCCTTATCTTGTATACATGACTTCCTATCTGTTTAGTACTGTGTTGGAGAATTTTGTACTGTTTAACTCTGTTTTATCTTAAAAAAAAACAACCAAAAAACTAGAAAAGATTTAAAAGAAATACATTTAGATAAGCTGTATTAATAGTTCTGCTGCCCCAAGAAGGGCAAACAACTAAAAGTAAGACAGAGTATGATACATAAAAATGTATACAATATGATGATTAGCATTCTGTTTCATTACTATAGGTTTTGTGGAGGAGGCACAGCGACATTTTTATCTCTAACTCTCGATTAATTATAATTGGTCAACACATTGATGGTCTTGCCACACACACAGCATTATACATCATAAAGTAAGATTATATGTCTTTGAAAATTCAGTTCTGAGTTCAAGTGAGAACTTTTGTGTGTGGTTGTTTTTTCGGGGGGTGGTTAGTACTTTTATCTACACGTGCATTTAAATGTGGCTAAATTTAATGCACATTAACTCAAAGTACATTAGGGCAATGTAGGTTCGTCTCTCCATGTGTACATATTAAAGCACATTAATGCCATGTGTGAGGACTGATGTGGGACTAAATTTAGTCCCAAGTCAGTCCATACACAGCATTAATGTGCCTTCATGTGTCTACATGTGCATTAATGTGTTTTAGCTATTTGTGACTAAATTTGCTACCTGCTTTGCATGATTAGCCTAAAATCACCATTTTTAAGGTGCATTAAGGGTGCACACATGTAGACATGTGCCTTAATGAGCCTTAAATTGAGCTAAAATGCCTTAAATCAGCACGTGTAGATGTGCTCCTCTATAATGAACATTTGGGACACAGTTAGGATATTACTTCAACTAAGGTAATTTTAAGCCAGTGGAGCCACGCTATATCACCCAGCTAGAACTAGGCAAAGATTTTTATGATGTGGCTTATTGTTCCTAAAAAAAAGCACATGCTAAAAGATGCCCCAGGGACATGGGGGAAAGCATACTATGCATGTATACTACAGAAATGTGCAGTATATGTATATCTTGCACCTATCTAATTGCTAATACCATATTTACTTGTCTAGTACTATAGTAGGGTACACCTCCAAGGGTGGCATTCTTATACCCTGGTGTCACACTACTCTTGTCCTTCTACTCCAGGTCACCAATTTGGCCTTGCCCTCTCATTTGCCGCACCTTAATATATATTTTAGGAACCTGCCTTCAGAGAATCAGAGTTCAACCTTTGGTACCTTGCTCCACCCTGCTCATCATCAGCACCTCATTTTCTCTGATAACAAAATTCTCAATTTCCTGATTAAAAAAGTAAACCCAAATCCACATTTTTCCATGATTAAAATGAAACACCATTCTTTCTCTCTCTATATATATAGAGCAGGGTTTCACCACTCATATATATAGAGTGGTATTTCATTTTAATCTCAGAAAGATGTTGATTTGGAGTTACGTTTTTAATTAGGAAATTGGGAATTTGGGGAATATATATACATATACATGGAGATCTAGGCCAGACTTTCAGTCCTATGCCAAGGCTTATATGACCCCTGGCTCCTAACCCTCTGGTCACCTTTCCTGGATCTCTGGTCAACAGTGCCCAGGTAGTGTCAATCCCAAATCTCACAAGGGCTCTCAATCCCCTCATTAGCTGCTCAGACCTCTGGAGCTCATCTTTCTGTAAGCTGCATTTCCCCAGCCTGCCTCCTGTAACAGTGTACCTAAGTCCTTCCAGTAGCAGGGGTAGGTGTTCTCTGTTACAATCACATGCACTCCCCCCCCCACCTCCCCACCGAAATTAGCCCTCCAACATCAAGAATCTTAAGTGGAGAAGCTAATTTCTTCACCAAAATAGAAGCAGGGAACCACTGTGCTGGAATGGCTGCTGCTTCTCTCTGGGCCAGCAAGAAACAGAGTCAGTCTGGTTTAAAATCTCTCACAGTCAGTGCAGAATTGATAGTAGCTTTTATTTTATTTTTATTTTACCTATTTTATTAAAGTTTAACACAAGCGGGATGCGGATAACCTGGAGAGGGTCCAGAGAAGGGCCACTCGTATGGTTAAGGGCCTACAGACCAAGCCTTACGAGGAGAGACTAGAGAAACTGGATCTATTCAGCCTCCACAAGGGAAGGTTGAGAGGCGACCTTGTGGCTGCCTATAAGTTCATCATGGGGGCACAGAAGGGAATTGGTGAGTATTTATTCACCAAGGTGCCCCCGGGGGTTACAAGAAATAATGGCCACAAGCTAGCAGAGAGCAGATTTAGATTGGACATTAGGAAGAACTTCTTCACAGTTAGAGTGGCCAGGGTCTGGAACGGGCTCCCAAGGGAGGTGGTGCTCTCCCCTACCCTGGGGGTCTTCAAGAGGAGGTTAGATGAGTATCTAGCTGGGGTC
>NW_005842233.1:1205085-1234619 GCF_000455745.1 Alligator sinensis | reverse complement strand
ACTCTTTCCTGCTTATGCAGGGGGTCGGACTCGATGATCTATTGAGGTCCCTTCTGACCCTAACATCTATGAATCTATGAATCTATTAATAGCTTTTGCTTGAAGCAGCTAGTGAATTGGCTGAGCATGTGTAAGCTTCTGCATGAAGTCAGCTCTCTTGGCCATGATATTTTGCTTTCCAAAAATAAGGTGTGCATCTTATTTTGGGGTGTGTAGTATGTGAAAAAATATTGTAATAGGAACATGAGGGGAATACTATCCCTGTGCTCAAATCATTTCTTTTCTCTGCCTAGGATCCTTGAGCATGAGCAGGCCTACTAGCTGACCTCTCCATCTAAACTACTTTCAGGCAATTCTAGCATCAGCATTTTGTCTCCTGGAATGTCTGATGGGCTGAAGATATAGCTTCCTACATCTTTCCCCCCATTTTTTTTTTCCTTTAGCCAGGAAAATATTAATTACTTCCTGAATAGCTATAGTTGTAAAATAACAGAGCAGTGTAAGGATACAGCCAGAGCAAAATAGAAATGGCACCTTGTGGTTCATGATTGCAAACATGTGGCTTCTGGCAGCAGCCACTTTTTTTCTTTTGGGGTTACTTTTAAACACTGGGGAAATGGGATTTTTTTTAATCAGAGAAAACCAGGATCCCTGCAAATCACACAGAAAAATGGGCAGGTGGTCAGCATTTTCCCTTTCACAATGTCTGTAATAAACATGTTCAAAATCTTTGAGTCACATTCATTCTTATACTGTGGAAAGCCTAAAATCCAGGTCTTCACATCCTGGGCAAGCACCCTCAAGACCAGGAAGTAAATATTATGTATGCAGCAGCAACTTACTGAAGACTTCTAAATGAAGGCAGCTGTTACAGTTACATTTTGGGTTGAGCTCAACATTCTTTGTACTAGGCATGCCCAGACTAGGACCTTCAAGGACCTTAGGATGTGGACTCCTGAGTCCCAACAGATTTATGGAAGAGGCAAGTGCTGAGCTTCTCATCTTAGCCCAAAAGGCAGCAATCCAAGCCATGGCCAGCAGTGCCATTCTAGCTCTGGTGGTGACTTTACTTACTAAGGGACCAGGAGGACTTTTCTGAATTGTCTTCTTGGACTTACATACTGAGATTTCACTGAAGCCTCATTTTAGGTACCCACATTCATTTGAATGTTTTTTGAAAGTTTTATGCATAAGTTTAGCTTCTGAAAATAGGATTAATAACACTTCCTTATTTCCTTGGAATTGCTGAAAGAATAAATACTTTTGAGATTCAGAAGTGCTTAGCCATTAAAGTGACCCAGGCTACATAAGACCTTTTAAAACTTAAAGATTAAAAACAAACCTAAGAAATATGGGCAACATTGAAAGCACCACATTCCCAACAGTGGTGTCATCTGACAATTAGTAATCACTGTCACATGATTTATTTTTCTCTATGCAAATGTGAACCATCTTGCATACTTGTAAGATTCTGGATTCCTCAAGACTGGAATTTTATTATAAAGTGGTGAATTTTTTTATAATAATTTGTCTAAATTTGAGTCTTTCAGCACATACGCAATGTTTGTTGTTACAGTCTTCAGATCAAGGGCCTTGCCTATTGTATATTTGTACTGAACATAGCACCATAAAAACCTCCATTCTGATGGAAGACTTCTAGTGCTCTTGGAAGATTTTTAGTGCTATCATATTATAAACAAATGAGTAGATAAATAATAGCTCTTAAAAAAAAAGAAACCAAAACCAAAAAAGTATCTCTTTTTGCAACACAAGGATATCCCTTTTGTGAAACAATTGCCAGTTTCTTTCATAGTACCAATATACATATCCTGCCCTGGAGGATCAGGCAGGATCTGCACACTCACCCCAGAAAAGAGTGGGTAGTGTGGTGTGGGAACATTTTGAGGTGGCAGATCATCCCACATATGCTATCTGCCTGCAGTGCTGATGTAAGACCAGCCAGGGAAAGCAGGTGAAACATTTCAGCACCATGGGGATGCTGTTGCATCTCAGAAAGCACCAGCCCCTTGCCCTTGCTGCTCCTCAGCTTGGCACCAGTGGAAGCATGCCCAAAAAGAAGTTCCCGTCTCACTCCAAAGCACCCATTTCCAAGAAGTAGAGGCAGGCAACCCTGGACCAGTGGGGCAATGGTGGACAGAAAGGGATAGCATGTTGCAAAGGTGATCTAGATCAACCAGAGCATCTGGAAGATGCTTGTTGTGGATGACCATCCCTTCTCCCTAGTTGAGTGGCTGGTTCAGGTGGCTCATGGCACTCATAGCTCCATTCTCCAAGTGCCCACATGTACCACCTTCAGCACACTGGTGGTGTCCTTCTTGTATGAGGCATGCAGGGAGTACTTTAGGGAGAAGCTGCACAAGGCAAGTCCGCAGGTGACCTTGTACTTCGACTCAGACATCTGGAGCAGCTGGGGTGGAGATCATGCCTACCTTTCCCTCACAGGGCATTGGTGCAATCAGTCAGGCTGTTCAGTGGGCTCTCCTTTAAGGTGTGATGGATGAGTCCCACACGGCAACGGAGATCATGGTAGCCATGAACAGCATGGTCAGGGGTGGTTCATTGGGCAGGGCAAGCTCATGGATTCTTGGTCCTCAACAGTGGGGCCAATATGATCAAGGTGTTCTACAATGCCAACTTTGTTGGCATCTTCTGTGTGGCACACAAGTTCCACCGCAGAGTCAGGGATGCCTTGGAGGGGGACAGGGACGCCAGTGACGGCACCATCACAACCAGCCAGCTCATTGCAAAATGCAGGAATGTGGCAGACTACTTACACTGGAGAATCAAGGGGGGCAATATGCTGTGGGACAAACAGGCAGAGCCAAGTGTCCTGCACCACAAAATTATCCAGAATGTAGAGACTTGGTGGAACTCCACATACCTGATGCTGGAAAAGTTGGTCAAACTATAGAAGGCCATCCATGAGATGTCCTTTCTCAGGGAGATTGGGATCAGTGGACCACTTAACAAAACAGAGTGGGATACCATCTTCCAGATCTTGGCAGTCCTCAAGCCATTCCTCAAGGCCAGCAAGACTGTCAGTGCTGGTGATGGCCAACTTAGCCAAGTGATCCCCATAGTGAGGGAACTGGAGAAACAAATGGAGAAGTTCCAGGGGATCGATATTCCTGACTGGGGCAAATTGCTGCAGAGGTGCAGGCACTGGTGAAGCAGCTGAGGGAGGGCATCAAGAAATGGCTGGATCTGTTGCATTCCAGTATGGTCCACCTACTAGTGACCATGTGTGACCTGAGGGTGAAGGGGAGCTTATGTGGAAGCAAAACCCTGGATCACTGGATGGAGGTGCTGGTGAACAGAGTCCAGGAGACAGAAGGGCAGAGGCAGGGGGATGTGGAAGAGGGAGATCCACTTTTCCATGCCAGCACTCCCAACAACAGCCAGATTTCTCATCCACCACAGCTGCTGCCAATGTGGGCTAAGGACATGGCTTCAATGGTGGGGTCCAGAGGCACCAGACCCCAGCCTTAGGCAGGTAGTGTGCAGGCCTCAGTGGCTACCTATCTTGGTGAGGACATGAAGTCGCTGGACTGTGACCCCTTGGTCTACTGGGCAACACACAGTGATATGTGGCCACAGTTGCCTGGAAACACCTGTCCTGTCCACCAACCAGTGTTCTGAGTGAGTGGGTGTTCAGCATTGCTGGGGATGTTGTGACACCCCACTGCACTTCATTGGATCCTGGTTTGGTGGAGCAGCTGGTGTTCCTCAAGGTGAACCTCCTGCTGCTGGGATTCCCTGAGCTCCACATGCAGATGGAGTGAGTGGTGCCACTCACTCTGTCCACACCTATTTCCTTTTTAATTTTTTTAAAACCATTTAATGCCCCACTTTCAGAGCTGGAGGTGGCACTTGCTGTATCACCAGCCAGCAGGGGAAGAACATCTCCCTGCTGAGCTCCCATGCCAAAATGGACTTGGAGGTATGGGTTGGGGCTATGGGGAAGGAGGAGGCCCCAGGTCCTGGGTATAACCTAAAGCTGCACGCTGCCAGGATTGGGAGGCCTGGTGGGACTGCTGGTGGCATGGCAGCCCCCAAGAAATGCCAGGACAAAGGACCTTCCTGGTGAAAGGTGGGTAAGAGGCACCTTATAACCTCCAGCCACAACACACATGCACAGTCCTGGCTAGGGAAAGCCCAGAACTGTAAGATCTTTGAGAGGCTTGCTGGTTGCAGTGGAGTTGTCAGACTCCAGGTGAGCTTAGCTGCCTGGGATGCCATCTGCAAGGCATGGGCTTTGGGGTTTAAAACCCTTTGTCACGTTGAGGAAGCATCTGCAACTGCTGTGTGTGCTTTTACTAGCTGTAAGGAATAGTAAAGAAGCCAGAGGCTGGCATGTAATGCAGGCAAGAAAGCTAGTCAGTGAAAATGTAAATTGAAGCATCAGGGGGTAAAAGACATAGGCTCATCCCTGAAAAGTGGTTTGTAAATTCCCTTTGAGGATCAGGACTGAGAGACTGGAAACAGAGTGGTTTTCTTGTAAGAAATGTGCCCCCACAGGTAGTTGGTTATTCTTGTCTGTAGTAGATTCTGGTGTGCAGTTTGTGGGGGTACTGGAGATATGTTGGCAGGTTTTGAATTTCTTGTCATGACATGGTCTGGATTCATTTGATGTGTTTTGGGCTGTAGGAAGTTGACTTCTGGTAATGAGGTTAGCGAGGCTCGGTGCTTGTTTGAATTTACAAACCATTTTTCACAGATAGGCCTATCCTAGATACAGAAAGTCATGGACTCAATATATACATTGGATTTATGACACACTATAACCTGCCTGACATCTGACTCCCCAGGTAGCAGGTACCTCTCCACTTTTACCTGCTACATCCCCGTTTTATCTCCCCACCACCCTAACCTGTCTCTCATCCCCTGATGACTCAATTTACATCAGCTTCTGGCTTCTTTACTATTTCTTCCATCCAGGAAAAGAACACACAGCAACTGCAGATGCTTCCACAACCTGATGAAGGGTTTTTAAACCCTAAAGCTTGCAAAGAACAATTTCTCCAACTATTCAGTTGGTTTAACAAAATATATCAAATTGATCCTAAGAACCTTTTCTGGGCTATGTTCTTTGGACCAACACATCTACAACCTACACCCCTTAACACATACAAGTGACATGAGTTTTGATTTCAGCAGTTTGAAGTGTAGTTTCACAGAAACCCCTGCACCACTCTGCCTGAAACCTGGCAGGCCTCATGTTGGCATAAGGGGCTATGTATGTGGCAGGACAGGGGCTAATGAGGGTGGCCATTTAATGCCCTGCTCTCAGAGCTGGAGGCAGCAGTTTAGTTTCTCACCAGCCAGCAGTGGAAGAACATCTCCCTGATGAGCTCCCATGCCAGGGAGAACTTGGAGATATAAGGGCTGAGGCTATATGGGGAGGAGGATTCCCCACATCATCCTGGGCATGATCTAAAACTGTACCCTACCATGGTAGGGAAGTCTGGGTGGAACTGCCGGTGGCAAAGCAGCCCCAGGAAATGCCACAACCATGAACCTCCCTGGTGAAAGGTGGGCAGGAGACATGTGATAACCACCAGCCACCACACAGTCCTGGCTCTGGAAAGCCCAGACCTGAAAAATGTTTTAGAGGCCTGAGGCTTACCAGTTGCAGTGGGGTTGTGAGGGTGAAAACAGGGGCTACCATCCCTGCAATTTTCATCCCGCTGTGCCTTAACACATACACAAAGTCATACATGTCATGAGTTTTGAATTCAGCAGCTTGAGGTGCAGTTTCCTAGAACCCCCTGCACCTATCTCCTTGAAACTTGGAAAGCTTAATGGCTGAGAATAGGATAGCCTTCCTGCAGGCTTTATCTGAATCAAGCAAGAAATAACAAAGTTATAGGCAGCTTTATGATTCCCCATTATAGCCTATGCCAAAACACTGATACAGCATGGAAATCCTGAAACAGTTTTGAAACAGTTTCAGCTGAAACAAAATGGGACAGTGATCCAAAACACCAAAATGAAACACTGTCCCTCCAAAATGCCAAATCCGAAACCGAAATGAAACAGCCATTTCATACAGCCCTAAGTCTGTACTCTAATATGGGTATTTCCCATGGTTCTGGGCTTTTCTGGTGGCCCCCAACCCTCATCTGCTATTTGTGTGTCACAGAGCACTTAGGTGCCTGCTCCTAGAGGAGCAGAAACTGCTTGGGGAGAGCCCAAAGAGCCAGATAGGATCCCAGGTGCAGTTTGCCATGGCTGCTAGCTAATGAGGAAATTAGCCTGCACCTGCATCTGGTCAGTTGGCCGGATGGGGCAGGGCCCTGAGCCCATATAAACCCCAGGACAGGGACTAGGAGTGAGTTCTCTGCTGGTGGCCAAGGGAGAAGGAGCCCTCCTAGAGCAAGTGAAGGGAAGAGGCCTGACTAAGTTCTGCTCCGGGCAATGTAAAGGGGCCGAGCACACCTTATGTAGTTTGTGTTGTGTTATAGCCTAGGGGCTTATGTGTTGTTTGCCATTTTATAAGATCGGTGGTTGGGATAAGGCTATTTGGGGAAGAAGGAGACCTTATTGGGGACCTATAGCAGTGTGGGAACCCCAGCACCAGAGAGGGCGCAGCATCTGGGGTGCACAGACCCCGGCATCAGAGAAGGCACAGCACTTTGTGGGGCACAGAGCCCAGCGCCGAAGGGCGCAGACACAGGGCTGTGGAGAGCCCAGCACCGAGGGGTGTAGAGATAGGGCTGTGGAGAGCCCAGCGCTGAGGGGCAGAGAGACAGGGCTGTGGAGAGCCCAGTGAGGACAAGGGGCCAAATTATAATGAGGCCTAGGCAAGACAACACCAGTACTATCTGTGAGGCTTGTGGCATGGAAAAGGGGTGGTTGGAGCCATGCATGTAGCCCATAAGGCTAGGGTGTCCCTGAAACACCAGTCATGAAACAGGACCTACAAGGGGTCCGAGAACCCATGGGGTTCAGAGAGTCCATCAAACTTTGTCCCAGAGGACTTAAAGGCAGCCTCCCTATTTTTATATTTCCATCAAAGATGTGGTGGGTGAGAACTGAGAGTGCCCATTGGGCCAAATTGGCAAGGTCGAGGGGCCTTAAGAGATCATGGTCGTCCTCAAGGACCCCATCCCCTGACAAAGTGTCAAAGAATTTTTAAATCTCCTACTGGGTCTTGATTGGAATGTGCCAATACTCCTCCTGGGTCCAAAGCCAGAGGTCCCTTTCTAGAAGTCCTTGCACCCCTACTCAGGTCAGACTGCCATATTTGGGGTCAGGAAGGAATTTTACCTCATAATAAGATTGGTATGGGCTGTGAGAGATTTTGTCTTCCTCTACCTGGGATCTCTTGAACATATATTGACAACCTTTTACAGAAGCAGGATGTTGGCTGCCATGGTTCCCCTGCTTTACCCTTGGCAGGTTAGGGTGAGGGTGTTATGTCTGCGTTGTGTGAAAGTTGATGATAGTCTTGTGTAGAGATAAGATTTTGGGGTGCCTGTAGATGTTTAGGGATGCTGCTCCAACATGTTGTAATTACTCTATTAAATTAATCTGTTGAAGTATGCTAATTAGCACACTCCAGCCCCCTCCATGTCTTATTTATTCAGTGTCCCTATGCTTCAAATGGCAGTGGGGACACTTTAACTAAAGCTTGTTGAACAAACTTTAGTTAAAGTGCCCCCACTGCCATTTTGAAGTGTGGGACACTGAATACATGAGAAGCTGAGGGCATTTTTAATTAGAGGGGCTCTATAAGCTGCTCTAATTAAAGTGCCCCCTTCCCTTCTCCCCCCTTGAGAATGTGTAGAGACACCCATGGATTCTACAGCATGATATGAATAGTCACGTAGGGGAATGGAGTAGATGACCTCTGGAGGTCCCTATGACTATTACTCTGGGACCTTACTACTAGACAGCCTTCCATTTCCAGCTCTCTCTGTGCAAAAATGAAGTTTATTTCCTACCTATAGGGGCTTTTTACCATCATGTACCATCTATACTTTTCCCAGAGCCTACCAAAAGGGACTTTAATCTCAAAAGTTTGCAAAAAATGACACATTTCTTGTGATTTTCCAGTTGTTCTAATAAAAGGTATCATTTTGGAAACAAGAGTTCTAGTTTTTTGTATGTCTTTTTGTCTCAGACAAACACAGCTACCAAGTATACCCCTGACCTTACTAGTAGCACTCAGGATTACCCCTGTGCTTGGATTACAAGGTGCAATTTCTTAAATATCTATGAGAGAAAAAAAAGTTTCCACAGATACCCTGTGGTAATTTTACAGTGATACTCTAACTCCTTTCCACAGCTATTCCCACTACTTCAGTCACATAGATAATACCTGGATAGGTCCTGTTAATCTATGGAAGGACATAGTCTATATTTACAGCAATGGTAGATCTTCAAGCTTGAAAGCATGACAGTTTCTTTTTCTATTTTTAATGATTCTGTTTTTTAATCAAAAGACTCACATAAGACTCTCACCCCATGGGAGCCTGTAAAGACAGGAGATGAAGGAAGAGAGAGCAGTAACTGGAGATGGCATATTTAGTTCATTAAGGATTTATTTATCTCTGCTCACTGGTACTCCACAACATCTTCACCATATGTGCTCACTCTTTAATTTAATGTCCACTCCTAACAAGACTTTTTCTTTCCCCAGCGAAGAGTAAATCGAATTTTTGACAGAACATTTTGACAACAGAGCTTCATTTTAAAATAAAAAGATATATTCATTATTTATATTAGTTTTAATTGTACACTTCTGGAAACAAGTTCCCTTTTTACTGTCTGGGAGTATTTTAACTATACATATGCATGCATACATACATACATACATGTATATATATAGAGAGAGAGATTTCCTGTTATTTAAATGCTTTTCTAAGCATTGGAAACATCAAATGAATATATATATTCTTTCCAGTGCTTAGAAAAGCATTTAAATAACAGGAAATATCTATATCTATATAAACTTCAAAAGAATCTCAGGTGATACCTGTGTTGGGAATGTAGTGCTTTCACTACTTGGATAAAGGGGAAAGTGCAGTATTGTGTACTATTAGTTTAGTGTGATAAATGTATAGGTTAATTTCATCTCCAAATTATTTTTGGAGATGAATATATTTTTTAAGCCCCAAATATATTTATAAGCCCCAACTCATCATAATTTGTGAGTAGTCTCACTGAATTCAAAACAACTCCTATGCTTAAACACATATTATCAATAACAGTATAGTTGTATCTATGTATTAACCTCTGGATGATTTGCCAGTCTACTGAAAACAGTATGATATATGGTTTGTTGTGCTATGAGCAAAAAGAAGCATAAAGTCTATTGTGGATACACTTTGACCTAGAATTTCAGTCAGAAAATATTGTGTGGTCATATATATACTTTCCCTATATCATAACTGCAAACTTGAAACAGCTGCTGGTTAAAATGGGATCTTTGCTTGGATCTTAATTAGATTTCCAAAAGAAACTGAGTTTGAAAAATATGTGCTTTTTGAGTACAGAGCAAAATAAATTTTGCTGCATATTCAAAAACAAATCTTTTAGCTGAGACCAACAACAATAGCAGCAACAACCGCAACAACAAACCCCCAAACAAAAATATTAGCTGAAAGCATTTTCCTGGAGAAAGCTATACTCTATGGAAAAAAAGCTTGTACCTAACTTAACTATAGCTTAGCTATTTTTGCTCACATAAGCTATATGAGAGGGGATCTCATATACACTTTTAATGAATAAGCACACAGGCACATAAACCACAAATAATAAAATTCACTTTAGAATATGCTTACCAAGAACCTTTGTGTCTGTAAACAATATCACTTAAATGTTCATAGAAGGAGAACAATAGGTAGTGAATATGGCCACTATAAATCAACTTAAACTCAGAGCAAGAATTCGTGGAAAATTCTCTATAATTATCATCCAGTTCCACTTTTTACTGAGTATACTTCTTTATGCACAGGATGTGGTGAAGACAGAGAAATAGGCAAATCCTTGATTCTCAAGAATTATTTTTTAGGGTATTCAGTTTAAGCAAGCATTCAAGAATTCAGATACTTGAAGGCAAGATTGTTTTGGAAACATCACAGAGCAGACTTAAACCAAAGGCTCGTAATGATTTTTGGTTTTACATAGATGAAGAATATAAGAAACATTCTCCGAGTTCTGTTGGAGCTTCTCTTGAAGCCAGGATAGGCCATGGGGTGGTGGGGTGAGGAGGAGGAGAAGACGATGATGACAATGATTACTATACCACTATCAAAAATGAGACTAATAAGCTCTATTTTTATCAAACTTAAATAAGGATTCTATTTAGCTTTGTAATAAGGCTTTGTAGCTAAACAATAGCCAGAGAACAGAACTGATAAAATCACTAGTAAGTAGGAGAAAAAATAAGGGTAGGAACACAGAAGCAAAACCAGATGATACAGGTGCTTGTCACACTAATACATTTGGGGAAGTGAAATAATACTATCTTTCTTTAAACAGTCATAATTAATGAATTAATGTCTAACATATAAAATTGGTACTGTATTATACTTAAATAGATGAAGCTGCTTTGTGACCATCCTGTGCTGAATGTATAGAGCTAGTGTTATTGGAATAGTTAATATAGCTTACTCACCTGTACAGGTGGGTCTTCTATGGCAGGGATATCAAACATATGGATCAGGACTGTGGAACCCCATCATCCAGTCCTCAGTGCTGACTGATACATTATACATCCCATGCTGGACTGGATCTTTGCCCATGGCCCAGGCACCCACTCCAACCAGTCCAGGATCCACTGTTCATCAACATTCCCTGTTTCTACCCCACTTGCATATTGCTGTAAGTCTCCACATGCACAACTACTCTTGTCTAGCCTCAAGCCTGTCTTGCTTCCAATTTTCCCCAAATGGTTACACCTGTCTGGTCTTCTGCCCTCTCATGCTTATGTTCTCCTTATTTGTCCTCCATATGCCCTTTAGTTTTGCTACCCTCTTTTCTTCCCCTACATCAGAGGTTAGAAACATTTATTCATCCTGCAGTTGTAGTGTGGGTGTGTCTGTGCAGTGTGTCCACAGTAAGAGAGCTCAGCACACATTGTAGGGGTTCTGTTGAATGGTTTATATCAAAAGGAGGATAGATCCTTGTCTGTACAGAGGCAGAATCAAAGGAGTTAATTATGTGTCAACTGAGCTGAGTGGCTTTCTGTGGAGAGATCCTTAAATTGAGCAGGGATTTCTATAATTTGTAATTATATAGGAGCTGTCTAATTTCTATCCATGCGGGTTTCTGTATGAGTTGTTGGGTTTAGGAAGTAAACAGAGCTATATGGAGCAAAATTTGGGTGGGGATAGGTTTAAAGTAAATTCTTCATGTTTTGAGATGCACAATCCTTCCTTTATTCTGTTCTTCAACCTCTCACTCTCCTCTGGCTCCTTTCCTTTAAAACATAAGGATGCTTTACTTTCTCTCATTTTAATATACTAAACAAACAAACAAAACTTGTGTTCCTCTTGCCTCCCCAGCTATTGTCATGTATGCCTTTATCCTTTCATACTCCTTATAATTTGTCTGGAATTCTTGTCCTCCAATCCTATCTAAAAAGTATCCACTATACTATGATTTTTTTTTTCTCTTTTAACTAAAAGGATTCCCACTAAAGTCTGCAATGGCCTCTTTCTAATCAGAGCTAAACTAAAGGCCTTGTCAAACCTTATGCTGTAAGCAGAACAAATGTTAATCAGCTTAGTGTTGTTCTGCTTAGTGGAGTAGTCACCTTAAAGCAAAAAACCTGATTTGATTGACCCTCACCTGCACAGCTGTGCTTTGCCACTACAGGCTTGGTGAGCAAGGGCAGGGCAAGGAGCTAGGGGAAGTATATGTTCCCTGCTCCCTCAGGACAGAGCAAGTGCTGCAGCCCCAGCTCCTGGAAGCCATGGTGCCTCCTGCCACCACTCTGACTAGTTCTAGTTCTGTTGGGACCAGGGCCAGCCAGATCCAAATGGGGGAGGTGAAGAGGAAACGCATTGCTCAGACTGAGCTCCACTTCCTGCTAAAAACAGACCTACCCAGGTCCAAGGGGATGAGGGAACTGTCCATTGGGCCTGGTTTGCTGAGCTCTTATTGTGTTTGTGTGTGTGTATAGGCTCATAGAATCATAGAAAAGTTATGGTTGAAAGGGACCTTAAAAGGTCATCTAGTCCAACCCCTGCTCAAAGCAGGACTATGCCCAGCTATATCATCCCAGTCAAGGCTTTGTCTAGCTGGGTCTTAAAAACCTCCAAGGATGGAGATTCCACAACCTCTGTGGGTAACCTGTTCCAGTGCTTTACTACCCTCCTAGTGAGAAATATTTTGCTAATATGTAACCTAAACTTCCCTTGCTGCAACTTGCGAAGATTGTTTCTTCTATCATATTCCACCACAGTCTAGCTCCATCCTCTTTGGAACTATCCTTCAGGTACTTGAAGCCTGGTATTACATCCCCTCTCAGTCTTCTCTTCTGCAGACTCAATAAGCCCAGTATCCTCAGCCTTTCCTCAGAAGTCATGTGCCCCAACCCTCTAATCATTATTGTTGCCTTCCACTGGATTCTCTCCAATTTGTCCACATTCTTTCTGTAGTAGGGGGTTCAAAACTGGATACAACATTCCATTTGTGGTCTCACCCATGCCAAATAGAAGGAAAGAATCACATCATTCACTCTGCTGGCAACACTCCTACTAATGCAGCCCCGGTATGCTGTTGGCTTTCTATGTACCAAGGGCACACTGTTGTCTCATATTCAGCTTACTGGGCACTGTAAACCCCAGGTCCTTTTCTGCAGAGCTGCTGCTTAGCCAATCAGTCCTCAGCCTGTTCTGGTGCATGAGATTTTTCCATCATAAGTGTAGGAATTTGGACTTGTCCTTATTGAACCTTGTGAGATTTCTTTTGGTCCAATCCTCTAATTTCTCTAGGTCTCTCAAGCTCCTAGCCCTACCTTCCAGCATATCTACTATTCCCCCAAGCTTGGTGTCATTTGCAAACTTGCTGAGGCTGTGTTCCATCCATCTTCCAGGTCATTGATGAAGATATTGATCAAAACTAGCCCCTGGATTGGCCACTGGGACACTCCACATGATACCAGCTTCCAGATAGACATCAAGCCAATGATTAGTACCTTTGATCCAACCAGTTTTCTATCCACCTTATAATCCATTCATCAAACCCATATTTCCTTACTTTGTTTGTAAGAATGTAGTGGGAGACTTGCTAAAGTCAAGGTATATCACATATATTGCTCTTTCCACATCCACAGAGCCAGTCATCTTTTCATAGAAGGCAATGAGTTTGGCTAGACATGACTAGCGCCCAAGTGAATCCATGCTGGCTGCTCCTAATCACCAGGAATCCTGGTTTTCTCCTATTTAATAAATCTCCAATTTTCAGTTTTAAAAAAAGTAACCCCAAACACACACTTTTCCATGATTTAAATGAAATATCTGTCTGTCTCTGTCTGTGTCTCTCTACCTATAACCTATGTATATAAAGTTCCTTTAAATCACAGAAAAATGTGGATTAGGGGTTACTTTTTTAACACTGAAAATTGGAGATTTTTTAAATTGGAGAAAACCAGGATCCGTGGTGATTAGGTGTAACCAGCATGGAGCATTGGATGTGAGGGCACAGTGTGTGTATGTATATACGTGTGTGTGTGTGTGTGTGTGTATATATATATATATATAGTGGTGTTTCAAATCAGGAAATATGTGGATTGATCTTACTTTTTTAACAAAAAATTGGGGATTTTTTTAAATCAGAGGAAAACAGGATCCCTGCTAATCTTTCCCAATTGCTTAGAAATGGATTCCTTGAGGACTTGCTCTGTTCTTTTTCAGGGACTGAGGTAAGGCTGACTGGTCTGTAGTTCCCCGGATCCTCTTTCTTCCTTTTCTTAAATATTTATTTCTTAAATATTCTTCCCTTTCACTATATTTTCCCTTTTCCAATCATCTGGCACCTCTCCCAATCCCCATGAGCTTTCAAAGATAATGGCTATTGCTTGTTCAGTCAAATCAACCAACTCCTCAGCACCATTGGGTGCACTGAGTGCAACCCCATGAACTTGTACACATTAACTTTTTCTAAATAGTCCCTAACCTATTCTTTTGCTCCTGTTGGCTGCTCACCTGCACCCCAAACTGTGAGGCCTTGTGCAGTAATCTGAGAGCTGACTTTGCTTGTGAAGACTAACATGAAAAAGGCATTGCATACTTTTCCACATCATCTGTCACTAGGTTGCCTCCCCCATTGAATAAGGGACCCACACACTTTCCCTGATCTTTCTCTTGTTGTTGACATACTTGTAGAAACCATAAGTTTCTACAGTTATCTAACTGAAAATATTAGAGCTGGATTTAGTCATCATCTAATGTGTTCTGGTGTCACTCTGAATGAAGAAGTACTAATAAAAGAATCAAGAGGAGTATATAACAAGTTTCCAGGAAAACATTTTTTTACCCATGAGGAGGCATTCATCTATCTCTCTGAAAGTTTCCATGTCATTTTCCAGTTATTTTTAGTCTTAGTGGAAAAAAATATCAGTTCAATTTTTAATGTTTTTTAGATTCTATATGTCATTCAAAATTAAGTTTATTAGAATCAAATATTATAAAAGAGAAGACAAAGACAAAGCACAGGCACTTATTATTATAGGCATCTTTTAATGCACTACAGAGCTTGTCCATGTGCATGTACCATTTTTAAAGGCTAAAGCTGGGTAGTTTAGTGGATATTTTTATATGTAAAGTTCAGTGAAAAAATATTGAAATACATTGATTTCAATAAAAAAAACATATTTCAGAGGAAAATGGAAAACTAGTATTGTATAATTTTGCATTTGAAGAAAAATTTGAAACCCGAGATGTCCTGATTTTTTTATCTCATTGTGGTGAGAGATCTGTATATTCTCATTATACAGCTTGAGTGTTTTAGAATTAGAGCACTCCTAATGACAGCAGGAAGCTGGGTAATTCTTTTCATGTTGAGGGAAGTGCCATTAATTTACATTTGAGTAAATTCAATTAAACAGAGCATTTTATATATGGAATAGCATTAAAAGAGCAATACATTCACTTTTTGTCATAATTCTTAACAAATGGACTTTCCAAGTTTTGGCCAAGGGATTTCTTAACAACACTGATTTTATTTTTAATCTCTGAGGATCAATCTGTTTTATGTTTTTCCATCAGCTGGTGTAGAGATCCTGTAAGGAATGACTGAGTCCCAAGGAGGAACACACCTTTTGGTGTACCGTACATTACAGCATAATTTAGGATGATACAGCTTGATCACCAGTCTATATGCCTTCTCTATATGCCTTCTCTATATGCCATCTGTTCTATGTTGGAAGTGTCATTTGCCCCTGGGGAGCAATCTGTGTTCCCCTTTATGTGTATACATAGTCCAGTGATGTGGGTGGGAAAGAAGAGCACTTCCTTCTCACAAGCTCTTTTTTTTTCACATGTTTTGAGAAGGTAATATATGCAACTGAATAGATGAAACTTGCATTCAAGATCAAGCAAGATTAATATATAGAAAAAAGTACTGAGCTTTATTCTGTTAATTAATTGCATGAATGATTGCCAGTGATATTTCCTCCGTGCCACTGTGTACTCTGTGGCCATGTCTACATAAGATGCTGACTGCACAGTTGTCACTGTGGAGTCATTTAGTACTTGTATAAATGACTACTAAATTACTGTGCAGTATCCAGTATTACTACCCCGTAGCATCACTGAATGGATTTTAGGTGGTGCTGATTGCACAGTAGCATTGTGTCATGTTTCCTGCCACAAAATGCTATTGCACAGTAGTAACCAGTTACTGAACAGTCAGCATCTCATATAGATACACCATCTTTGGCCTTATTACTTACAAAAGGCAGGTCTCAACTACTTCCCCTGGCAGTAATATTTCTAAGGCTAGAAACAGACATTCAAAAAGCCTGATCCTGAATTGATTCAATCTTTGCAGGTTAGTGTAACCTGCCTAGGTTGAACCTGGTTTGGAACTGAATGGAAATTCTGTCTGGACTGAAGAAATGCAGGCACGTGGCTGTAGTGGCTCAGGCTAGAAGCTGGGCAGTGCTAGCATAGCCCTTGCTTCCCTTCCACAGTGCTGAGCTGAGGGGGGTCATGACCAGGCCCTGACAGGATGCTATGATTAAGAAGAGATGTAAACTCCCACCCTGCCTGCACCATCCCTGGCTTTTCCCCACTTCTGCTCAAGAGGTGGGAGTGTTGCCAGACCTCAGTCCCTGGCTAGCACTCTGAGGCAAAGGGGTGGGGGTAGTGCACAGTGTATGCATTTGGTGATGATACTGAGCTTTTTAATCTCCCTATCCCTGATTCTTTATACTGTCTGCAAACCTGACAGGTGAGGGAGCCAGCAAGGGGCTGAAACCACAGTGTTTATCAGTCCATGTACAAAACAAAAGTCTCTCTCATTAGCTCATGCTCTCTTTAAACAGCTTTTTCAAAGGAACAATGGAGGGTCATTACCAGCTGACCTGTTGATTAGTTCCAAAAAGCCCTAAGCAGAGACTCTTCTGTCTGCCTGTCCCAGTGAAATTGGAGACACACACACACAGACACCTTTCAGCATTACCACATGCCTAGGGTCCATGGGACTGGGGTCCATGCTGTGGGACATGGGAGGGAAGTGGGGGGGAACCCTGCTTGAGTAGTGAGGGCGGGGCAGGGGGAAGCCAGGCATACCCTGCTATGCTTGCAATCTATGCTGGAGCTCTGGCCAGGGAGCAGAGGGGCAGGGCCAGCCCTGTTCTCTGGAGCAGCCACCACAGCTCAGGGCTGCAAAACATCTGGGATGCTGGGGGACTCTGGTTCAACTTAAACCAGGAAGGAGTCTGGGACAGATATTGCATAAACCAGTTTGACCCAAATCATTACACACTAACTGATTAAAGTGATCAGAAATTGATTTAAACCTGTAACAGAACATAAGTTCAGTGCACATAAACCAGTTTCAAAATGGCTGAAACTGGTTTAAGATAAACCTGGTTTAATCAGGTTAATATCAGTTTAATAACTTTAATGAGTTAGTGTGTAATGTCTGTCCCTAGCCTAAAAGTGCACTGTTGTCACTGTTTACTAGGTACTTCTCCAATGGGTTCCTGAGAGGCTTGATTTGGTAGGCATTCTAAGACAATACCTAATATCTTCTAACTTGGTTAGTCTCATTACAAAACAAAAATTTGGCTGGTATGTTTCAATAAAAATTGTTTGGGATTTGGAAGGCAAAATATCACCTTTTTATATAATGGTCTAATATATAAAGAGTGGTTGGAGCACTCATCCCATGAGACAAAGACACATAGATATAAAATTATTAATCGCATGCATCTATCTACAACCTGATTGGGTATATGTTAATGAAAGGCATTGATCATGAAGACCCTTTTCTCAGCTAAATTATGAAGAATGTATGCTAAATACTTAATAACTGTTTAACTAGGACAGCTTCAGATGTTATATCAGTTAGGTTTTGACTCTTGACAGTGAGTGCTGTTCCTTACAGTAATGGGTTTCAATTACTTTCTTTGTGTGACTATAGTCACATAAGCCAGTGCTTGTCTGCGTCAGCAACAACATGGAATTTGGCCTTGCAAGTCTGTCTTTCTATAAGGTTACCCAAACTTCATTTCATCCTTTATATTATGGAGGATGTATACAAAGATGGTATACAATGGAGGTATATTATGGAGGATTTATACCATATGGAGGCACTTATATGAAAGGCCTCTAATGTATTCCCTACAATTACCTTTAAGCCACTCTAAATCTGTGGAATGTTAGGTAGTATTAAAATGAGAACAGCTAGAGCAGTCACCGGTTAGTTTTTATTGACCTGTAAAACTCTTTGTGGGGCACCTCTTCACCAGCTCCAGTGGTGCAATTGGTTAGCATGTGGTACTTATAAGGCAATCCTAGGGAAATGATACCAACATTGTAAGTTCAAGCCTCGCCTGGAGCATTTTACTTTACTAGACATAAGGAAAAAACTTCTTTACAAGTTGATTACTGAGGGTTTGGAACAGGCTCCCCACAGAGGTGTTACACCCTGTTAATCTTCAAAAACCACCTTGCTGGGGGCATCTGAGCCTAGCAGTCTTTCCTGCCCAAGTGCATGGGGGCTGGACCCAATGATTTGTAAGGTCTCTTCCAGCCTCTAACAATTATGAAGCTGTGACTTGCCACTAGGGATTCTCATGAGCAGAAACATGGCCAGGAGCTGGGACTATCCCTCCTCTAGTAACAGAGCCCCAGGAGCTAAGTATAGTGAGAGGATCAAGCTTGAGGAAGTATTCTTCTTTGGGATCTTTGATCTCACCACCTGGTAGATCCACCTTCAGTGCAGAGCTGCTGGGGGTTAACCACCACAACAGCATGGAAGCAGGCTTCCCTGGGCTCCATGGTGTTGCCACACTTGGCACTAGGCAGACCTCTCTCTCTTCCCCACTATGAATGCAGGACAAAGGTTTAGCCCTCCACTGGGAAGTCCACAGGCCTGGCTCCCAGTCCACCTCTGGTCTTCAAAAGTCCATTAAACTGACAGTGTGGTGCCTTGTGGGCTGGAATCCTATCTACTGGGGCCAACAATTACCTCTAGGGCAGCAGAGCTTGAGAGAGTGGAAAGTTTGACAGGGGTAGAAGGGCTGAAAGCCATTCATCCTGGTGTGCTGCATCCTGGGGTACTGGATGACTGCAAATCTGCTCTTTACCTCCATGGAGCAAATTAACACTACCTTAGGTTGAGCTAGATAGAGTAACTCAAAGATAACTCTTGACTGGGGTGGCATAACTTTAAGAAACTTAGAAGGTATTTTGCACAGTTTAACATCTTATTGTGTGAAAGCTCCATTGTAATTGATTGTTGAATGGTTACTTTAAAGGTAATTTGTAACAGCACCCAAAGACTGCAACCAGCTTTTGCTCCCTGAGAAGTCCATCATCCAACCCCAGTAATAAACAGAGTCTTTAAACAAATAAAAAGGTAAATAAAGAATAACTTCTTGTCCTCTCCCAGACACTGGAAGGGGTCCTTTGTGGCTTTGACCCCTTCACACAGCAGTCTTACCCTCCCTATATTTGAGCAGTCCAGCTCATCACTGCTGCTCCCAAGGCTGCATTCCTTGTGGCTCTGCTTTCTAGGGTTTTTAAATCCCAATGAGCCACTCCCTCACTAGTAGACTTCTCACAGCTGTTGCAATTTAGCCATAACATACACACCAGGACATTTAGTATTATTGCCACTACTGTTTTGAAAGAAAACAGTGCACGTTGCTAAGTTTTTGGAGGGTGACGTGTTGGAAGGATTTTATGTGGCTAGATGTGCCTCCCAGAAGCTGTAATTCAGTTGCTTATACTCCAGAGATGGGTGAGATTTCAGATACATTCCCATCCTTAATATTTGCTATTAACCTGTTATATCATACTAACCTTAATAAACTCTTTTCTATGCATGCTGGTTATGTTGACTTCATTATGTGGTTCCTGAATCTCTCATTGTAAACGGAATTTTGGATTCTATTCAAGGACCCTAAAATTTACCTACAAGCATGTAAATCTTTTATGAAGATCTGTACATCTTCTGCAGATGGAATTCCTATTGACAGAATTGTATATTCTTCACAAATGAATTGCTTGAAGGTTCAAACCTTTAATAATTAGAAAATGGTACTTGTTAAATAATGGTCAACATAGCCAGTACTAATCATCTTAATAAATGTCTGACAATGCACTGACACTTCCTTTGCAACATTCCCTATTTCACTTATTTTCCTACGGCTTTCTTTCTGTACTGAATTTTCTTTCTCTGTTCTGCCTCTCCTTTTTTTGTGTTAGGATGTTTTATGTCTGTCATTTTTAACACTCATTCAAGCTGTGCTTCCCTTACAAAGCAATATGCAAGAGTATAAAATAATTGTCTTGTGCTTATGTTTCCACATAATATATTTTTCTAAAATGCAGCAATACTAGAAGGAGAAAAAAATGTCATATTCTGAAATTCTCTACCCTGTGTTTTGTTTCATTTGGTTTTGGTTTTGGTTTTGGGGGGGGGGGGGGGAGGGTCAGGGGGACAAGGTGGGTGAAGAGGATTAAGGGAAGATACATAATTAAGAATTCACCTTCTTAATCCTCAATTGATTGTCTCTGGTGTAAATTAAAGCTTCAAAGAACCATTTCTTCTTCATGCCATTAGAGAACCAGACATGGCAATTATTTCCTAGGGCTGTGCTAAATTTTGCCAGCTGTTTCATTTCAACGCTGTTCTGACTATCTTGAAACAGCAAAATTGAAATTAAATGAAGGACTTCAAAACAGGCATGAAATGAAATGAGGGCAGTCGAAACATTTCAAAAGTTTCGAAACATTTTGAGTTTTGAAGCTGAAGCTGCGTTTGCCTGCAGGGAAACAGAAAGTAAGGAAAGGGAGGGGGAAGAGGGAGAAACACAGAGTGAGGGAACACCTTAACACACATACTGGAAAAGAAGCTCATTCAGGAGAGGAAAGAGGCTCTGTCACAGTTTGGCTGCCTGAAATGGTGCTGGTGTGATTGTGCTCCTCCTTGCTAAGTTATTTTACCTGTTGTTATTTAAAGTGGTGGACCAGACTGAGGCTGTAGGGGAAGTGGAGACCTCATTGAGGCACAGTACTGTGTTGTGTAGAGGTCCCAGTGCCAGTGGAAGTGCACCTTACACACACACACACACACACACACACACAGAGTCACAGTCACACATCAGAAGATTTGCTTGTCAGCATCTTGAAGTACAGTTTCCCAGAAACCCCCATACCCATCTCCTTGAAACCTGGCAGACTTCATGACCTCAGCAGGGACTACTATGCCTGCTCTTTTCTCCTCCCTGTGCCTTCACACTTACAAGTGACATGAGTTTTGCTTTCATGACTTTGAGGTACAGTTTCCCTTTCACCTATCTCCTTTGTACTTGGTAGGCTTCATGCCCTCAGAAGGGGCTACCATCTCTGATGTTTTCATCCAGATATACCAAAAAATGACAATGTTACAGGCAGTTTTGTGGACACATTAGCCTATGGGCAAAACATCAAAATAGCATTGAAACAGCGAAACAGTTTTGACAAAATGAAATGGAACAGTAGTTTCAAAACAAAATGACACTTGAAACAAAACACTGTCCTGTAAAAACGGTGCAAAGGAAGTAAAAAAGAAACGTTGCCATTTCACACAGCATTATTATTACCTTTTCTTCTCCTACCTTTCCCTCTCAAAGCTGTCCATTTCCAGTCCATAAAACACGTCTTACACAATATTCTACCCGTTATACCCAGAGTAGGTGTGACAACTGATGCAGAAGGTAGTGCAGCTGCCTTTACCATCTTTTCTTCACTTGTGCTCAGCAAATTCTCTAATATTAAAAATTGGTATTAGTGAAAAGCAGAATCCAGCTCACCTAAATGCTATTTGGTTAAGGTAATTTAAAGTGATATTCAGTTTTATTAAAACAGGATATAGGACATGACTAATAACTAGAAAATGGAAATGATCTATAATATTGTCCTAATATTAGAATTAGGATAAGGTAAGGAGGGAATTAAAATAAGGAAAGATTTAAAAAAGGCAGTGATTGATTTAAATATGAAACTAAAAAGAATACAATAGGCAGACAAAGTAGTTAATGTTATAAGGAACACCATCAACATTTGGCTGTTTGTACCCTTTCCAATAAAAAAAGAAGTTGCTGGAAGGTATTTTACATAGATGGATAGATTATTTATTAATAAGTAGTATTGATTACTTTCCACATATCTAATCAATTTATATTAATTAATATTATTTTCTCAGATGTATTAATAAATAACATTTATCTTTAAATACTTTAATTATAAGTTATTGCAATGCATTAATTTAATACATTTTTACATTATTAATTAATACATATTATCTATATTGTGTATTAATATCTATCTATCTATCTGTCTGTCTATCTATGTCTGCCGCTTTTACCATTCATGCAAGATGTACTTAGCTTACTAAGAAAGATGGATGGATGGATGGATGGATGTGCCACTAATCAGATTCAGTAATATCTGCATGGTAAAATATTTTCTAATATAGCTCTCAAATTTCAAAAAGATTAATTTAGCAATACATCTTAATATAGTCATATTTAATACAAATATTGAAGAAAGACACTCACACCATACTATCAACTTGCCAAAGTCTCTCTCTCAGAGTATTCAAGTATTAGTTGTTCTTTTTTTATTGTCAAATCTCTCACCTGTATAGCATGATGTGCTTTCTCTTTAATTTTTCTACAGAATGATCATGTCCTCTATCTGTCTCAGTGTGCTTTATAGAAGTTTTCATACTTTCTCTCAATTGTCCTAGCTTTCCACTAATTGAACCCAGTTGTCTTGCTTCTTTGGAGTTTATTGATACTTTGAGCTAAATGAATCCCTTGTGTAAAAACTGTGTGGTAAAAATGGTATAATTGTATCCTGAGACAATTCATGACTTGCTATATATTTATCTTAGAGAATGTTTTATATATTTATATATTTATCCGAGAAAAGTACAGAGGAACTTATCCATATGAAAACATGCACTAAATGAGTGTAAGCTACAAAATATAGCAACTTTCTTTAAATTGTCAAGTCTATCAGAATTGAGCTTGAAAATTATGAATGGTTGGGGTATTTGAAATGTTTACTTCCCAATCTGAGTCCCTGGAAAATTTCTGTAAAGAATGTTGTGTATTTTGTTTTAAAGAGTCTCAAGTCCCAGGAGCTTGATGCACTCTGAATCATAAGTTATTACAAAAAAAAAAATATTGTGGTCATATTTTTACCATTAATCAGTATCTTATTTACATACAAAACAAAGGAGAAGACATGTTAAAAATCCTACTATAAGTAAAAAATGTTCAATGTACTATATACATGAATTTCTATGCTATTCCTTATGGGAATTTTAATAGATGCATTTCTTTCATCCTGCAGCCCCTTCCTTCCTGATTCTTTTCCCTAGCTTCCACATAATACTGTATCTTTTTTTGAAGAGGAGTTTACCCTAAAAGCTGTTTACTGACTTAACCCAAAAGGAAAAGAAAATTGTACCAGAATTAGAAAGAATGATCAAAATAAGTTGTTTGTGGGTGATTTTCCAGTAATAAAAAGTGGCCACAATTGCAGCAGATAATGGATTTATTTTAGGTCTCATTTCAGCTAACAATATTTCTTATTTCTGGCAGCATTTTACATAGACTTTCATTCTTAATTGTGCTAGAACCGTGACTCTGCCTTTGTACCATCAGGCATGATATTGATATTTTAAATAGCCCAGTAATTACAGTGATGGCCCGAGGCCACTGTTATTTTCAAATCCTGCTTTCATCCAACTGGACTTAATGATAAAAAAGCAAGCAAATATAACTTCAAAACTCCTTTAAATGGCAATCCATAAAATGCTTCTTATAGCATCCCAATCTATACATGCTGCTGTTAAAAGCATAATTAAATGGCATTTCATCAACATCATTTGCAGTAGTGCAAATGAAAGAAGAAATTATGTCACAGCATTTTCAAATTATATATACATAACTATATTAAAATGAACTCAACAGTTTTCTACATTCCCTCCAGTTTGGTTAGAAAAATATATCAAAGGTGCAGAAATAATTTAATAATTTAGTTCTTTATAGTAGGGGAATATACTTTACAATTCACTTGGAGACCTAGGAATAAATAGTCTAAAATCTGTTGCTTCAAGCTACGTATACTTTGGAATTACAAGTCAAAATTTTCAAAAGTAACTTGCAAATGTGGATGTTCAGTTTAATACATCTAAAAGGGACCTATTTGTTTTTCAAAATTACTGAGCATCAATCAATTGAAAATCAAGTCTCTCTTACGGCAACTGAAAATCCCTAGTCGCTTTGAAAAAAATGGCCATGATAAACACAGTACACAATATCTTCCTTTCATCCTTCTCTTCCCATTTATCAGAGGAAGCAACAGTTATTTGCCAAAGCTATTTAATAATTTCTGAGGCTTTTTTATGACTATAGAGTGTAAGAAAAATAAAAGCTTGAAAGCCCTGTTCCAATTTATATACTTTACATACTTGGTTTTGCAAAATGCAATGAATAGTTATGCTGGGTAATCAACTCAAGATGCACTTATGCCAGTAGTGTTTGCTTTGCTTTCTCATAAAAATGTAACTGCTTTTTTTGCACTGATGGTCTTGTTGACTGTCAAATGCAAGAGTTCAAATACAGCAAAAGAGAGATGCTACATTTCTAGAAAAAGTTGTCTTTTTTACTTTAAAAAAGTAAGTTTTCAATGTGTAAGTCTGCCATCTTACAGTCTTTCCCCCAAAGTAAAGAAAGGAAGCTTTGGGTTTTGGGGTTTTTTTTTTCCTATTTCACATATGCAAGTTCCAGCTATGGATTCATTTGCTTAATTAGAAGCAAACCAAGAAAACAACCCCCTGAAAAAAGAAAAAAAACAAAACCAAATCTGAAACATAAACAAAAAACCCAACTTCCTTCTCTATACCTTGCTCTACAGTCATCTCTTATGTGAGAAATATGATGTATACTTGTATTAAGTACAAGTACTTAATACAAGTACTTGTATTAAGTACTTGTATTAAGGCCGAGTACCCCCTGTACTCGGCCTTAGTGAGGTCGCAGCTGGAGTACTGTGTCCAGTTTTGGGCTCCACAATTCAAAAAGGATGTGGAGAAGCTTGAGAGAGTCCAGAGAAGAGCCACGCGCATGATCAGAGGTCAGGGAAGCAGACCCTACGATGACAGGCTGAGAGCCCTGGGGCTCTTTATCCTGGAAAAGTGCAGGCTCAGGGATGATCTGATGGCCACCTATAAGTTTATCAGGGGTGACCACCAGCATCTGGGGGAACGTTTGTTCACCAGAGCGCCCCAAGGGATGACGAGGTCGAATGGTCACAAACTACTTCAAGATTGTTTCAGGCTGGACATAAGGAAGAACTTCTTTACTGTCCGAGCCCCCAAGGTCTGGAACAGCCTGCCACCGGAGGTGGTTCAAGCACCTTCATTGAACACCTTCAAGATGAAACTGGATGCTTATCTTGCTGGGATCCTATGACCCCAGCTGACTTCCTGCCCTTTGGGCGGGGGGCTGGACTCGATGATCTTCCGAGGTCCCTTCCAGCCCTGATGTCTATGAAATCTATGAAATCTAAGTCTAAGAAATGACCATCTGGTCACAGTATCCCAGAGCACCTTTGAGTTTCCTCTGCAGCAGACTTGGTGATAATAAAATTCAGACAGTGAATAAAAAGAATAAAGAAAAATCCAGGAGTTAAGTAGGCCAAAAAAGGGAGAGCAAGTCTAACTTCTAGAGTCTCTTAGAATGGAAAGATTGAGATTCTAAGACCTCTCCAATGAACGCTAACAGAATCTACAATTGAGTTGGATGATAATGATAAAGGCTGCAGAGAGAGTTGAAATCAATCAGCATGGATACTTCTTGGTGAAAAGCAGAGAAATGAACTGTGATCTTACCCCAGCTCAAGTTATTTAGCTCCAAGTTTTTAAATGTATCTCAAACTCAAGTAGCTATAAGGTTGCCAAGGTATACCAATCTAGCACTACACTTCACAGAAGACCTGTTAACTACCAAAATATAATGTGTAATGTTATGAGACATATGCAACTTGTAGACCTTCTATATAATTCCTCAGAACTCTACCCAACAGAGTTCTTTTAGGGAGTCTATAACTGTACTGAGAATGTGATACCTGACAAATACACCATAAAATAAAATATTGTTTTATTTGAAGCAGAAATTACTTCTGCCATCAAAGATGGGAACCCAAGACTCCCTGATCCGAGGGGAATGCTCTCATTACTTGGCTTCAAAGACTCGGACCCACCAAGATTTAATTTTCATGTCATGTTTTCAGCATTCTTGTCTGCCCAGTGGCCCACCTTCAAAAGGAGGGAAGGAAAGTGCCTTCATCCATCCTAGGAAGTGGAAGAGCTGGGTTAAAAAAACCTTGTGATGTCTGAAGTATAGCTGGCCAAATCTCCCTGGGTGCCTGGGCAAATGCTAGAATTAACAAGCCCTTGGGCAAAAAGTGGATGGCAGAATCAATGCTGTTATTCTGAATTGCCTATTATCAGAACCTAGCATGCAGCCATTTAAAAATGTGAATATAAATGTTATGGATCACAAGTGAATGGAGATGTTTGTAGAATCTCTTGAGAAGTGTATGAATTTAAATATTCCCTTTTGCTTTCCTGGTCCCCACTGGCTACATCAACATGACTACAGGCTTTCTATGTCATCATCAGGGATCCTGGTTTTTGCTGATAAATAAACAAACAAAAAATCCCCAATTTTTGGTTTAAATAAAGTAACCCCAAAATGTGTATTTTAGGTTACTTTTTATAAATAAAAAATTGGGGATTTATTTATTTTTTTTATCAGAGAGAACCAGGATCCCTGGCCATCATTTGGAGGTGCACCTAGACTCACAAATATGAATTATACTTAGACAGCTTTGAAGTCTTTCTACTCACTCTGTGGGAATGCTAAATGCCCAACTAGATTACTTTGAATCCTCTACCAGAGCAGATGCTCAAACATTATAGAATGCCTCACCTAAGTTTAGGTGCATACTGAAATAAACTCTATCCTATCCCAATTCCTTTCATTGAAATACAAAAGGCTTAATTTTTTTTCTAGTTGACTTCAGTCTTGCAATGTACTTGGGGTATTATGCTGTACTGCTGAGAATTTTGCTACTTCACTAGACACTAAACCAGGCATTAGTGTAATTTCTTGCAAGTTGCAATCCTATTAAAGTGAGAGGTAATTTAGGACTGTGGCTATATCCTAGGATTTCTTCTTGGATATCATGGCCGTGTCCAGATGAGTGTGGCCATGTGGTATGTGGCACCAGAGACACGTCTGCAGTGCCACATATCACATTTTTAGCTGTTCTCTGTGCTGCAAGGAAGCAGCTCAGGGAGGAAGGGGGGTTGACCCCTGGATACTCAGGAGGTCAAAAAAACCCATGGAGAGAAAAAAGTGGAGTGGTGCATGTGGGGTCAGCATGCACTGCTCAAAACCAGAGCTGGGATGAAAATTTCACAGCTTCCTTATGTAGCCTATTCTAATGTTTGTCATCCTCATAGTTGGAAAGTTCCTTCAAATCTCCAAACTTAATTTCCTCTGCTGCAGCTTGAAACCACTGCTCCTTGTTCTTTCCCTTATGTCCACAAAGCAAAAAACATCACCATCCGCTCTTCAGGTATCTGAAGATTGCTATCAAATCTCCTCTCAGTCATCTCTTCTCCAGACTAAATAACCCTGGCTCTTTCTGCCTTTCCTCATAAGTCATGTGTCTGAGGCCTCTACTCATGTTTTGCTGCTCTATGCTTGATTCTTTCCAATATGTCCACATCCTTCTTAAAGTGTGGGCCTTAAAGCTGGACATAGTACTCCAGTGCAGAATAGAGCAGAAGAATCACTTCCCTTGATTTGCAAATGACTTATTAATACAACACAGTATACTGTTGAACTGGTTTTGCAACAAGAGCACACCGATGACTCATATTCAGTATAAAGTCTACTGTAACCCCTAGACCCTTCTGTACAGTACTACAGCCCAGCCACTCTTTACCTAGTCCTAGTCTGTATGTGTTCATGCAATTATTTAATCCCAAGTGAAGGACTTTGTACGTGTCCTCACTGAATTTCATTTTATTGATGGAGGACCATTCCTCCATTGTATCCAGCTCATTCTAGCCCTATCCTCCAGAGTGTCAGCCGACGGGGTCAGCAGCAAATTTGCTAAGTGTGCACTCAATCCCATCATCTAAATAATTAATGAACTTGTTACACAATACTGGACCCACTGGTAACAAGTTTTCCTTTGACATGAGTGCAGCTAAGCTGTAGAGGCAATTTGTTTTTGGTTTTTTTAAGAAGACACCATTGGTTACAGGAATAGAGATGTGAAGCCTGTTCCCTCAGACATACACATGGTTAATAATTTACAAACCAATGGAAACTATGGTATTGTCTCCTTTGATATATAATAGGGAGAGACATATAACAGGACAAATGGCTCAGGCATGTACCCAAGCAGACTGAATCAGACCTGTCTATGTTCCATTTAGACAGATGTCTGTTAGATATTTGTGTCATGTCAACCAGAATATCCCCATGAAAATATTATCATGCTGTGCCACACACTGTGGAAGCCTTTACCTATCAGATGGCAGGATGATTTCACTCTAAAAAATTAGTAGTGAGAAGCAGAACCTTTATGTCATCTGAGTAAATGCAGCCAAACTGGCTAAAAATCGAAGGTTATTACAAATAGGAAGTGGGTATTACTGTCAATCCAGTTTTCAGGGGAAAAACTGCCTACATCACAGAAATTATTTCATTAGATTAAATAGCAGTAATATGCAATCTTCTCTGTAAAATAAATATGTATACCAAAGTAAATTAAAATTAAATCAGTCATCTATACAGATTATAAAAAAAATTAATGTTGAGGCACAAAGGTGGGGACTGCATAGGAGGATGGTTCTAGTATGTTTGCCTATGCTGCATCTCTTCAGTAAATATATCAACAATTTAAGACCTTTATGCTGTTACTCCAAGATTTTTTTTAGTAAGATCAAGTTATATACAAAACTTGAATTAAAAAAATCACAGCCTGAATGCCACAGTGACACCATAGTGATATGTCCTATGTGGTCCAGGTTAAGTATATACTTTCCCAATTCTGTGGGATTAAATAGTTCTCAATTTTTTTTTTCATTTTATTTTCATTTTATTCCATAGATAAATAGGTTTCTAATTATTACATGGTGGTGATGTGTGGCATGAATTATATAAACCAAATCAAACCAGAAGTGAATATCCCATAAATCATGGCTATTCAAAGAGATTTATAATCTGCCAGGCAATATCAAATCCTTCTTTGCTTCCTTTTTTCCAAGTTTTCCACCTTCATCAACCTGAAAACATAAGATCAGTGTTTTCACAGGCTCTGAACCCAGAGTATAGGTCATTAAATATTATGAAATATTAATTTAGATAACAGGTTTTCCAAGCTAATATTTCAAAACCCTAATCTTCCATCACATTTACTGACATGAGGAGACCAAAATACAGAAGAATAATAGAGCCATAGAAAGAAGGACCAGAAGGGACCTATAAGATAATCAAGTCCAGTCCCCTGCCATGGGCAGGAGGTAATTGGGCTCAAATGTTCTCAACAAGGTATTTGTCCAGCCTCCTCTTAAAGACCGCCAGAGAAGGTGATTGCACCACCTCTGCTGGAGGTGTGTGAAGTGTGTTTCAGATTCTAGTTACCCGTATAGAAAAGAAGTTTTTTCTTATGTCCAGCCAAAACTTTTCCTCAACTAGCTTGAGTCCATAGGTCCGTGTTTTCCCAGGGGGGGGGGGGGGGTGG
>NW_005842233.1:1196440-1205054 GCF_000455745.1 Alligator sinensis | reverse complement strand
GTGGGAGATGGGGGGAGAGGAAGTTCTAAAATGTTGTCACCTAGGTCCTGGTATTCTCCCTTGACATATTTGTAGGTGGCTATCAAATCACCTCTTAGCCTTCTTTTGCTCAGGCTGAACAGTCCCAGATCCCAAAGTCTCCCCTCTTAGGGCCTGTCCCCCCAGGCCCTTGATCATGCAGGTAGCTGTTCTCTGCATCCTTTTGAGCTTGTCCACGTCCTTCTTGAAGTGTGGTGCCCAAAACTGTGCCAGCTGTGGCCTCACCAACACCAAATAGAGAGGAAGGAGCACCTCTCTGGATCTGTTGGCAACACATCTGCTGATGCACACCCAAGTTCTATTTGCCCTGTTGCCAACTTCATCACACTGGTGGCTCATATTCATCTTCAGGTCAATTGTCACCATAGGTCCCTTTCGTATGCAGTGCCAGCCAGTGGACCACCACCCATCATATGGATATGGTGAGGGTTCTTCCTACCCAGATGAAGGACCTGGCATTTGTCTCTGTTGAGCCTCATCTGGTTTTGTTCAGCCCCTAGGACCAGCCTGTCAAGGTCATCCTGAATGCTTGACCTGTCCTCTAATGTTTCCTCTTCATTTAAGAAATACATACTCATGTTACCATTTTGTTTAAGCTTTTCTGTTGAGATTTTTGATTGAGACAGGGATCCATGATAATTTATTGAGTGGTACTAATGATTTTATCAATTTACTGCATTCTGTGTGCATTTACATAAGACTTGTTAATGCGCATCAACCTAATTTAATGAGCATTATGTGTGCAAGTGTACATGTGTGCCCTTAAGGTACATTAAAATTGGAGAAATTAGGCTAATCACACCTAACTTTGTTACCTGCAAATGCAGGAAACAAATTTAGGTGCAATTAGTTAGAGTTCATTGATTCACATTTAGACACGACCAGATTTACTGCTGGGTTTAGTGCCTGAGCCCAGCCTCAAGGTTTCTGGCTGACTGCCTCTCCTCCTCCAGGGCTGAGCTGCTCTCCATATAGTTTGCCACTTGTAAGTGAGTTTTTTTATTGTTGGTGGGTGGGGAGGATGGTGGAGGGGCACTGTTTGTTGAGGGGCCAAGGGGGAAGGGATAGGGGTGGAGCTTGTGAAGGGAATTAAGCCTTTTTGTTTCAAATATATGCCTTGCCTGAAGGTGGTACTGGTGGTGGGCAGGGGGGTAGAGGGTGTGTGGGCAGTGGGGCAGATGAGTTGGAGCAGGGAGTGCAGGAGGAGGGGGTTATCCAGGGCCTCTCACAGACAGTGCCCTGGTCCCCGCTGGTGGGTGTGCAGCTGTTCTGGGGTCTGGGCTAGAAGGGGAATGCTGGAGCCAGCAGGGCCAGCACCATGGCCAGCAGGAGCATGGGATGCTGCTCATCATTGGCAGGGGCTGGGCTGGAGCAGTGGGGTGCTGGGCATCACTGTCAGGGTCAGGGGCTAGAGCATCCCTGGCATGGGAAAACAGGGTGGGGAAGGAGGGAGCTGGTGTGTGTTGCCCTTGTACTGGGCATGTGGATCCTGGCCAGAGATCAGACTTCCCAAGATGACTGCTAAGTGCTGGCAGCCATGTGGCTAGAGGCTGGAGCTCCCTCCAGTGGCCACAGAAGCCCATCATAGGGCTTCAGGTACCTGGCACTAACTTTAGTGCCAAGTGCATGAGATTTAGTGCCAAGTCTCTGCACATGTAAACACCTGTCAAAAATTACTTAATAAGCATTAGCTTAATGTGCATTACATTTAGTTGTGCCTAAATGCACATGTAGACGCACCCTCTCTGTATTCTTAAGGGACAAGTCCTTCTTCAGTTTTGAATTAACCAGCTCCAGAAAACATTATAGGTCCTACCCAGAAAATATGAACACAAAATATTGGCTCTAGTGATAATTTAGCACAACTACAATGGTAAGCATAGTAAGACTAAACATTTCAGATCCCCAGCCTGTTGTTATCTCCAGAGCAGACAACCATTTACATTTACTGTGTATTTGTATGCAGAGCTGTTTATATGCTTAAGTGTAAATAGTACATTCTTGTGTCTTGGCTATTCATCTGTCAAATGTGAATAATATTATGTTTGTCTTTCACAGATATGTGGCAAAAATAAATTAAGTAAATAGTGCAGGGCACCCAGGTACAAAGTAATGCCAGTTTTATAAACACCACTGATGGAGTGATTTTGTTTCAGTTACAGTTTTGAGTCTGCAAGGGATTTAGAAACCGGGTCATTGTTTTTCATCTGCCATTAAAACATTATGAGTTAAAATGAGGAGTTTGTTGTCTTGTGACAACTTAAATCACAATTAAAATGAAAAGTAATAAGTTTTTAATTATTTCAATATAGTTTAGAATATCTTCAAAGTGTCACAGAAGTAGTACATTATGGAATTTCAAACTTTTGTATGAGTTCAAGTTAATAGTGAGTATTTGGACGCAGGCTATTCAACCAGTAGACTTTAAACAACGAAACAAATGTTTCTGTGAACCAGAGACCCTCTTTCACATAATAGAGCTAAGGATTTCAGCAATTCTATTCTGTAAAGTTCTTTGTCTATTTTGATTTCCAAGTTACAACTAGTGGTTTTGATCTGGTGTCAAAAGCAAGCTTGATACCACTTTCCTGGCCTTGAGCATAAATGCTTACTAATAGCATTGTATCTCTACACTGGTATGCATTTTTTATATATGTGGATGTAAACTGACCCAAAAAAAGATCAAAGAGACAGATTTTTACTGAAGATATTTCCTTCTATAGCAAAAAGGGTAAAAGTTTGATCTTCTAATTAAATGTTAATATAAAATGAAAAGGAAAAATTCCCCACTTTCTTGCTTTCCTCAGGATGCTAAGTACAGTGCATATATGTGTGTGTACACATATATATTTATATGCATGTGTTTTTAATAAAAAAATCAAAGATAAATATTTTAAAACATTATTTTAAAACATGAACTAATGATCATAAATGTGTAGGAGTTTCTTCTTGCTTTCATTATCTTGTGTATTCACATTAAGTTTCCCAGACAAATTTAGTCTCATATGACAAAGCTTGGGGAAATGCCAGAACTTTTTTCCACATGTATTTTTAATTAACATTCCTTCCTTTCTAACAGGCAACACTTGCAACCAAGGATTAAACACATTATTCTTTGAGTTTTCAAATGAGAGCTGCACAAATCCTAAAATGTCCGTGCATATACAGATATTCCTGTATTACCAATGTACACCAGTATTGTTAACTACAAAGGGATTGCTGGAAGTATTGACAGATGGCAGTCAAAAGTTCCATCATTTTAGAGACTAACTGGTTCAGAGAGGCATAAGCTTTTGTAGAAGACATTCACTATCAACTGACAAAACAGGTTGTAACTTATGAAAGTTTATGCCAATCTTAACTAGTTAGTCTCTAGTGATACAGGTTACCTTTAAACTATTCTAAAGACACTTCAAATGAAAGTTTGTGTGTTAAAGGGTGTTAAACTGTGCAAAGTATTCTCTTAGCATCTTAAAGTTAGACCACTTTGGGTAAAACAGCTCAAAGTTAATCTTTTTAAATCCCAGATGTTGTAATTGTGCAGGACACATCCAGCAAATCTAGCTGCCAGACGGAGTCCCAGTAATTTTGTTACATTCTATGCAGTGTCTGGCTACCAGCTGGCAGATCTGGCAATATTCACATCAAACTTGCAGCCTTCTTAAGATAAGAAGTTCACAGAAAGTTTAAAAGTAAAGATAGCCTACTACCACTGTCCTGGAAAAGACCCAACTTCAATCTCTCTTGCTCCCTAGGTCAGAAATATTATGAACACATCTTTTCAGTGTCAGCCTTGGAGCTGCTATTTAATGATACTGAAGTGCAGTGCTGATGAGTTCCAAATGTAAGGTCCCGAATTAATAGTAGACTTATCACTTCCTAGTGATAAGGATTGATGGACTCTCTACAGACTGTGTAGTTTCCTCTGTTTCTCTTTCTCTATAAAAAACAAAACAAAACACTACAATTTCATCACGTTTCCCATGACAATTGAGGTTTTTCTTAACCTCCAGCTCCTGAAGTGAGGTGATTACATGACAATCTCAGCTTTTATGTTATAAAATGTACTCAAACTTGAAAACATGAACGCTAAAGCTCAAAAATACTGGAGGCAAACAACAGGAAAAAACTATCAAACAACATATACATGATATATTCACATGCAAAGATCTATCTTTGTATTATATATCATATATATATGATGCATGATTTTAAGACAATATCATAGTTTCTGAGTGTTTGGAAGTGTTTGGAAATGGCCACTTTGTTACTTTTTTTTCCTATTTTATGAAAACAAAATAGACCATTTTAGAGTCCCTTTCTTTCTTCCTGTGCTACTACAATTCAACATCAAGTGCTTTAAAAAAAAAAAAAAGATAAAATAGCTTAAAGTGTTTTCATACCCAGGATCAATTTTCTGTTACAGGAAATAAATGAAAAAAGAAGAATTGTTATCAGTATTCCTCAGGAAAGAACTTCATCGTCATTGATCAAAAGCAAATTAGGTCCAAGAATAGTCTAGCAATTATTTTTCAAACTCAATTGAAAATGTTCTAAAGATATCAGCCATACATCAGGAAATCCTAGGATTAAGAGCCCACAGCAACACTAATTCAGTCTCTTGAAAAAGTATATAGAAAAGCATTCTGAAATGCTACTCATTAAACATTGACTATATGATTATCGTCACATATAAGCAGTAGTTATTAACCTTTTAAGACTTAAGGCACCCTCAGAAAATGCCGATTCTTAGTTTCACTTGTTTTGGAAAATAGAGGTGTGTCTATGTGTGCAATTAGTCTCAATTAAAGTTATTGCACATTAGCCAATACTGATTTTTGGCAGGTGTCTACACGTGCAGGCAACTGGTACTGAAGTTAGTGTCACTTCCCTCCCGTCCTGCCATGTCCCTCTGTGGCCACTGCAGGGAGCTCCAGCCTCTGGCCACACGTCTGCAAGCATTTGGCAGCCATTTTGAAGCCAGACCCAAGTGGCAGCACTTGGCACCGTATTTAAAACAGAGCCCTGCACTGTCACCTGTGGGCAGATACTTCCTGTGGTGAAAGAAGCAGCATGGCAGGGACACAGGCAGCATGTGGCATCTCTGCTCCTGTCTCAGCTGCTCTTCTCAGCCATGGCTTCCCTGGCCTCATGGGAAAAGAATCCCTTCATCCCCTCACCCACAGCAACTTCCTGGACAATGATTGCCCTATGCCCCCCCAGGGCCCCCACCACCGCTAAGGTGCTGCCACCAGCCACAATGATCAGGGGGACACCACCACTGGAGCCAGTATTACTGGGGACAAAGAACATTAGGTTGATACCTTCAGAATGACCCAGGGCATGTTTGATGATCTGTTGCACTGGCTCCAGCCCCACCTGAAGCATCAGGACACTGAGATGCACCAGGACCTCCCTGCCAACATCTGTGTGGCCCTGAAGCTGGTCAAGTTGGCCACTCCTGGAAGCTTGCAGTATGTGGGGCATCTGTTTGGGGCAGGCAAGACTAAGGAGGCTGTCCTGGAAGTGTGTGGCCCCTTTCAGACATTCTGAAAGATATGGTCCTCTGTGTTTGTGACCCCTACATGGTGGTCACAGGGTTCAAGGCACTGAGGTTCCCCCAGTACATCGAGGCCCTAGACAGAAATCACATCCCTGTCACCTGCCGACCCCACTCAGGCCACCCCTACTATAGGTACAGGGGCATCCATTCAGTGGTCTTCCAGGTGTCTGTTGACCAAAAGGAAACTTTCATACATGTCAGCACTGGCTGGGTGAGCAGAATGCATGATAAGTGTTTTCTGGAACTCTGGACTGGGCATGTTTGTGGAGAGCAAGCACTTTGTGCTGGGAGTAGTGGACATGTAGCTGGGCACAGTTGTCATCCCACTCCTCATTGAGGACCCAGCCTACCCACTACTTTCTTTGCCTCCACTTTTTTGAGCAGGCACTGGGGCATCCCCCACACCGGGGTCCCCGCCGGACCCAGGGGAGGCTCCGCCAGGCCCAGGGTCAGTGAGGACCTAGTCAGGAAATTTCTGGTGGGACTAGACGTGTTCAAATCAGCAGGTCCTGATGATCTACACCCAAGAGTGCTGAGGGAGGTAGCAGAGGTCATTGCAGGACTTCTGGCTCAACTTTATGAGCGCTCATGGTGTTCTGGTGAGGTGCCAGAGGACTGGAAAAGGGCCAATGTAGTTCCCATTTTCAAAAAAGGGAGGAAGGAGGACCCAGGAAACTACAGGCCTGTTAGACTTACTTCAGTCCTGGGGAAGCTCTTTGAGAAAATTATCCAGGAGCACATCTGCAAGGGACCAGTAGGGGGGATCATGCTTAGAAGCAACCAACATGGGTTCATTCGAGGAAGGTCCTGTCAGACCAACCTGGTGGCCTTCTATGACCAGGTCACAACATTCTTGGATGCAGGTGTTGTGTTGGACATAGTCTTTCTGGACTTTAGGAAGACCTTCGACAATGTCTCTCACCCCATTCTCAGATAAAAAATTAGGCGACTGTGGCATCGATACCTAGACAGTCAGATGGGTCACAAATTGGCTGGAGGGCTGCACCCAGAGAGTGATGGTGGATGGGTCATTTTCGACCTGGAGGGATGTGGGCAGTGGGGTCCCCCAGGGCTCAGTCCTCGGGTCTGAACTGTTCAACATCTTCATCAGCAACTTGGACAAGGGGGTGAAATGCACCTTGTTCAAATTCATGGATGACACAAAGATGTGGGGAAAAGTGGGCACAATGGAGGAGAGGGACAGGCTACAAATAGAACTGGACAGGTTACAGGGGTGGGCAGACGAGAACAGGATGGGTTTCAATACAGACAAGTGCAAGGTACTGCACCTGTGGAGGAAGAACCAGCAGCATACCTACAGGATGGGGAACTCCCCTCTCGTCAGCACAGAGACAGAAAAGGATATTGGAGTCATTATTGATTCCAAAATGAACATGGGCCAACAGTGTGGGGATGCGGTCAGGAAGGGTAACCGGACCTTGTCATGAATCTACAGATGCATAATGAGCAGGTCCAAGGAGGTGATCCTCCCCCTCTGTGCAACACTGGTCAGGCCACATTTGGAGTACTGCATCCAGTTCTGGGCACTGCACTTCAGGAGGGATGTGTACAGCATTGAGAGGGTCCAGAGAAGAGCCACTCACATGATCAGGGGGCAGCAAGGTAGGCCCTAAGAGTGGAGGCTATGGGACCTGAACCTTTTCAGCCTCCACAAGAGAAGGCTGAGGGGGGATCTGGTGGCTGTCTACAAACTGGAAAAGGGGGACCATCAGGCTATGGAAGAGTCCCTGTTCCCCCAAGTCCTACTGAAAGTAACAAGAAATAACAGCCATAAGTTGACTGAGAGTAGATTCAGGCTAGGTATTAGGAGGCACTACATCACAGTCAGGGTGGCTAGGATCTGGAACCAACTTCCCAGGCTCCTACCCTGGGGGTCTTCAGAAGGATGCTGGATAATCACCTAGCAGGGGTCGTTTGACCTCAGCATTCTTTCCTGCTCATGGAAGGAGGTCAGACTTGATGATCTACTTAGGTCCCTTCTGACCCTACCAGCTATGAAATGATGAAACTACTCCCATGGTTCATGAGGCTGTATACCGGGAACCTGGACCTGCATCAGGTCCATTTTAACCAGTGCCTTGGGTGAACCCACACCAGTGCATCCTCATTGAGTGCATCTCCAGCCAGCTCAAAGGCCACTGGCAGTACCTCACAGCCTGCCTCAAGGTAAGATAGCCGAGAGAAACTTTCTCAGGGACATTGTTGCAGCGTGCATCCTGCACAATGTTTGTGAGACCCAGGGAGAGGTAGTTAGGGAGGCCTGGGCAGAGGAGGCATGCTAGGTGAAGGTCACCTGGTGGCAAGAATACAATCTGCATTACCAGAGCCAGCACTGGGTCACCTCTGGTAAGGCCCCAGGCATGGCATGCACCAACCAGTGATGGCCAGGACACTAGGTGTGGGAGGCCCTGGAAGACCACCTCCTCCATTATTCCCCCCTCTAACCCACCTGCCCCATCGTCCCCACACCACCTACCCTGTGCCCATCCCAAGCACCACTCTCAGGATATGTACATGGTCAAGAGAATAGAGCTTTATTACCCTCACAACCTTCACCCCCATCCCTCAGCCCTAGACCCTGCTACCCCTTCTCTCCTTGAAGGCCAACTGCTCTCCATTCTGGGCTTGGGGCATGTGGGGCTCCTGGATAACTGGGGTGAGGGCTGGCCATGTCAAGGAGCAATATATATCGACCCTCATCAAGATGGAATCCAAGGATGAGGAAGTAGAAGGATTGTGGGTTAGGCTACATGGGGGGCAAGGAGAAAGGGATTTGGTGGTAAGGGTCTGCTACAGACCCCCACATCAAGGGGAAGAAAGAGATTCGGGGCTCCTGAGGCAATTCTCGGAGACCATAAAAGCTAAAGAGGCAGTAGTCATGGGGGACCTAAACTACCTGGACATCTGCTGGGAGTCACAGACAGCAAAGTCCCACCGCTCACGCAGGTTTCTAACCTGTGTACAGGACCTCCACCTGACACAGGAGGTACA
>NW_005842233.1:1196024-1196399 GCF_000455745.1 Alligator sinensis | reverse complement strand
GGGGACCTCCAGATCGGTAGCCATCTGGGGGACAGTGATCACCTAATAATAGAATTCACCATAAGACGTTGAGTGGTTAAGGTAACTAGTAGGGTGAAAATGCTAGACTTTAGGAAAGCTGATCTCAATGAACTCAGGCGATTAGTCAAGGACGCACTGCAGAGTAGGAGTTTTGAAGTGATGGGAGCCCAAGAAGGGTGGCTGTGCCTTAAGGAAACGATCCTTCGGGCACAAAGCAAGACGATCCCTGAGTGAGGCAAAAGAGGGAAAGGGGCCAGGAGGCTTCCCTGGCTGACCACAGAAATCCAGGGCAGCCTAAGGGCCAAAAGGGGAGCACATAAAAAGTGGATACAGGGAGAGATCACCAAAGACGAA
>NW_005842233.1:1194768-1195192 GCF_000455745.1 Alligator sinensis | reverse complement strand
TCTTTAATGTCTTCATCAGTGACTTGGACGAGGGAGTGAAATGTACTCTGTCCAAGTTTGCAGATGACACAAAGCTATGGGGAGATGTGGACATGCCAGAGGGCAGGGAACAGCTGCAAGCAGACCTGGACAGGTTGGTCAAGTGGGCAGAAAACAACAGAATGCAGTTCAACAAGGAGAAATTCAAAGTGCTGCACCTAGGGAGGAAAAATGCCCAGCACACCTACAGCCTAGGAAATGACCTGCTGGGTGGCACGGAAGTGGAAAGGGATCTGGGAGTCCTAGTGGACTCCAAGCTGAACATGAGTCGGCAGTGTGACGAAGCCATCAGAAAAGCTAATGGCACTTTATCGTGCATCAGCAGATGCATGACGAACAGATCCAAGGAGGTGATACTTCCCCTCTATCGGGCGCTGGTCAGACC
>NW_005842233.1:1182495-1194365 GCF_000455745.1 Alligator sinensis | reverse complement strand
TTCCTGCTTATGCAGGGGGTCGGACTCGATGATCTATTGAGGTCCCTTCTGACCCTAACATCTATGAATCTATGCTCCCACCTCCCCTCTTTGGGGAGATGCCCCAGTGCAACCCCCTCCCCCCATGCCACTGCTGCACCCTGAGCATGCTTCTGCTGTGCATGCCCTGGGCAGTGCATGATGAACTGTTTGTGCAGGTGGAGGAGTGCCCAAGCCACTATGCCCTGCTGCTGACCCTCCTGGTGCCTGCTCACATTTGCCTTCCTGGTTTGGAACCCTGAGCTACAATGCTATGGGTGGCAAGCCCAGACTGTTCTGCAACCTTGGCAGTGCTACACATCCCTCCCCCTGCTGCTAAGGAAGATATCACTGCTAGCAACAATGCCTTCTACAGGGTGTGAGAGGCCCATGCCCACCCAATTCTGGGGACATGGGCTGCTCAATAAATTTTTAAACTATGTCCTGCCTCTCTTCATGCAGACGGGGGAGGGTGGAACCTGAGGCCAGGTAAGTGTGGGCAGGCTAGGTGGGGAGTTGGGGCAGGGGCCAGGGCCAGAGGAAGTGGCTAGGAGGGCCCTTCCCCCAGTGTGGGACTTACCCTGTGTCTAAGGCTCACGAGGCTGGCAGCTCAGTGCAGGCCTCTCCATGGCTGATGACATCCAGCTGTGCTCAGTGTCCTCAGCCCATGGTGTTTGGTGGGCCAACACTCCACCAGGGGCCCCTCCCAGGGAGAGGATGGCACTGGTGGCAGCCAGTGGTGTCATGGCTGGCCTCTCCTCATGACAGGGTCAGTGGGTGTGGAGCTGCTGAGGCAGCTGCTGGCCAAGGCTCCGATAGTGGGTGCAGCAGGTGGTGGAGGTGAGCAGGGTGGGGTGGGGTGGGGCTCTGAATACCCAAGGGCTTCTGCTCTCAGGAGATGTCATCACTGGAGGGGTCAAGAAGGGATGGGGGCTCAGCCAGGCTGTCCCTGCTAATGAACACTTCAGGGTTGCGGCCTGAGTCCCAGGGCACCAAAATGTTGGTGAACTCCTCCATAAAGATTATGGTCTTGCAGGCCCTGTGCCCACAAGGTTTTGATATTAATGTGGCACTGCTGTGCTGTCCAGGAGTGCCCTCGCTCATGCATTCCACCAATAGACATGGTGGTGCATCCTGTGCTGGGTCTCTGGGCCCCCACTCAGCTGTCCCCATGTGGCTGACCCTGGGAATTATCCAGCAGTGCTCAGCAGAGGGGCACAGCCAGAGTCTGGGAGCCACACAGCAGAGGCAAATGTGCCACAGCACCTACATATACATGAGATAATGCTGGGGGTGCGCAGTATCAGGGAGCAGGTGCTGATCCTGTTGCCAGAAGCAGCCAGGCAGCATCCCTGGTGAGATATCAGAGCTGGCCAGGAGATGCAGCAGGCTGCAATACTCTGTAACCCTTTGCAACACTCATCTGTGGCCAAGTGGGAGTTCTGGCTAGGGGACAGGACTGGCAAAGGCAGTCTGGGTCCTGTCTGGGAGGGCACACAGGGCCTGAAGTGCTCAAAGGTCCTGGTGTGTGTGCTGGAGTGCACAAAATAGCTGGAGGCTTTTATAGCCTGCAGGCAGGGCCTGTCACAGAGTAGCCTAGCCCTGGGGCAGGAGAGACAGCCAGCCAGGAGCCCTGGGGCTGGGCTCAGGGTGGCCCTCTGGTGGCTAGGCAGACCTGGCACTAAAGTTACTGCCAGGTCATATCTATACATGCATTGATGTGCTTTAACTAATCATACTGAAGCACTATTGCTATTATAAAAGGCATATTCAGTTTCATTATACAAGGCATGTGTATGTGCATGCACCCACCCACCCACACACACTCACACAGAGTTTCTCTACCGTCTTTCTATCATTGCAAAGAGAAAACTAAATATATTTGCCATCTATCTCCATTCTGACAGACACTCTAAATATCTCTTTCCAAAGAAAAGCAGTCTTTTATTTTAATAGGTAATTATTTTTGAAGAAAGTATTTTGCTTTATTTTGCATAATCAAGCATTAATCTTTGTCTTTAAATATTTATATCTACAGAAGGCTATAAGATATAATTCCTAAAACTCCCTTGTAAACAATCCTTGTCCAAATGAGTCTGAAAGATGTTTAACTAATTAATATTTCATATTTATAATACCATGTTATTAATATAAAGAAATACTGAAGAAACCCATCTTGATATTCTACTAACTAAATAGTAAAAACATATAAAGTATGGCCTTTTTAAATCACAAATGAGGGAAAGTTTAGAAGAATATATTCAAGAGATGCCACTGAAGAAGAAAAAAAACCTACCACTAAAATAGGTTGATTGTTTGTTCTCTTTGTGGATATTTTAGAGGTGAGAAAGGAAGGTGGGTTTTCCATACTGAATAATTTACTATAGCAAACACATGCTGACATCACTGGAGGGTAAATAATTAGCATCTATAGTATTTTTGTGAAGTCAAAAAAGATGTCCAAAGTTTTCCTAAATGTAGATGAACCATTGGGATAGCAAGATGAAGGCACCCTACTTTCTGTAACATGAGCATACAGGAGGCAATGTGGCCAGCATCATATTGGCCATCACTGATCCTGGTCCTCAGCCCAAATGACCAGGTAATGACTTGTACCAACACTGTCTAATACCACTAAGGGAACACACCTTGGGGTCTTAGGCAGAACTTCAGAGCAAGGAACATGTTTACACTGATGTAGGCATAGCAAGATGTCTAGGGTGGCTCGTGGTCCAGTTTTATGCTGGACTGTCCTGTTTTTAAATCCTTTGTCCCTGTCCATTTCTAAATGAGGAACGGACAGCAAAAAGCCCTGTTTTTCAGTACATCGGTGGGAATGTGTCAATCATTTGTCTTCTATTTGTCTTCTCAATTGTGTGCCTCGAGGTAGAGCAGTGCACAGCCAGAAAAAGCAGGGTTCTGAGCCAGCCAGGGAGGGAGGCAGGGAGTGAGGTGGCCTTTTTGTGGTGGTTCTGCCTAAGGGGCTAGTGGTTTCTACCCTCCTCTTACAAGGGGATGTCCTGTATTCTGAGGATGTGTCAATGGCCATCCTAAAGATTCCTCAACAGTTCTATCACCACACTTCTATGCCTGTTTTAGAGATATGGGAGTATGATACAGAGTCATACAGAAAGGCAAAGACATTAACCCAGATGTCCCAAAGTACAGTGTTCCAGTCAACGTATCCTTCCACTTTCTAGAGCATATGGATACTCACAAATTAGTTTACAAGTGTAAACAAAGTACATTTTTGACAGTCTCTTTCTAAAAGATGCTGTAAATAACAAAGATGACACGTTAAAATTAAAGAGCACCATAATCCAAAAGAGATGAGTAGGCCATTATACACAATTAGAAACAGTGAGGTTTTTTGTTTGTTTGTTTGTTTGTTTTTGCTACCTCATTTTGAAATCAGGTTGTACAAGAATCTGAAGAAAAAATATTACCAATTAACATTCACATTACTGAAAGACAGAACAGCAGCAAACACAACTCCTTTGAGGAACATGAAAAATATTGTGTTCCCTGATCTGTAAGGGTATGTGAGGATGATGTTATTGTCAGACATGTGAGCAAGAAATAGAAACAGAATGTCAACACCTCTGCCTGTACATTCAGAGAAACTAAGGGAAAAAAAGCTGACTGCAAAATTGGTGAGAGAACAAACTGACTTGTGAACAGAAGTCTACTTTGAACTTCTAAGGTGTTTTTTGTTATAAAGCAAAATTTAAAAAATGGGAAAGATGTTGAGGTTGACACTGTCCCTCTAAGCAAGAAATGTCCTTAATATAAAAAAAAATAAATACTCTCAGCTATCAAAACACAGTATTTCAAAAATTTGGGGTAGAAAAAATTATTTGTCAGTTTTTGCCAAACTGTCAGATTGATGAAAGGGTTTTTTTTTGTTTTTCAGAAAAATAGTCATACAGAATTACTCAAGTTGTTTAGATTCACTGTGTCCAAAGTATAAAACAGCATGAAATGCAACTATGTATAAAGTCGAAATCATCCAATCTGATAAATGGATTTTTTCCCTTTACATGGTGTTTTCAGCAGTAAGAAAAGAAAAAAAAACAACAAGCAGATTTATGTTCTTGAGTAAAAGTTAATTTGTCTCCAAGATCTTCCATTATCCCTTTTTTAAATCTCTTTCTATGCCACAACTGAAGCACACCATTGTATGCATTATTTTAATAACCATATATTTAGAAAATAGTCTCAATTGATTCAAATAACACTTGCTGAAGTTAAATAGGTAGTGTTGTGTCTGTGACCCTGAACTTAGTAGTTGTAGACCTGTGCTTTTCTTTCACACCAGAGGAATAAAATAAGGCCAGTGAGAATGCCCATTGCATTTGTTTGAGGAAACTCAGGTGCAGGGAGTTTCCTTCCCCTACCGCCTACAAAGAAACACCTGATGCAGTGTCAAAAAGCTGCAGTTTCATGAAGTAATATTAGCTGGAAAGTCCATAGACGCAGTGCATTATTCAGAGTTCATCTATATGCTTTGTTTTTCACACACGAATAAATTCTGATGTTGTCAGAATACTTCAGGAAAAGCCATTTAATAATGGCATTAGGCCTTCCTTATTGTATCTCCTGTTGCTTCTTGCCTGCTCATTATGTCCCTAATTAATTCAAGCAGCTGCTTGTATAGGGACAGAGAGGAGTGAATCTACCAGGTCTGTTATAAAATACTAAAATTCCACATCACTTATCATATGGTAGTTATCAATATCAGTGCTTTAGTATAGGGATTACACAGAAAAAAGTGCCAGATTTTTACTCATGGAAGCTCAACTAAGTAGACAAAGTGTTCTTATGACCAGGGATCCTGATTATCTCTGATTTTAAAAAATCCCCAATTTTCAGATTTAAAAAAGTAACCTAAAATCTGCATTTTGATTAAAATGAAAAACTGCTCTCTCTCTCTCTCTCTCTATATATATATATAGAGAGTGTATATATAGAGTGTGTGTGTGTGTTTTTGTGTGTGTAGAAATTTATTTTAATCAAAGAAAAATGTGGATTTTGGGCTACTTTTTAAATCTGAAAATTGGATAATTTCTTTATCAGATAAAACTTTTTAATTTTATAGCTTCAAAGCATTTTTTCCTTGATAGTTGGCCGATTAAAGTCTGAACAAACCAGGGAGGAAAAATGTGACCATCATATTGCAATTGTTAAATTGTCTGGCTCCTGTTTTTGGATTTGCCTAGGTGCAGTGAAGACTTGTGTTTCTCACAGCCACTGCAGCTAAAGATGAATTACATGTGATGGGCCTAGAGTGGTCAAACAGGATGTTTAGAGACTTTGGTTACCAGACCAGTCTTTGGGTATTTGTTTATCAGTGGGGCAAATTTGCAATAGCTTATACTGGTAATGGTCTATTTAAAAAAATCTCTGAACGTACATTGAATGATTGAGACATTTGTAACACCTTAGACATTGGATGCCTGTTTTGAGAAGTGTGAGGATGTGTTTAGCAAGGTGTATTTGTCTCTCATGTTTGTCAGGGCATTTTCCTGTATTCAATGCACATTTTACAGGTTCATGGATGGATGAATGGATATGAATGACTGTCAATGGTATTTGAGTATGACTACCACTGATACTGGAAATTAGTTTCCTTATGTAGGGTTCAGGAGACATGCCAGGGCAAGTTGACATGTACAATCCCTCCTACTGTCGCCCAACGTGGCACAACGATATTCTGTTGGTCATTCTGCTTCCATCATAGCAGAGTGCCAAGCTCACCTATCATGGGCCATATCTTCCCTGGTTAAGTCCAGCCCAGCAGACTGTATGTGCTGCTTAATTCAGTCCTTGTAGTGGAGTTTAAGATGGCCAACAGGGCTGTGTGGAACAGCACCATTTCATTTCAACTTCCGTTTCAACATTTTGACAGGACAGTGTTTCATTTCGAGTTTCATTTCATTTCAAAAGCACTGTTCCAATTTGTTTTGTTGAAACTGTTTCACTGTTCTGATGCTGTTTCAACATTTCTCCCATAGGCTATAATGGAGAACAACAAAACTGCCTATAACTTTGACATTTTTTGTCAGATTCAGATGAAACTTGCTGAGATAGTAGCTCCTTCTGAGGGCATGAAGTCTGCCATGTTTCAAGGAGATAGGTGCAGGGGTTCCAGGAAACTGCACCTCAAATTCTTAAAAGCAAAACTCATGTCACCTGTAAGTGTGACGGTACAGGGTATGAAAACAGCAGGCATGGTAGCCCCTGCTGAGGCCATGAAGCCTGCCAGCTTTCAAGGAGATAGGTGCAGGGGTTTCTGGAAAACTGCACCTCAGGCTGCTGACAAGCAAAACTTGTGACATGGTTGACACTGTGTATCTGTTAAGGCACACCCTCACTGGCACTGGGGCCTCTACATGACATGGTAGTGTGTCCAATGAGGTCTCCTCCTCCTCTATAGTCTCCGCCCAATCCACCACTTTAAATGACAATAGGTAATAAAATAACTTAGTGAGCACTAGCACAGTAGCACCAGCAGCATCTCAGGCAGCCAAACTGTGACAGTGCCCTTCTTTCCTCTCCTGCAGGGGCTTCTTCTCCAGCACGTGTGTTAAGGCATGCCCTCACTGTGTCCTTCCCCCCTCTTCCCTGTCCCTCTCCTTTCTTTCTGGTTCCCTGCAGGCAAGCCCAGCTTCAGCTTCAAAACTCAAAACGTTTCAAAACTTTTGAAACATTTTGAAACTTTTGAAATGTTTCGACTGCCCGTGTTTCATTTCAAGGCTATTTCAAAGCCCTTTGTTTCATTTTGATTTTGCTGTTTTAAGCTCAAAACGAGTTGAAACAGCGTTGAAACGAAACAGTCGGCAAAATTTCGCACAGTCCTAATGGCCAAACTTCCTAGTGCCTTTTTCAAATTCACTGTACAGAACTCTCTTAGGCAGTTGATTGTTGTCCATACGTATGACATGGCCAACCCAGATCATTTGCCTCTGTTCTAGCATGGCTTCATGCTTGGCATGAGTGCCAATCATAGTACTTAATTGTTGGTGATTTTGTCAGACCATTTAATACCCATTATGCTGTGTAGGTCGCATTGTTGCAAGCAGTTAAGTTTTTTAATATGGTGACTATAAAAGAGTCAGGTCTCTAATGAGTATAGAAGACAAGGAAGCACAACAGCTCTGTAAATTTGACATTTTGTAGACACTTTGACCCCCCATCTTGTCTATAGTCTTTTTTGTAGGCAATTAAAAGCTGAGCCAGCTAACTTTAAGCACACTGAAAGTTCTTTGCCAATGCTGGTGTCATCAATAATTGTGCTATCTAGGTAGCAAAAGCACTTGATGTTTAATTGGTTGCCATTCAAATTTATTTCTGGTGGTGATGGAAGTAATAAGTTTTTGCCAGAAGGTGGTTGGTACTTTTGTTTTCTTTTCATTAATACATAGTCCAAAAAAGGCTGCAGCAAACAGATTCAGTAAATGTTGCAAGTCATTCTCAGAAAGAGTGACAAAGCTCTCTGCTAAAAAAAACAAAACAAAACCAAACCCTCATATTTTGGATTTAAAAAAGTAACCCAAAATCCACATTTTTCCACTATTAAAATGAAACACCACTATATATCTACTTTTTTGTTTTAATCATGGAAAATGTGGATTTTGGGTTACTATTTTTTAATCCAAAAATTGGTTTGGTTTGGTTTTTTTATCACAGAAAACCAGGATCCCTGGCTATCAGCATATAGTAGATACTTTACCTCACTTTGTTGGGATTTGCTTTTGGCCTTGAATCAGCAGAGGTTTAGAAGTGTGCCATCAAATTGTGCTGTTAGGGTGACACCAGGAATGGTAGCACATGTGGTGACTTAGAATCATTAAATCATAGAATCACAGAACTGTAGAACCAAAAGAGACCCATAGGATCATCAAGTCTGGTCCTCTGCTGTGGGCAGCAAGTTATTGGGCTTAGACAAGCTCATCAAGGTGCTTGTTGAGGGTCTTCTTAAACATCTCTAATGACAGTGACTGTGTCATCTCTGGTGGAAGTATGTTCCAGATTCTAGTGACCCTTATGGAGAAAAAGTTCTTCTTTGTGTCTAGCCTGAATTTGCCCTCTATAAGCTTATGTGAGTTTGTACTTGTCTTCCCTTGATGTGCCCTCCTGAAAAGTTGCTCCCCCAGATCTTGGTGTTCTCCCCTGATGTACTTGTAGACAGCCATCAGGTCACCTCTCAGCCTTCTCTCACTTAGGCTGAACAGGTCCAATTCCCTGAGTCTTTTCTTGTAGAACTTATCCTCCATGCCTTTGACCATGTGGGTGGCCCTTCTTTGTATGTTCTCAAGCTTATCCATGCCCTCTTGAAGTGTGGTGCCCAGAATTGGACACAGGACTCCAGCTGAGGTCTCACCAGTGCTGAATAAAGAGGGACAATTTACTGGACACACATTAGCTAATGCACGCCAGAGGTCTTTTTGCTTTCCCAGTGACCTCATCACACTGCCGGGTCATATTCTTCTTCCAGTTTATCATAACCCCCAGGTCTCACTCAGATTCTGTGCCAGCCAGTCGGCCACCACCCATAATGTAGTTGTAGTGAGGGTTTTTCTTATGCAGGTAAAGGACTTTGCACTTATCCATATTAAATCTCATCTAATTCTGCTTCGCCCAAGCCTACTGAGATCTTCCTGGATCCTGGCCCTTTCCTCTAGTGTGCCTACGTTTCCCCACAACTTGGTGTCATCCACAAACTTAATAATTAAGCTTTCCACCCCCTCATCCAGATCATGAATATATTAAAGAGCATGGGTCCAAGGACAGATCCCTAGGGGACAACACTGAAGCCAGCTTTCCAGGATGAGGTCAGCCCACCAGTTACCACCTGCTGGAAGTGACCTCTAAGCCAGTTGTCCAACCACCCCACTGAAGACTGGTTAAGTCAAGCACCCTCGAGTTTGTTTGAGCGAATCTCATGGGAAACCACATCGAAGGCTTTACTGAAGTCTAAATATATCACGTCTACCACATGTCCCTTGTCCAGATGGCTAGTTACTTGGTCATAGGACACAGGGCATGTCAAGCATGATCTACCCTCAAAAAAGCCATGAAGATTTGTTCTTAATGCCCCATTTGTTTCCAGCTCACAAATGATGGCATACTTAATAAGTTTTTCAAAAATTTTACCCAGGACCAAGGTGAGACTGACCAGCCTGTAGTTTGCAGGGCCATTTCTTGAAAATGGGCACCGCATTAGCCCTCTTCCAGTCATCCAGGACCACTCCCAAGTTCCACAACTCTTCAAACAACTTGGCCAGTGATGCTGCTATTAGCTCAGCCAGTTCTTTCAGGACTCTTGGGTGCAGGTCGTCAGGCACCACAGACTTGAGGACATCCTAGTGTTGCAGGAGATCCCTCAGCTGTTCAGGACTGATTTTGTGTAGTTTGTTGTCTTCCCTATGTTCTCAGGGCCTCTGATCAGATGAGCAGCCCACATTTGATTTCAGGAATACTGACATGAAGTATTCATTTAGGAGTTTGGCTTTTTGGTGGGCATCAACTATAGGCTGCCCTTGAGCATTTAGTAAGGGTCCCACAGTAGAGCTTGATTTTTTATTCTTCCCTATGTATCTGTAGAAGGACTTTTATTGTCTTTTATTCCAGTTGCCAGCTTGATCTCCATGCCTGCCTTGGCTTTCCTTATCTTGTATCGGCAGGCCCTGGCAATGAAGGTGTATTCCGCTCTGGTTACTAAGGTCTTCTTCCACTGTTTATATGCTTCTTTTTTCTTTTCAGAAGCTCTCTAATATTCCTGTTGAGCCAAGTTGGTCTGTTGGTTCCATTCCCATTTTTTGCCCGCATGGGGGTGGCCTGTTTTTGAGCTGTGAGAATTGCTTCCTTCAGGAAGCACCATGGTCCCTGAACTCCCAAGTCTTCTGGTTGCTGATTGCAGAAGGCCTCTCCAACTAGCTTCCTAAGTTTGGCTAAATCTGCCTTCTTGAAGTCCAGGACTTTTGTTGTGCTGTCTGGTGTTCCAGACTTACGGGGATAGTGAATCTGACCAGATCATGATCATTGTCTCCCAGAGTGACACGAACCCTTAGGTCACCTATAATGTCATCACCTTTGACCAGCACTAGATCCAGAGTGGCCTTACCCCGGTAGGTCCTTCTAGAACCTCCATCAAAAACAGGTTTTTATTGCCAAGAACAGGTTGTTGTTGACATCCATTGTTGCCAAGAAATTGGCTGACCTGCTGGAGGCAGCCAAGTGCTCCTCCCAACAGATGTCAAGGTAGTTAAAGTCACCCATGACAATAATTTTTCTAGCGTTAGCTGTCTCAGTCAGTTCTCTGGAGAATGCCTTATCACACCCCTGTTCTTAGGAGGGAGGCCTCCCACCATCAGGTCTCCCTCTCCTGATTTCCCTTGCATCCTGACCCAGAGGGTCTCAAAGGACTTCTAGCACTCCAGCCAAGAACAGAGTAAGTAATTTAGGGGCAAGACACAGCCCTGTTTAACCCCATGGGATACAGAAAAGGCATCAGATAAGTTTGCACCCACTGATACACGGGCCTGCATGTTATTAACAAAGCAGCATATGAGGTTAATTAGTTTGTCTGGGCAGCTAAACTTTGCAAGAAGGCACCAGAAAGCAGAGCGTCCAACAGTGTCAAACATATTAACGTCGACAAATGCAATGTACAGGGGCATGTGTTATTCGGCAGCTTTGTCCTGTAACTGGCGTAAGGTAAATATCATGTTGGCAGTGCTGCGTGATGAACAAAGGGATTCAGGGAGTACATTTATGTATATTTATGCATATTTATATTTTATATTTTGACATGTGATTTTATATAGCTTTTAACAGTGTACTGTCATTACTGAGCTGTCTGACCACCATGCCTCTAATTGCATGCAGGCCTGAAAATTTAAATTGATAACAATCAAAATAAATACTGAAAAATAAGTATTGATTTTAGCCAGCCATCAACATTATTAAAACATAAAAATTTAATTATGTCAAACCTAGTTATAAACTGTGCTGGTCTGTGGGCACTCATGCCTACTGTTGAATTTGTGACATGCAACAAAAGAGAAAAAAAATGTTGCTGAAGAGAGAGAAATAAAGAACAAAAGGTAGAGCATGAATGCTTAGCTCAGCAATGAGAGAACATACCTTGGAAGGAGATGTTATTTCCACTCAGTTCTCTTTTGTGTGAATTTTGGATTTGACAGTCATTAAATTGTTAATTGGTTTCACCAAAGACAAATATAGTCAAATACATATTTGTGTACAATTAGTAAGAACCTCTGGAATTTACACTAGAAGTACATGGTGCAGGGACTTCTTTAATTTTGGAGTTTCCCCTGTGTGTGCCCAGCCACCTGTGATTGGCAGAGAGGCCCTGTTGCTTGGTGTTCACCACCTGTGCCTGAAGGCCAGGAGGCAAAAACCACAGCTGAAGTTTCAGGAGTGGGCAGCAAATGCAGGTGGAAAGGGGCAAGTGATGGGGGTCCCTCTGCCACTCAGTGGCGGGGGTGCGCACAGGGGAAACTCCAAGACTAAAGAAGCTTTTATGCTGTGCACTTCTGCATGAATTCCAAAGATCCCTCACAATTAGGAGATACTCTGACTTGTTGCATTACCTTAATCTAGTCACTTACTGTTTACTTCCTTATTGTGACGGCGACGGGCCACTGTCATGGGTACAGGCGGAGGATAGGCAGGACAGGGGGGCAACAGCACCTCCTCAAGAAGGCCACGGGCCGGGCTACTCACCCCCGGGAGGGATGGTGGCGTCGGAGCTGGGACCGCAGCAGCAGACGCGGCCGCCATTATGACCGCGCGAGCCGGCACTACACCGGCTGGTTTCACACCAG
>NW_005842233.1:1172567-1181929 GCF_000455745.1 Alligator sinensis | reverse complement strand
CTGAACCCCTCCTTCGAATCACTTAACATCCAAGTCGTGGCAGGCGGGACGAGGGGGAGGGGCTACCAGACAAAGGGCGGTACCAGATGGGAGGCCCACGGACGTGACACTTATATACATATAATGGTTAACAACTAGGTCTGATTTTTTTTTCTCCTTGTGAATTTAGTAAAGAATTTATTTTCAATCCAAACCTATTTGTGGGATAGGCAAAGATTTTTTTTGTGTTTTCTTTTTCTGGACCAGCTGTCTAGTGTCCTTCTGGAATGCCATTATAAGATATCACAAAAATCCTTGCCCCACATAGATTTTCTGGATCATCAATAACACTCCAACACATTATTTCCATATTTTACACAAATCTCAGTACTCTGCTTTGAGTCATATCAAATTCAAATGTTTTATTCATTCAAGATAGCAAAACTTACTGCAGTAGTTAGGATGTATCAAAAAGGACTAATGAAAAATAGGTCAGTATTGGTAGATATATACTTATTGTAGTCAGATTTCCTTTGTGACAAAACTTGATGAAAAATTCCAGTAGTTATTATTGCACAATTTGCTCAAGTGCTGGCAAACACTAAAGTTATATAAACTGACCTAATATGTGTTTTTCCACTGCAGTACCATAATACCTTGTGATTTTTAATAGTTTTTTTTAGTAAAAGAAACACATCATTTATAGTATAAAAAGATTGTATTCACTGAATAAACATTACATTCTTCATGCACTGATGTTTACATTAAACTGAAAAGGTTACTTAGAGCTAGACAATATACAGACATAAAAGACAGCACACAGTAAAAATCCAAGTTCATCTCAGAGAGGTAACCTTTGCCTGTTATGTCACACTAGAAAATTTCAGTCTTAGGATAACATTACAGGCAGTAAAGAACTCTGAACATGATATTCTTTTCTCAATGGCTAGATTTACCAAAATCTGTTACAAGGAGGTGCAATTTGCATCTTTCTGGTGTCAGAAAAGTTGATGAAGGCCAATGGTGGCTCCTGTAGGGATAAGCTTAATCAGTGAATCTAAATAAGGCTCCCCAAGATCCAGGATTTCCTAAAGGAAATAGCACACTGCTTCTCAGACTATAAGGCAGGAGTTGGCAAAATATGACCCACGTGCGAGTGATCACCAACTCATTGGATCGAGCCTGTGGGCAGCTGGCAGCTCCAGTTACCAAGAGGTCCTGGGCAGGTGGGCCTGCCATGTGGTTCTGCCCACCCTCTGTACTGGCCACCACATGCAGCCCATGCATCATGTTGGCCACCACATGGTCTGCCTGTTTCACTGTCTGCCATACTGATCATCTGCCTGCTACGCTGGATGGGAGGGCCTGCCACATGTTTCTGCTGTGCTGGGTGGGCCTGCTGCCACCCAGGGGCATCAGTGTTTGATGCAGGCATTAGTTGTGGACCCGGCTGGGGTCTTTCGCTACAGTGGGTAGGCGGTGGCATCAGCTGTGGATGCCACTGGCAGGTTCAGAAGCCCCAATGCAGAACCTGCCCATGGCATTCACAGCTGATGCCACTATCCTCCCAGCATGGCAGAAGCTCTCACACAGAGCTCTGATCTGAAACCTGCCAGTGGCATCAGTTGTGGACCCAGGCAGGAGCTTTTGCCACACTGGGCAGGTGGTGGTATCAGCTGTGGACACCACAACCATGTACCAAGTTGGGGCTCTGGAACCAGCTGACACTGGTGAACTACAGCTCCAGCTGGGATCTAGAGTAGAATTTCTACTACAACGGGGTTGCTAGTTTGATTGCACCAGCATGAAAAATTGGATTCATTTAGCAATTAATTTAATAAACTCTGTCTTATTCTGCACCATTTCAAGAGTTATGACCAAATTACTTAGTAAGATATGACCCAAACTTAACATACTTTCCTACTTAAGTCAAATCTGTTGCGCAAAATATCCTTATCTTTAAACGGCCTGCCCAAGGCTTGTCTGTATCAATAGTACCTGCTACTTTTTCACAGATGTCAAGGCTCTTTACAAAGACAAGAAACTATCATTATTCATATATTGCAGATAGGGAAACTGAGGCAACAAGAGGCAACTGCCCACAGGACTTGCCCATGGTTATTGAACAGATCAGTAGCAAAAGTAAAAATGAAACTCCTATCTCCTGAACTCTTGCTAGTCCAGGTATTTATCCTTTGGACCACAATGTCTCTTTCTGTGGATTAAATGGTACAATAGAGTTTTGTTCTGGATTTCTGGATAGAAAAAAATGTCATTGTTAATACTTTCAATATTAAGGAAGTTCCATTTGCAAGTCAAAAGGATATTTTAATTTCCAGCATGTCATTCTAACCTGGGATATGCAAAAACAAGCTAAATTTGTTCTGCCTATTACCCCTCTTGTGTCTGTATTCAGGCTCTCAAACTTGATATTGGGAAAACAAGGATGAGGAGGAATGTTTGGTTTATGCAAACATTATGCTTATGAACCAAGAACATGCCTTCAGGGCACACCAAGAGCTTTATTATTGCTCCTGTCATCATTTTCCCCCTAGCAGCTTGAGTGTCATTTAGGCAGATAAGCGACCACATTCAGGGTCTCTTACCACTTGATCCAACTGCTATATAAGGTAGTCCTGGAGATAGTGTTACAAAGTTAACAGCGTATAGTAAGTAAGGGGTTTGTCAGTCTTAGAATGGGAAAATGAAATCACCTCAGAATGCATACATCTGTGAGATTTGTTGATGAAATTTAGCCACTATAATAGTGAATGTTATTGTGTTATTTGTGAAATGTGTTATTTCTTTAGTTCAAATACAGGTACTAGCTGAAGATATGTACAAGTTATTATACAGAATCTTATAACAAAATTTAACAAGTATCTAAGATACACACACACACACACACACACATATATATAGGGTATGTTGATATGAGTTGATTAGAAAAAGATCATTGGTAAATGCAAGATATCTGTAAAACACACATTAATAAAAAGAAAAAAACAACACTGAAGCCCTTTTATTTTCTTTTCACCCCTCTGTAAACAATAATGTATGCTTTATATAAACCCAAAACAAGATTCCAAAATACAAAAAGAAGAAATGTACTGGCAATATGATAGCAGTCACATAAGGGTTTTCATGACACATTTCTGCACTGAGAGGTAAGTGGAATTTTCCATAATAAGGCCCTGGATCTTAAAGATAATTTTATTAATATGAGCAGTCTTTTTCTTTCAACTGGACTGATGTTGACTGCCAGTAGAACTACACCTGTGCATAACAGGAGACACATTTGTAAATTTGCAGTACTGATTCACATGTAATGGTATATTATGAGATAGATTATTCTCCAATTCTGCTCTAGAACTTATAGCTTGATCCTATATATGTCATTGACTGAAGAGTTTTTTCACCACATCATTGATGTGTGTTAGGTAGTTTTTCCAATGTATTGCTAAACAATTTTCCATTAATTCACTAAATGAGCAATATTTCACTAGACAAGCTTCATCATAATGTAGTTGTTGCATTTTTGTCTACTTTATTATAGCTCATATACCTGCTTTTTATTGATACTATTATATACTTAGTAGTCAAAGAATTTTAAAGCAGGAACTATTTCTACCACCACAAAACCTTGAATAGAATACTAAGCAATATATAGGGCCTGATTAAGCAGCCTTCAAGTTAAATCCAGTCATTCACTTAACTACCATTCATCACGAGCAACATTTATGGAGCTGCATCCTTAGTGTTGATTTTAAAATTTTGGATTTATTTGTTGTAGTGCCAATGAGTTGCTAACTTTTTTTCTAGTTTGCCTCTGATGGACAAAAATGTCATCAAATTATGGTTTATTTTTATTAGTAAAGTCTTAACAGAATAAATGCCAGGAACAAATGAAAAAAGATTACTTATAGCTAATTGTAAAGTATCACTGCAAAAGAGAAAGAAACAGTATATATGACCTATGCCTGTCTCTCTTGAATTCATGACAAAACACCTAGTGAGTTTGATAGAAAAATAGATTATTAGGTGATTAAGAAATTATTAAAGTTAGTTCATAAATTCCAGATCATTAGTAAACACATATATTAATAAATAGATCTAATATTTAAGTTATGGGGAAGAGGATTTTCCACTTCAGGATTCAAAGAGCTAACTACATAATTTTGCTGCTTGTAAAGAGAAATAGACTTCTCACATAACAGATGATGTTGGGGACTGTTAAGGGACTAACAATTGTTATCTAGGTCATTAGTAAAAGAAAAACCTACTAACTCTGAAATAGTGAGTTATTTTTCATTTAAATGGTATGACAGTTTCTTATAATGTCATATATAAAATGGGAAATTTATAAAATGAAAAATATAGATATCAAATATTATGACAAGTACTTGAAAAATATATTTGCCCACATAACAATTAAGCAGGAACTTTTTTACATTCTAAATAATTTAATAAAGCTCTCTTTTTTAATTAATGCAAACAGTGAATACAAATACATCCACAACCCCAAATTAAAGTAAAAATAAAATTTGAGATTCTGAACTTAAGTACATAGGTTATGTCTATTTAATAAAAAGTTTTGGAAGACCCTCTCATGGGACAAATCAAAAGTTCAGGAATCAGTACTTTATCCAAAGAATGCAGAACTCAAAGGAACTGTTTCTATTGTCTTGAATACTCTTCAAATCAGGTCTGAAAAAATGATAAAGCATAAACTATAAAACAGTAACTTTATGGATGGGATAGCATAATGTCAGGAATAAATTATTTAAATTGGAGTATGTGTGCATACGTATTTGATTATGATTTAGTTTTCTAATCAAACCACATTCACATGCTTTTTATTTTTCCCTAAAAGGTTGATAGTATGCGTTGATTGTGTTCAGAAATCATCTCAACAACAGTTACAGTTCTTATGTTTCTCCTTTTCTATTTGGACAATCACACATAGTTTAAAGAATTCTTGCTGTAGTAATATTGCTGAATCTTGAGTCATATTCCTTGTTTTATGACTTTTTATCTAAGATCACCAAAACAGAATCATTACAACAAATATTTTTAGTCCAAGATTCTTTTATAGCTGCTTGACAGATTGCAATAGAGCACCCCGTTTTTTTAAATTTAAAAGTAGAATAATTTTTCTTAGCAATTGATAAAAGTGCATGAACTTTACAATTAAAGTAATAATTATAGCAGACATTGCCAGTTGTGAGATCTGATAGCATGAATGTGCATTGAATAAAGTTACTGAAGACAGATTAAGAAACAATTTAGCATTGAAGCAGTTCAGTGATTCATTCTGAATGTGTTTTGTAATATCTACCCCATATAAAACCGATGCAAAACACAGTTCTGTTTTCCACACCGCAAAAAGGATATAAAAGACCTAGATAAAGTATAGAGAAGAGAAACAAAAATGATTAGTGATATGGAGGGGCTTTCATATGAAGAGAGACTAAAGAGGTTAGACCAGTTCGGTTAAGAGAAGAGGCACTTGAGGCAGGACATGATAAGGGGGGACCAAATACTAACTGATGAAGACAAAATAAACAGATTTATTATATACTGTCTCTACAATACAAAAATTATGGGCCATTAAATGAAACTATCAGGCAGTTTGAAACTAGTAAGAAGTTTAAACTAACAAAAGAAAGCTCTTTTGCACATAGTGGGCATGTCTACACATACATGATATAATCAAGTGCTAAATAAACTGGAATTACTACACAGTAGCACTGGCAAACATCTTTTTAGTGACCCTAGAGAACAGTAGCCTAATAATAGGGTGCAGTAATGTATTAGCGCTGTTTGTGCTGCAACTTGCTGCTGTGCAGTAGTATTAGACTACTGGGCAGTTAGCATCTCTTGTAGACACACCCAGTGTGCAATTCAAGTGTGGACTCAGATGTTGTGGAAGCTGATAGTTTAGCCAGATTAAAGAAGAGATTGGATAAATTATTGGAGGTACATCAAGCAGCTGCTGAGAATGGGAGTTAGGGGTGCATCCCCTGAATCAGAATTTTCTAGACCCTAAATGCTGCATTTAGAAAGCCTGCAAGTGGAAGAGGAGTAATGGGAGAAAATCCTGGCCATACCCTTTTCAGTCTCCCTTTCAGTATCCACTCTGTCACTTTGCATCACAAGATACTGGGCAAAATGGACCTGTGGTCTGACCAGTAAGTGGCAATTCTTATGTTCAAACCAGGAAAGAGAGAGAGAGAGAGAGAAAGAGAGTGCATGCATTGTGTTTTAAAAGGGCTAATTTCACAAACCTGAAAATAATTATGAGCCAGATATGTGGCAAGGAAGAATTTGAACAGCTGTATATAACAACTGTGAACAGTTTAAAAATAAATTACTAATCTTGAAAAAACTGCACAAGAGAAAGAGGCTCATTCTCATTAAAAACAATGTGCTTAAAGAGGAAATGAAAGCAACTATAAAGTTGCATACACATACATACTATAATTTGAAGAAAAGGAAAGGTGATCACAGTAAATAGAAAAAAATATATGAATTATAGGAAATTATTGAGTAAAGCAAAAGGACACTGGGGGATAAGAGGATGAGCATTTTAGTTAAATAAGAACAAAAAGTATACTAACATGTATACTGTGTAAAAGGTAGATAATAATATAAAATATACTATTTTATGGCAGAGTTAATTAATCTACTGCTCCCTAATCTACTGCTCTCCTAGCTAAAAAGGAGGCATACACCCAATGGAAGGGAGGGGCCATCACCAGGGAGGACTATACCTTGGTTGCTTGGGGCTGTAGGGGGGCGGTCAGGAAGGCCAAGGTGAAGATGGAACTGGGACTAGCTACCCTGATCAAGGACAACAAGAAGTCCTTTTTTAAATACATAGGGGATAAAAAGAAGGTACCAGGTAACATGGGGCCTCTGCAAGACATGCTAGGAAATCGGGTCGTCACACCAGACGATTCTGGTCTATTTAACAATTCATTTGCCTCCATTTTTCTGAGCAGGGACCAGGTCACCCCCTCTCCCCCACAGGGACCCCCGTAGGCCACAGGGGAGGTGCACCCAGGCCTAGGGCCAGGGAGGACCTAGTCAGGGAATTTCTGGAGGGATGAGACACATTTAAATCAGCTGGTCCAGATGATCTCCTCCCCAGAGTGCTGAGGGTATTAGCAGAGGTAATTGCGGGACCCCTGGCATGGCTTTATGAGCACTCATGGTGCTCTGGCATAGTGCCAGAGGACTGGAAAAGGGCCAATGTGGTTCCCATTTTCAAAAAAAGGGACGAAGGGGGACCCAGGAAACTATAGGCCAGTTAGTCTTACCTCGATCCTGGGTAAGGTTTTTGAGAGAATGATCCTGGTGCATGTCCGCAAGGGGCCAGCAGGGGAGACTATGCTTAGGGGCAACCAACTTGGGTCCATTAGAAGCAGGTCCTGTCAGACCAACCTGGTGGCCTTCTATGACCAGGTAACGAAATTCTTAGACACAGGTATAGCAGCAGACGTAGTATTTCTGGACTTTAGGAAGGCCTTTGACACTGTCTCTCACCCCATTTTCATTAAAAAAGTAGGCAACTGTGGCATCGATACCTACACAGTCAGATGGGTCGCAAATTGGCTAGAGGGCCACACTCAGAGAGTGGTGGTGGATGGGTCTTATTCAACCTGGAGGGATGTAGGCAGTGGGGTCCCCCAGGGCTCAGTCCTCGGGCCTGCATTGTTCAACATCATTGGCGACTTGGACAAGGGGGTAGAAAGCATCCTGTTCAAATTCGCAGATGACACTAAAATGTGGGGGGAAGTGGGCACTAAGATGTGGGGGGAAGTGGGCATGTTAGAAGTGAGGAATAGGCTGCAATTAGACCTAGACAGGTTACAGGAGTGGGCGGATGAGAACAAGATGGCTTCCAACACTGACAAGTGCAAGGTACTGCTCCTGGGGAGGAAGAACCAGCAGCATACCTACAGACTGGGGAACTCCCTTCTCATCAGTGCAGAGGCAGAAAAGGATGTTGGAGTCTTTATCAATGCCAAAATAAGCATGGGCCGACAGTGTGGGGATGCGGTCAGGAAGGCCAACCGTACCTTGTCATGCATCCACAGATGCATCTCGAGCAGGTCCAAGGAGGTGATCCTTCCCCTTTATGCAACATTGGTCAGGCCGTAGTTGGAGTACTGCATCCAGTTCTGGGTGTCGCACTTCAGGAAGGATGTGCACAACATAGAGAGGGTCCAGAGGAGGGCCACCCACATGATCAGGGGGCAGCAGGGCAGGACCTACAAGGAGAGGCTAAGGGACTTGAACTTCTTCAGCCTCCACAAGAGAAGACTGAGGGGGGATCTAGTGGCTGGTTTCAAACTAGTCAGGGGGGACTAGCAGGCATTGGGTGAGTCCCTGTTGCCCCAAGTGCTACCAGGAGTACCTAGAAATAATGGTCACAAGCTGGCAGAGGGTAGATTCAGACTAGACATCAGGAGGCACTACTTCACTGTCAGGGCAGCTAGGATCTGGAATCAACTTCCAAGAGAAGTGGTGCTGGCTCCTACCCTGGGGGTCTTTAAGAGGAGGCTAGATGAACACCTTGCTGGGGTCGTTTGACCCTAGTACTCTTTCCTGCCATGGCAGGGGGTCGGACTTGATGATCTGTTCAGGTCCCTTCTGACCCTACAACTATGAAACTATGAAACTAATACTGGCTCATGTATAGCCTGTGAGACTTTACTGATATTTTACTAATTAATCTACTCTGCAGTAAAGTGGACATGTAGATGCACCCACAAGGTGCTTCTACACATGCATTGACTCCAGTCTAAGTTTACAGTGGTGTAAACTAATCTGATCTAAGCCCTTTGGCGCAGGCATCTACATATGCAGGGATTAGGGAGCAGATTTTCACCCAATTTCCTGCAGCTCTGCAATGGACCCCTGCTGCCACCGCAGGGATCTCTAGGCTTTGGTTGCAGCTGCCAGTACCCAGCAGCCACCTTCAAATGTCAGCTCCTCTCTCTGCTCTCTGGCCAGCCCCTTTCTTGCCCAGGAGCAGTGTGCCAAGTGCAGGGGCAGCATGTGGCAGCTCTCTTTGGCCACTCTGCCTCCCCACATTTATAATGTTTACTCTATGCCATTGGGTTCAAGGGATGGGGTACTCACTCAGACCTCCATACCTTTGGGGTTCTGTCCCCAAGTCAGCATTCAGCAGAGACCATTGGGGTGGTAAACAGATTTACCTTTATTAGGAACAGGATTCAGCAACTCACACACTCACAGCTTGCAGGAAGAGTAACCATAACACTCCACCAACAAATCCACACCCACAGGGCATCAGGGTGCGACACTGGGTCATCCCACTGCTAGCCCCTTAAAGGTACATTACATATACCACC
>NW_005842233.1:1170252-1172557 GCF_000455745.1 Alligator sinensis | reverse complement strand
GCCCCTGCCACTGGCAGGGACTACCAGTGCTCCATGCTCCTGCTGCCTGCCATGCTGGCCTCACTGCCCCACCATACTGAGTGCCACCTGGCCCATGGTCATCTCACCCTGCCCATCTTCCCCATGCAACCATCTGCCTGGCTGTCAACTGCCACCACAGGGTTACCACCACTGTTGCACTGCTGCTGCCAGAAGGTATGCTGATGAGGGGCTCCAGGATGCCACTGCTGGGGCTGCCATCACCCTCCTGAGCCTCCAGCCCCACCACATCTGGAGCCATCACCAGCCAGCATGTCATCCAGCACACCTGAAATGATGAGCACTGGCTGGATGGCTTCCACATGACCCAGACCACCTTCCTGGACCTGCTCAGCAGCTTTAACCCCACCTGGAGTGGCAGTACACTGGCATGAACCCGGCCATCCCACAGACACCTGGTTGGCCCTCACCGTGCTGAAGCTGGCCACATCCACTGATCTCCAGTACATCGGACACCTGGTCAGCATAGTCAGAAACACCACTGTGGAGGCTATTCTGGAGGGGTGTGGGGTGTGGGCCCTCCAGAACTTGCTGAGTGACATTGTGCTTTCATGACCCCCTGGTGGTGAAGGTGGATTTCAGTGCCCTGGTATTCCCCCAGTGTACCAGGGACCTGGACAGGACCCACATCCCCATCACCTGCCCATCCCATGGGGACCATTCCTACTACAGCCACAGGGAATTTCACTCTGTGGTTCTGCAGGTCATTGTGGACCACCACAGCACATTCACCCATATGAACAGTGGCTGGGTGAACAGTGCCCACAATGCCCTCATGTTTTGCAACTCCAGCCTGCCAGGAATGGTGGAGAGTGAGCACTTCATGCCGGGGGAGCCAGACCTGCAGCTGGATGCCATCGTGGTCACACCCCTGATCATTGGGGACCCTGCATACCTGCTCCTGCCCTGTCTAATATGACCCTACACTGGCCACCTGGACCCCTCCCAGGTCCACACTAACCAGTGCCTGGACAGGACATGCACCCTAGTGGCATGCATGTTCAGCTGCCACAAGAACCACTTGCATTCCCTCACTACCCACCTCAAGGTAGCCAAGGAGAGCCTCCCCCAGGTCATCCTCACTGCCTGCATGCTGCATCACATCTGTGAGGCCCTTAGGGAGCTGTTCCATGAGGCTTGGTCAAAGGAGGCATGGCATGTGGAGGATGCCTGGCAGTGGGAGCACCACATGCAGTAGCAGCAACAGTGACAGAAGTGACCCCCAATGCTGAGGACCCAGGAGAGCCATACTCCCACTAGCGGAGTCCAGGGCATTGGGTGCGGGAGGTTCTAGTGGACACTTGTTTATACAAGTACTAAATGGCTTGCAGTCAGTATCTCATGTAGACATGACCACTAACTAGGTATATGGAGATTATATTACCTCAGAATACTAGTTCAGTTCCTATGTCCACCATTCAAAAATGGCAATGAAAGGAAGGATCTGACTAGATGAAGGAAATGTTCCATTCAAGCTTTAGAATCTGTATCCTGGGACCACGTGACTCTGCTAATGCCATTTCTGATTTTTTATTAAAAATTCAGTAGGTAAAATGCATTAACAGCATTAGGAATAATGAATAGTGCCCCAGGCTCCCTATTTCTTTGCTTCTTTCTGAGTAAGACAGGTTAACAGCATCACTCAGGAACCTGTCAGGTTGGAGGTAATAGAAAAAAAAAACCCAACCAAAAATAAAACCAACAACTGTTAAGCTGAGAACAGACAAAATCATTGAGGATTTGGGCCAAGGGGTTGTCCAAGCTGCAGCAAATATTTATTTCAAAACTGCATTGTATAGGTCATTGTGGAGCCCCAGTGAAGGGGCAGTGTGGAGCCCCAGTGAGGGGGAAACTGAGGGCTGGGAGCCCAGTATATGGGGACAGGGACCCAGTGTGTGTTTATGTGTGTTTATGTAGAGTTGCCCGGAGAGAAGCCAGGGCAAGTGTGGCCCAGGTCAGGAATTTGGCTGTCCACTATCCAGGTGAGGGTCACAGGAGAGACCCAAGAGACTGTATGTCTACCACCCAAGGCATGAAAAAGCCCCAAAGCCTACAGGAGCCACTCAAAGAAGAAGCAGAGTGGAACAAGTTGTTGATGTGAGAAAGAATCCCTGTGAGAAGGGGTGGAGTGCGAGAGGCCCTAGTGAGAGGAGGGCAGCGTGAATGTGCATGTGAAAGAGGCCTGACAATGAGGCATAAATTTGGTCCAGCTTTACGCCGGATGTATATTAAGATGCAATCTGCAAGGCATGGGCTACCATGTAGG
>NW_005842233.1:1167309-1170221 GCF_000455745.1 Alligator sinensis | reverse complement strand
TAGGGAAAGTTCAGAGCAGTGGATAGTGCCCCCTGGCATCGGGGCCTGTAATGGGTAGTCTCCCTCATTTTCCATCAGTTATGGGAACAGCAAAGTCATGGGAGGAGAAACTGGGAAGACTGCCCCACAGAGACAGGTGAGCAGGCCAACTCAGGATTTGGTGCCAGACTTGCCCCTGTCATGTTCCAAATCCTCAGGCATATCAGACCTCTTTACAGTGCCCAAGTGTAGGACAGTGGTGGCTTTTTAAATACTTTTACATTTTCCCAAATTGGAGAAGAAAGATGTAATAGTAGTTCCTTGTAAAAATACCAGAAGTTCAATGTTTCCCTATACTGCATCTTCTTGTAACAAATCCTAACTTATCATTGGGTCCATTGGGATTGTGAGAATGAAGAGCTTTCCTTCCACATACTCTGGTCTCCTCAGCATTAACCCTTGCTACTAGCTACATAATGGGGATATTCTTTAAGACCAAGAATATAGTTAGGACTTTTATTCATCAAAGAAGTCACAGGATGGCCAAGATCTGGTTGTGTGTATGTGTGTTCAGAAGATGTTAATGTTAACATCATTTAACTAGAGATCAATTCCAAATTAATTGTTCAGCTTTGCAGCCCTGAGCCAGCACTTAAACTTGGGTAATAACAATATGCCCTGAAAATAGAGTGCAATCAATAAATAGAATGGCCTCTGACATGATGAAATCAACCTTAATCAAGAATCAATTATCTCAGGGTTTGATTTTTTTTTTTTGGACAAAACTTAAATAGATATTGAGTTCTTAAAAAAGAAAAACAAAGAAAAGCAACTGAAAGTAAATGACAAGGCCATAATAAAACTTGCCAACCCTATATAAGGAACTTGCCAACCCTATATAAGGCAATGGCAGAACTCTGATTTGCACAGGTTGTCTATGTTTATACCAGCTACTGCCTTTGGAGTAGGAAGAAGAGAAACAGAAGCAAACTGAAGTGTAGACAAATGTCAAAGCTGATAATCACTAGTGTATGATTTTATCATGCCATTTTTATCTTGGAAAAGCCACAAAATGAAAACGGGCATAGTGAAAAGTGCACATGTTGTGAAATTACAGTACAAAAATTGATTAAATTCTTAGGAACCATTTTGTAGGAAGATTATAACATCTTGCTGGGAAAAAGTAAATACATATGTGTTGTTATGGCAACATTCAGTATCAAAACATCACTAATGTTTGTATAGTGAATTTGGTTCTCCAAAATGACTCACCCTGAAATCCAGTAATGTTGTAGGTGTCCAAAATGGCTCTTATGTGGAACTTAAACATTTAGGGCATTTGTACACGTGCTCAGGGAGGCAGAGGGAAGGTGCTTGGATGACAGCTACTCTAATTAAAGCACATAGAGTGTCACGTGTATCTGCATCCTCAAGCTGAAAAGTGGCAGAAGGGGCTCTTAAAGCTCATTACCACTTTTCAGTGTGGGGATGCTGATACACATGACACAGGAGTCTTCTGGAGTGCAGTAATTGTCACCTTCCAGCAGACTCGGTTAATCAAGTCTGCTCTAATGCATTGTAATTGCAGTATGTCAGAGAAGCCTCAATGTATGTGTATAGGCACCCTTAAGTTTCAAAGAAAAATTCAGAGTAGCTCTGCTCCACACACTGTAAAAAAAACCCAATAGGATTCAGGCTTTACTTTACCTTTCCAAACCTAAGTGGTGCATCTTAGCGCTCTACTTTTTTTTGTAGTTTGAATTTTTTTTCAGTTTGGAACTCAGAATGGTTATGTTTGTCACATTCTTCTATACTCTGTAGATCAGTAAGATCCACCATGGCTGAATAGCTGTCAAGGGGCATGTCTACATGAGTTGTTTACTGCAGAGTTGCCTAATTAGCTCAGCAGTAAATCATTGTCTACATGTGCAGTGCTATTAGGATGGAGTAAACTAAGTAGCTCCACTGTAAATAGCCCTGTCCCAGCCAACTCATGCCCCAGCCAACTCCTCCACAGCACATTGAGTCAGATCAGAGTAGCCCTGCCAAACACAAGTACTATCCTACATTAAAGTTATTTATTCCTCTGTAACATAGATGCTACAAGTAGCCCTGGGCTGGTAGGTTGATGCCCTGGGTGCCTTGCCAGTTGGGACTGTTCTGCCCTGGCTCAACATGATGCGGTCCCAGGAGCATGTGCAAATGGTGCACCTGGGAGCAATAAATTCCAGCTTGAATTCAATCTCTTTAATAGCACATGCAGATGTGCCCAGGGTGTCAGGTTTGACGAAACCACTACACATAGCCCAAGCAAAAGTCTCTGTTATGTAACTAATGCCCATCTGCAATGATAAGGAGGAGACAGTCTTAGATAAAGGAGGCTTGAAAACAAAAGCAGAATCAGAGGACTAGGGCAAAGAGCTGATTTAAATATTAAGATTCACACCCCTAGGTGGGGAGAAAGTATGCTAATGAAACATACATGTATGGAAATGAGATACATAGCTAAAACACAGGTATAGAGACATGCTCAGTAAAGAACTCCTTGCGTCATTCCCTTATAACCAATTAGCAAACAAGAATGCTTATGAAGGTCCAATACTCCTGTATAAAAGATGCTTAGAATTAAAAATCTGTGTGCTTGTTACGTGAAATTATTCCGCTTGCACCTTGTATTGCTAGCAATAAATCTTTATACTTTCACCCCTGGTATCTTTATTGGCTTTTGCATACCGGGCATGATCCCACACTTGAGCTGGGGCTCAACAGTTTTTGGCAACCCAGATGGGACTGCCTTAGATAACTTTGCCCGGACTAGCTGACGACCAGACACAGCTCCTCCTTATCAAATGTCAGGAGCGCCCCGGGATCTCTTTTCCCGGTGAGACTTTTGTTTCAGGGGGAGCTGGATTGCTGAGGCGGCAGTAGCCTAA
>NW_005842233.1:1137385-1164443 GCF_000455745.1 Alligator sinensis | reverse complement strand
AAAAAAATTGGCCATTTTTCGCACTGTAAATCCAGCAACACTGCTGCCATCTATGGCTGACACACCAGATCTTGTACATGACTGCCTGCAAACATTGGAAGCTGTTTATTCTTCAAGGCCAAATCTGAGAGACAAACAATTGATAAAAGAGTTTCAAGCAAAGAAGGGGGAGCACGGGTGGCTGGTAGCAAGGGATGGCCGCATTATCATCCCAGCTGCCTGGGTTCATGTGGTAGTAAAGAGCACTCATCATGGTACCCACTACGGACCCAGGGCCCTGGTAAGATGGATCAGTTACTATGTAACTAGAGTGGGATTAAGAGAGGCTGCCAAGGAGGTATCAGAGACATGTGAGGTCTGCCAGAGAAATAACCCATAAGGAGGGAGAAGAAAAACTTCAGGACATCAGAGAATAGGCAATGGGCCAGGAGAAGAATAGCAGGTGGATTTTACTGAGTTGCCCCGGCAACAAGAGATAAAATATCTCCTTGTCTTTGTGGACACTTTCTCTAATTGGGTTGAGTGCTTCCCATGTCGGACTGCCCAGGCCCGGGAGGTAGTCAAGACACTCCTACGAGAAATCATACCTCGCTTCGGACTTCCAAAAGGAATAGGGTCAGACAATGGCCCACATTTCATTGCACAAATTACTCAGAAGGTTTCTGAGTTCCTGGGAATCAGCTGGCATTTACACACCCCTTGGAGACCTCAGTCCAGTGGAAAGGTGGAACGTATGAATCAGACCTTAAAAAGACACCTTGCAAAGATTTGCCAAGAAGCTCGACTCAAATGGCCAGAGGCCCTACCCTTGGCCCTGTTACGAGTAAGGGTCGCACCACATTCTAAATTGGGATTAAGCCCGTTTGAAATAATGTATGGTAAGCCTTACCCTCTGAGTCTGCCCATGGGTACTGAACAACAGTTACATGTTTTAGGAGAGGGAATGATTAGAGAATATGTATGGTCCTTGGTTTCTGTTTTGTCTTCCATCCATCAGCAGGTACGGGACGTGCTGCAGACACAGGACCAGTATCCTGCCCTGGGAAATCGATTATTACCTGGGAGTTACGTCCTTGTGAAAGATTGGAACGAGGAACCACTTCGAGCCAGATGGAAAGGCCCATATAGGGTACTTCTAACGACCCCGACGGCCGCAAAGCTCGAAGGAATCAAGACTTGGATACATTCCAGTCGCCTAAAGCCGGTGGCTGGACCAGAACAAGAAGGAATCCCTGCAGACTCCGGGACCGGAGACAGAGAACAGTGGAAGGTGGAGCCAATAAGAGACTTGAAATTCCTATTCAAAAGAAAGGAACTTTGAATAATTTGACAATCTTTGATTAAGTTTTATAAGCCTTATTATGAAATTGTTCAAGGTTTTATTGTGGGGCACCCTGATCTGTCCACTCCTACTTATAGGAGGGGAAACCCTTTTACAACAAAAATTTGACCCTCAGGAAAATGTCTGGATTTATCTGGCCCGGGAAATTTTAAATAGAACGGACTTCTGCTTAGCGGGAGGGATCAATGCTCACCTGGTTTTTACCTCATGCTTAATCGCAGTACCAACCCCTTTAAAAATTTTACAAAATTATACTATGCTGAAGAATGTAGAGAAGAAAAGTACATATCAGAATATATATAAGTGGGGGACTATTGTAAAAGAGAAGAATAGAGACATGTTTTCCGTACGGGTTCAGGCAACAGCTAATGCTTCTGAATGTTTCCTAATAGTTAATTGTACTAATAATTGCTTCAAATTGAACCAAGGTAGAAGAATCCTTTGTAACAAGACCAATCAAATATCCTATGTATACACACATACCGCCCTTCCTCGAGGATGGTTTCTGGCCTGCGGGAGAATGATATATTCATACCTTCCAGCAAATGCTACTGGGGGACCATGCACCATCGCCCGGGTAACTGCAGCTCTTCTGAGGAAATCTGACCTAATGCACACTGAACAAACCCCTCTTGGTGGGAGGTTTAAACGAGCATACACTGCTCTCACGGCTGATTGTGATGAGAATGATTCCCCCGGATTATTATCTAAGGCAGAATACATAGCATTAGCATAATCTATGGTGGGGGTTCCGGGTCTTGCTGTAAGTAATAGCAGAAATCTTAATGCAGTGGCCTGTGTTTTAGCAAAAGGACTAAATGCTACATCCCGAGCGCGCTCAGCCTTGAATGCTGAACAAAAACAGTTAAGGGACGCTGTCTTAGAGAATAGAGCCGCTATTGATTATCTCTTGTTACGACACAATCTCGGATGTGAAACTTTAAAAGGAATGTGCTGTTTCAACCTCACTGATAATTCTGTACTAATTGAAGACAAAATTGGTGCCTTATAACGATTGGCACAGACGTTGAAAGAATCATCTGGCTTAGACTTTTCCTGGTTAACTTCCTGGCTTCCCAATTTTGTATGGTTGAAACAGTTATTTAGTATGGTTGTTTTCTTTTGTGTTACAGGGATTATGGCCTGTTGCTGTATACAATGTTTACCTATCTTCTTATCTATCTTCAGACCTAAGGTGAATCAAATGATTTTACAAGCGAAGAAAGCTGAGAATACTAGATTTGTGTTGAAACAAATTGAGTGGAGCAATTATAATAAAAATAATTAAAAATGCTCCAGAGGGGGAAATGTCAGGTTTGACCTAGAAACCACTATACAAAGCCCAAGCAAAAGTCTCTGTTATGTAACTAATGCCCATCTGCAATGATAAGGAGGAGACAGTCTTAGATAAAGGAGGCTTGAAAACAAAAGCAGAATCAGAGGACTAGGGCAAAGAGCTGATTTAAATATTAAGATTCACACCCCTAGGTGGGGAGAAAGTATGCTAATGAAACATACATGTATGGAAATGAGATACATAGCTAAAACACAGGTATAGAGACATGCTCAGTAAAGAACTCCTTGCGTCACTCCCTTATAACCAATTAGCAAACAAGAATGCTTATGAAGGTCCAATACTCTTGTATAAAAGATGCTTAGAATTAAGAATCTGTGTGCTTGTTACGTGAAATTATTCCACTTGCACCTTGAATTGCTAGCAATAAATCTTTATACTTTCACCCCTGGTATCTTTATTGGCTTTTGCATACCGGGCACGATCCCAGACTTGAGCTGGGGCTCAACAAGGGGGGAAATAAAATCATCCAGGCATGCACACAATGCTAGGGAGGTCCCAAAAGTTTTGTTGCAGAAAAGAACATTATTTGCAGGCATTAAATCCTAGAGGAGGAAACTATCCATGCTAGATTTTAGCCTAGCAGTTAAAAAACTTGATCTCACTGGGAGTGGGGTTGGATCTGTCTCTCCTACTTACTAGCAAAGGGTTCTCCTAGCTTACAGACTAGGAAGACAGCAATGCAGAAGAAGGGTAGTTCACTGAGATGGATGTTGCTCTGGAAGGAAGGGTATATATGTGATGTATACATATGGTGTATGAATATATATATGATGTGGTGGGGGCGGGTGTGTACACACACAGACACACATATGTGCATGTGCGTGTGTGTGTGTGTGTGGTATATATATATTTTTTTCTTTTCCCTGATCATAACCAATTTCCCCAGCCCCAGAGTCAGTTCCAGGCAGTGTTCCAATGATGATCACACTAAATATTTACAGAGTGGCATCTTTTTTTTCCTAGTGCACTAAAATGATTCTGTTATGGATACAAATCAAAACTTTCTAGTCCTTTTTTTGCTCACATAATTGCCAAAATATCCAGTAATTATCAAGTCTTTAATGGTGAGGTGATGCCAAGAAAGGCCCTTAGGATCACCCTGTGGTATAAATACCTTTTCCTGTCCCTGATAATAAAAAGTAATGTGTATATCTTTTTTTTTCCCCAAATATATATAGTTTGATTAAACTAGGAGAATGTGTTGGAAGAACACGAGCCCCTAAAAACAGTCCACAAGCATCTTAATGGAATGAGAGAAATTATTAGGGATTGTTTTAGGGGGAAGACAAACAGAAAATTTAAGATGTATAACAGGAAAAATTCCCTCAGAGCAACTTCTATTAGGCTGTAGATTCATCAGTCAAGAGAGGTGATGAACATGCCATTGCTAGTCTTTGAAAGCATTACTTAAAATACTCTAGAAAATAATCCTGCCTTGGCAGAAAGAGGTTCTTGATGACCTGATAGAACATAAGGAGGGAAAAGATATCAGGACAGTTTATACCAGCTGCAGAACTGACCCTATGATCTGTAACTTTTGGCATCTGTGGCTGCTTCTACATGAGAGACTGACTGCACAGAAGCTCATTGAGTGGCACGAAGCATGACATGACACTACTGAGCAGTAGTAATGAGCTACTGCACAGTCAGCGTCTCCAAAAAGCCATTCAGGGATGCTACTGTGCAGTATCAAGTACTAAATGACTGTGCAGTAACAACTGTGCAGTCAACATTTTGTGTAGAAATGGTCACTGTTCTGTACTTTCTCTTTTTTTCTCTTGTGTCATGTGTGTGCCACTAAGCTAACATCTTTACCTTTCAAGTCAGACAGAGAGGGATGAGCAACAATGCTGCTCCAAACACATTCTACTCAACTTTTGTTTATGTGTATTACCTTACGGTGAAGGTCTAAAGTAGCAAATAACTAGGTACCATATTTACTTGATTCTAAGAAGAGCCCCCCACCCCCCCCACCTGCCTTTAATATGTTGGACAGAAGCCCCTTGTCTTAGGATCAAGTACAGGGAGGCTGTCTGCTGCTGTGACTTAGGCTCTAACCTCTATCCAGGGTCTAGCCATAGCTGTTAGACAAAATGGGGGCCCTGAATTGAAGCGGTGGGTTTTAAAAAACACTGCTTCAATTTAGGGCTGATTAAACCCCTGTGTCATGCACACACCCCACTGACTTCCCTGCCTTTCTGGTGGGGAGGGGAGGGTAAGCTGCCAGAGGGTGGAATGATCCCTGGGCTGTGGTGAGTCGGGGCTGGTGCTTCCCCCTGCGGCAGCTGTGCCCCTCCCCCAGGCGGCACCCGCCCACAGGCACCCGGCTCAGGCGGTCCTGAGGGGCACTGCAGCTGCTGAGGGAAGCACCAGGCCCCTGTGCAGCTCAGGCAGGCAGAGAGGCTCCGAGCAGGGTGGAGATCAGGCTCACCGCTGTTCTTGGGTGAAGCTGCTGTCCCAGGCTGCTGCCAGGCTGCCTGCACAGGCTTCCTGCAGAGCTGTGGAGCTGCATGCACCCTGGTGCTTCACTCCAAGGCTGTAGAGGCAGCAAACTAAAACTACTCGAAGGAGTTTTAGGTAGCTGTGCCCCAAGTCATTTAAAGTGTATTACGCCACTGAATTTCCTACATCAGTTGAAATTAATGTGCAATACGCCTCATTTTGTCTACACACAGCCGTAGCTGCTAAGTAGGGAGGCAGGCAGAAGCAGGGGGCAAGCTGCTTGACCCTACACTACCTGGCCCCCTGCAGCAGTGCAAGGATGAATTAAACATGATCCTCCAATCATTAGATTCTATACATGGAAAAGTATAACAAATGTGTACATTTTCCATGTCTAGAATCTAATTCCTTGGGGGGGGGTCTTAAATTCAGAATGTTATTAAATGTGTGTAATACAGTAATAAGTTTAACTCTTAACTGTTTTATTTTTGTCTTGTTCTGGTTTTTTTTTGTTTTTTGTTTTTTTGTTTTTCCATATTCTTTGAGGATTGCTTTTCCCCTCATGGACAGAAAAGAGTCACATGCAATGTTTTTAATTCACTGTATCAAGCTGTTCACTCAATTCATAAACAGTACTAAAGTCACTGCTGTTCATCTGTTAAGACAAGATTGCTGGCAAATTCATCACCAGTTGTTTTCATCTAGATTTGCTTTGATGCATAGCCTGTTGAAACTGGAGCACCTGCAGTGAGAAATTAAATAAAGAAGGGTTTTTGGTTTTGTTTGTTTTTTTAGAGTTGTCTATAAATAGGTTAGACAAAATTTACTTGGTTTTAAAACTGATGAGATCTGAAAATTCCCTGACTTCTAAATATATTTTTTTTAAAGTAGGAATTTCTGCAACCTATTCTATCATGAAGAATAATTACTACATACATATATACACATACACACACACACAAATGTATGTATATACAAATATCTATCTATCTATCTATATATACATATATATGTAAACATCAAAGAATTATCTATATATCATATATACGATGGCATATATATGTATATGTATGTGTGTGTGTGTGTGTGTGTGTGTGTGTGTGTATGATTCTTTGAAATTTATTCTATGATTCAGCATCAGCCCACTAAAAACACAATTTTCTTCACCAGACTGTTGATATCACTGTTGATAAAGTTATACAAAAAACAAACACATCTAAAATCAATTACAGCTATATTGACCAGTAGAGTGCAAGACTTGGGGAAAACTAAATCAATGTTTGCCAGAAGAAACAAGAAAATCAGAGAAGAGAAGTGTAATTTCTAGATCTCTCTGGGTTTTTCATGACAAAATTAAACTGAATAAGAAGCTTTGGCTGGTGTACAACCTAAGATATTGGATTTTAGAAGATGTAGTTTGCTAAAACTATACAAGTGGATCACAGTTTCAAATAGAAGAAAGAAGCAGTGGGTGAGTAGATTTGAGGAGGGACAAAGGTAAACATTGTTTTGGGGATAAAGATAGATTATTGGGAAAGTAGGGAAAAAGGAGATGGCTTTTTCTTTCTTGTGCCCTTCCCTGAAATAGTTAAAAATTAGACACTTTGCAGAAAAGGCAAGGTTATAAAATATATATATATATATATATAAAAAAGGTATGGTGACTCCTTGCTTTTCCAATCTTAACTGCTCTGTCCTTCACACATGATTCTAATTCACCAAGTCTCATGAACCAATTATCTTCATTTACACAATCCATGTCATTCCTATCTCATGCTCTAGTTCCCTCGGACCCCTTATCACCAGACTTAGGTTTCTCCACTTTCTGTCTAACCTCTTCAGGGTTCAAAACATCTTTGTTATTTCTTAGTTCCTTCACAAACTTAAAATAGACATTGTTATGCTCAGAATCAATTCCTCTTTATCCATAACACCCACGACAGCCAAGCACAGAAGTGCCCTTCTCCTTTGAATGTTTCTGCCACTAAGTGGAGTCTATTTTTGAGTCTTCATTCTTTATAAGCTACTGTCCATTTCCATCTCTTGTAAAATGTGATATGTATCCAAGCATCCTTTTATATGCTCAATCTACATCTTTTGGCTCTTCCCCTCTTTTCCCTACATCTAGCAGCCATGATCTGAGCTTATTTGCCACATACTCTTCAGGCCACTTAGTTTCACTTTGCCTTGCTTTCTATTTACCTGCTTCTCTGGTTAAGTCACATTTGCCGGTTGTCCTAGATGCTTAGATTTATACATAGATTCTGCATGCTGGTCACCCAAAATCACAGGTTGTGTTCCTTTCACTATCACCTACTGGTATGCAAAGACAGTGTCTTTCCATGGTATGCCTCCACAAATGTAAGTCACCAGAGGGAATCATTTGAATGCCTATAATTAGCTAATCAGGAATGGGCTTATTCCTGATCCTTGATGAACCTTACCCTCAATTAGAAAATCCTCAGTTTCACTCCACATGCCTCTAATTCATGTTGTTGAGCTTCAATCTAAATCTCACACACTGTTTTCTTCGTGAATCACCATGTCATCTTTCTTGGTACACAGTCATATGCTTTTACCATATCAATGGACCAGTCTATAGCAGGTGAAGATTTTTCCTCTTCTCTGTACTTTTCATTGCAATGAATAGGTGATTTACCAGGCATGAGCACAAACTGATTGTTGCCTATTTTGACTTGTCTTTCTAATGCTTGTTTATTGATATTTTCCAACGATTCATGGTGTGGTAGGTTCATGAGTTTTATATTTCTGTGATTACCACAATCTTGTATGTCTCCATTCCTCTTAAAAATAGGCATCATAAATCTCCTTCACACATAATCTTTTAAAAAACTTGATGATGAAATGTACACCTTTACATCCCAATGCTCTCTGTGCTTCTATTAGTATTCTGCCTGACCCTACTGCTTTCCCATTTTTCATCTTATTAAAGTCATGTGTTACTTCTTTTTTTTTTATATATTAATTTAACCAAGGCTTGATTTTACCAGAGCTCTTCTGCACCCCTAGGGTTCCCTTCATGGGTCTCATAAAGCAATCCTTTTTAGATCAAATATTGTAGCCCACCTCCATTATACTGTAACAGAGGCAGAAAGGGGTATGTGCAGACAAGCTTAACATATACTGCTTTCCTGGGACTGAATTTTCTGTTTTGTATCTGCTTGCAGAACATGTGCTGCAGAACAATATAATATTGCTGGAAGAAAACTATTAATATTAGAGGCTCCAGGATGGTCAGTTCAGCATCACCAGCAGTCCCTACTGACAGGAATCAAAATTACAACCTGAAAAAGAATAACTGCACTATACAGTTATGATATTAATGGTCTCTGGCAATGATCCATATGAATTAAGAAATGTATGAGAACTTAATTTTCTAGACAAATATCAAATTGCCATATGTTCAAATTTCCCCATTCAGAGCTGTTTCTAAAATTCATTTCTGACTACACCACCACTTTTTTTTGCTAGGGGCTTTTCTCATATAGATTGCTTATCATATTAAACTGTGTCACAAGCTATGTTGTGGATAGATAGGAAAAGGATGAGTTTCATTTTCTCTTGTGATCTTAGGCAGGAATGGAATTCATTCATTATAGGTGAGATGCTTGTGCATTAATTTAACATGCTCTGTGCCCTCATTCAACTTGCTGCCCCTTCCCACTGACATCATACCTCTTATAAATAGCATATCAATTACTTACTACTTTCTTCAAAGCCCATTTGGAATGGGATCAAAGCTTGAAAGATGTTTTTTTTAACTTCAGAGGCTTTGTACATCCAATAAAACTCTCCATTTCCTCCTGCTCATTTCCGTTTTATAGGTTAACCAGAACATTTTCTGGTTATAGACCTGTATCTGTAAAGAATCAGGAGAAGAATCATTCACTTCTGAACCTTTTCACTTCTGAGAACTGAAAAGTTAAATGCAGTCTCAGGAGCAGACTCATATACTGCAGAGAGGGAGAACAATTAAAGGGAAAATTCATTTTGTAGCTTGTAAGAATAGAATCAGATATTCCAGTGAAATTTGTCTTAACTCTATTTTTAATGTAGAGTAGATGCTTCTGATAAACAATTTATTCCATTTACTTGAATTTAATGAAATCCAAGGCAAGGCTTTTTTCGACGTTTAATTTGAGACAGAGCTCTGTTCCCGCTGCGTGTCCCCACCAGTGAGGCTAGGCCCAGATCTGCCACCACTGCTGCCACTGCTTCATGGCTGGGTCAGGGACAAAGCAAACATATACTCTGTGCCCTAGGCTAGAGCAGGGCCTCAGCTGGCACTGCAGTGTGTATTGGTGGCAGGGGGAAAGAGAAGCAGGCAGCAGGAGTATTTGGGCAAAGCAGAAGGGGGTGGCAGACAGCAGAGGGGACAAGAGGTGGGGGGCAAGAGTCAGGACATCTAACTCCCCCACTGCCTGCCCCACTGCAGCAGTCAGGGGAGGGGTGAATGAAAGGCAACTCTGAAATAGTTAGATTGCAAACATGGAAAATTATAACAAATATATGTTTTCTATTTATAGGTTCTAATTATTGTGGGGGGGTCATCTTAAATTCAAAGTTGTCTTGGATTTGCATATATATATATGGTACATTAGATGTAGAGGACGTACAAATCCTAAATATTGTACCCCACAGGGACAGAGGAGGGTCACTGTATCTTTTCCTTCAGTAGCTGAATGTCTAAGGCACTTCCCTGGGAAACCAGAAGCCCTGGGTTATGGAAGTCTTTCACCTAGAAGGGATTTGAACCTGGTGTTTGACTTTCTAGGAGGGTAATCTAACCACCCACCACAAGGAAGTGAGCTAGGGACAATAAATATGATTGTATGAATGTATGTAAGAATGTCTTGTCAGAAACAAAGTCTCATACGTTACACATTTCCAGCTGTTCAGAAGAAGAATAGATTTTTCAGAGAAAATTAGATTTTGAAAGGTTATATGCTTGGGACATGAAAAAACGTGGCATCTTTCAGTTCCACGAGTCTTGTCCCTAAGGTTTACTTTGATTAAAAATTCTCTCTTTCAATGTTAGCCTTGAAAACTCTCCACAGTTTTCTCCATATGGATGTCAAGTTAAGCTTTCTTAGTTTTATAATTCATCTCCTGTTAAAAAATACAGAGAAATAGAGATATTCTTAAATAGTTAACAAGTTTGCTGACGTGTAAGCCAAAGAAGAGTCTACTACCTGGAACCCAATTACTATCCAAGTACATAATGCTAGCTGATTAATAGTAATAGGATTTCTATTCTTCTGGGCATACAGAAGAAGCAGGGTAGTTGAATAAGGAGGTGCATTTGATTTAGCCAGCTTTTTTAAAGTAACTGAACTTCAGTATTCTACGATGCAGAATATATATATATATATATATATATATATATATATATAAAATTTCCCTCCAAATGAAGGTCTTCAGACATAGGCCAACTGACTTTCAAAGAGTAAAAACCTTCATACTCAGTTGAAGCATTTCACGGTTTCAAGTAAATGTAGGCTTATTTTTTTTAAGTTATTTTTTTCTGAGCATAAAACTACCACATTATTCAAACCTAAGCTTAATTTGCATCTAACAAGATGCTGAGTGCTTTGTATCACTGCCATATCAGAAGCCCTAAGGCGATAAGCATGTAAAGTACTGTATGCATATAAAAGTCTGCTTCTGGGCATACTAGGAATTCTGTAGTCTTGACAATCTGGACAGCTAGTTTCCTATACCTAAGCCTTGTTGTGGTTGACAAACTGTGTCATCTGCAAACATGAGAATTAAATTATCTGTAGCGATATAGCAGGTGTAAGCTGGTTGCTGGCTTTTGTAAGGAAATTTGCTTCCTGGGGTGTTTGTCAGCCAGCTCTTTAAAGTCTTTTAAACAAACAAACAAAAAATCCCCTTGCTCTGAATGGGAGCCTGTTTTTTTTTCTTCTGTTCATTTCAACAGCCGAGCCCCACCTTGCAGCCTTTTATCAACAGGCTCTTCCTTTCACAGTTTCTTTCTTCCTTCTTTTGCTTACTCTTAGAGTGTTTAAAGATCCCAGTGGCTCCCTGCTTACTCAAGTGCCTCAGAGCCGATTTTTCTCAACAGGGCTGACTGTTTCTCTGTGAAGAGAAAGATTACCATTGTACACCAGGATTTAAAAGTAATATTTAATAAACTTCAAATTTTAACTTTTTAAAAAATCACATCCCATTATTTCTATCCACAGTAAATCAATTAAAGTTAAATTTCTGTAAGCAAAACAAACAATATATGTCTCAGAGTAGTTTTGGCATCAAACTTTTGTGGGCCTTTTTGATATATCATAGTTTGCACTTCTATTGTCTTTGTTCGAACCTGCTTAACTGAAGTGCTTATAGCTGAACCTGACTAGTGGAGGCCGTTTTTTGGGGGGGAGGGGTAAGGAATAACTAGAATAAGCACACTGCCCCACTGAAACATGTTCTTATGTAGTTTGGCTAAGAAAACAATCTTTCTTATTGAGCCATACATTCATAAAGGAAGGATTATATGAAATTCACTGTTCAATCTAGCTTTTTTGGTCGATTTGTTTTATTAAAGTCTAAGGATAAGTGTAATCCAGGATAGAGCTCTTCTGGATACATATCAGGCCCCTTATATTTGTATATTTTAGTATTTGTATCTTACAAACTTTAATTTCTCCATCCTCAAACATCAGGGAGGAGAGAAGTAGGATAGAAAGCGTAGCTTTAGTAAAGGACTTAAGCACTTTCTGAGAAGAGCACACCACTTCAGAGTGGTAATCTAAAAACAAACAAAAAATATACACTGGACGCATCCACATGTGCAATTAATGTTATATGGGTTTACTGTGCAGTAATTTACTGCACAGTAAACCCAGCCTAGGGTGCTTCTACACATGCAATCATTTGGGAACAGATTTGCTCCTCATGGCTAGGGACAGACATTCAAAAAACATGAGCCTGAATTGATTCACTCTTTGCAGGCTAGTCTAAGCTGCACAGTTTAAACTGATTAATAACTGGACAGACATTCTCTGTTAAATCAGGAAATGCAGGAACATGCCTGCAGCGGCTCAGGCCAGAAGCTGGGGGGCACTAGAGCCTGCCTACCAGCCACTGCCAAAGGGAAGGGAAGAGAGATGCCCCCCAAGGCTCTTACCCCTCTCTACTGAAGTGGAAGGGGCATGGCCAGGCACCAGCCAGGGCTAGCAGGACACACAGGATGCCAGCCACCAGCTTGAGACGGGGGGGAGGCTGCTGCTAGACTGATGAGTAGGGATGAAAAAAAAGTCCTCTCTCTGAAGCAAGCATGTATTGAATAGAGAAATTTGCAAAGCATACAACAGGGAACTACCAAAAATCTTCACCTAAGCTAAGATACAGCCCAGTAAAACACAGCATACACAACTTAAACTGTAACTCTAACTTAAAATGTAAAGCAGAAAGACAAGAGAAAGCCTTGCCTAAATCTTACTAATCCTGAGGGAAGAGTGTCTTTTTACAGCCAGCCATTCAGAAAGGCTTTGTTTAGGTTTTACAGGTTCTGCTTCATAATGTAAATGTAGCTCTCTGCATTCTTTGGTCTGCAACTTCCAGCCAGAAGCTGTCTGTAACTTCCCTTAAATCCATCTCCAGCACATATGTATGATGATTGTCAGATTTTTGCCATCACTTCCCATTTCTCAGGCTGGTCCTGCAAGTCTTAGCTCTGGGCTCACAGGTGCAGGTCTTGCCTCTTTCCCCTGCTCCGGGGCCGCTGTGGATTTAATCCCCTCCCTGGCTGCAGGAAAGCTGGTCAGAGGGAGGAACTGAATCCATCTCTGCCTGGCTGCCTGAAAGCCATGGATGTCCACAGGGTCTGCCAGCAGGCCAGCCAGAATTGGTGGCTGCTCCTCATCCAGCATATTTGGAACAATGAGCAGTGGCTGGATTTGTTTCTGATGATGCAAGCCACCTTCCAGGAGTTCTTTGATTAGCTCTGACCACACCTGGGGCAGCAGACCACCACTGTGTGGCTGCCTCTTCCCACTGAGACCCTATTATCCTACTCAAGCTGGCCACGCTTGCCAGCCTGCTCTATGTCAGCCACTTCTGTGGCATGGGCAAGCTAACTGCCATGAACAAGGGAGGCTGTCCTGAAAGTCTGCACCACTATCCACGATGTGCTGGGGCACACCATGCTTCAGGTCCAGGAGCCCCTGGAGGTGGTGGAGGGGTTCTATGCCCTGTGCTTCCCCCAATACATTGGGGTCTGGGTGGGACCACACCCTGTTACCTGCTCACCCTGTGGCAACCACCCTTACTACAGCCAATAGGGCTTTCATTCCATAATGCTGCAGGCCATCATTGACTACTGGGCTGCCTTTATTAACATAAGCACCAGCTGGGCTGGCAGTGCCCAGGATGCCCATGTTTTCTGGAACTCCACCCTGCCAGCCCTTGTGGAAGGCAGGCACTTTACCACAGGGTAAGTTGGTGGTCCCACCCCTAATCAGGTATCCCTGCCTACCCACTCCTCCCCGGCTCATGCAGCTCTATGTCAGTCAGTTGGAACCCTGCCAGACATCCCTCAATTGGTGCCTGGGATGGACCTGCACACTGATCAAGTGCACCTTCAACTGCCTGAAGGGATACTGGTGCAACTTTACTGCCCACCTCCACATCACAGAGGCAAACATCCCCTGGGTCATCATCAAAGCCTGTGTGCTGCATAATATCTGTGAGGCCCAAGAGAAACTCTTCTGTGAGGCTTCAGTGGATTAGGCTCAGTGAGTAGAGGACTTTTAGAACCTGGAGTGCCAGCTGCAGTGGCAGTGACAGCACTGTGCCCCTCCCAAAACCAAGGTCACTGGAGAGCCACACACCTGGAAGTGGGGACCAGGACACTGAGTATGAAAGGTATTTCTAGACCACCTGCTCCTGCACCCCCTCCCACCCCACTATGTAGGCTACTTCCCACTCACATGCAATGTCCTCTGTGCACCAGACCCACATGTCTGCCAGCCTCTTCTCTGTCAAGTTCACCAGCCAGTCCAAGACCAGGGTCCAGTCCTGGGTCTGCCGCTGCCAAAGCTGGCACATATAGATGGCCCAGGCTGAGGCTAGCAGTGACCTGGAAGATGCATCCTCTTGCAGACCTGGTGGCTCTTCAGGCCAGGGGAAAGAGGCTGTTTGTGACAGTTTGCAACATTTCTGAGATAGTATGCACTATATCAGGAGCTGTGTGGGACACAGGAACTCAGATTGGGGGTTGTGTATGCACAAGTGTCCAGGGACCATGGTAAGTCAACTGGGCAGGCTCTGGCACAGGTGGTTACCAACAGGTGCATGGTGAATGGGCTCAGGTGGTCAGGAGCTCCCAGCCAACTGTGATATGGAGTTCTTGGCACCCCTGCCCTACCCCTAGGGGGTATCTCTGAAGAGGGCCCTGGGGCCTCCCCCCACAACACATGACCTGTTCTCACTCCTGGTGAGAGTATCCTGGGTGCTGCAATGAGATGTTTGCATAGACCAAGGAGTGCTCAAGCCACTATGTCATGCTGATGATGATCACCATGCTGCCCCAAGCACACCTGAGAACTTGGTATGGGACCCTGAGCTTTGACAAGGCAGCAGGCAGGCCTGCACTTACCTATAACATTCACTGTTTCCTGGAGGGGTACCTGTGCCTACACTATACGTTCCTGCCCGCCACAGCTAAGAATGACATTAGATGCCTAAATACCTTCATGAATCTTGGGCTAATTGACTTTTCCAGGACACACAAGAAATTTGACCAAGGAAATTCTGAGGCCTGGTCCAGAGCTGTAAACACTGGACAACTGGATTCAGTGTGCTTGTCTGCATGAGATGCTTACTCTGCATTAGCCAAATAACACTGTGCAGTAGGGTGGCCATTAAAAACCATGCCAATAATCTACTGTGCGGTGTTATTAGGCAAATGCACAGTAAGCGTCACAAAATAACCATGTAATGGTGCTACTGTGCAGTAACTCTAGTTACTGCATACTTAGTTAGTAGTTCATTAAACAAGTATTAAACTAAATGTGCAGTAATTAAGGTGCAGTCATGAACATGTAGATGCACCCAGTTATTACCATTTTTACAAGGTGATAATTAGGCTCAATATTGTTCACAACTAAAGTAATTGCATTTGTTTAAACATGCATAAAATTGATGAAATGGAAACATTAAGGCTGTATTCAGGAAATGAGGACATGCATCGTAAAAATGAAGAGTGTGCCGTTTCAACCTGTATTCACCTATGTCCTAATCCCTGGCTCACTAGAAGGCTGTTAGTACAGTTTTGTTGTCACAGTAATCATGCATGCCTGGGTAAATATGCTTAAAAGACTAGCTGCAATTAGGAATAAAAATTATAACAGAGCTATTAACAAGCAAAAACAAGACAAGTTTCAGCATATGACCCATATCTGAAGGTGTTGTTGTGACAAGTGTGCACAAAATGGAGTAGTCCAAAAGCAATCCTTCTATGGAAGTGCTATAGTTAATTAATTATATTATATGACTACATCATATTGTAATACAACTCTGCATGGGCTTTTGATCACCTTCTGTGAAACTCATTACCAAATCAAGACCTACAGAACAAATTATACAGTCTCAATAGCTTCAAAATGTGAATATTTTTATAATGTTCCTACTGAATAAAACAAATTATTTGTTGCCGGATCCTATAGAGTTCCTAGCACTGAAAATTCCTTCACTCTCATATTCTTGTTATCTCATACTGAAGATAAAAATTATAAACTTAGGTCCTAACATTTTCTACAAAACAGGCAATTAAAAGAGAATTATTCTATATGCCAACATGAAGGCTTGAAGAAGGAATTTTGAAAGTCTCATTGCTGTGACCTCAGCCTTTCTTCATTAAAGTTTCATTTTATTGTGCCAAAAAGCCATTTGCTTTTTTCTTATTAAAAGTTTGGCCTAGTCATACCCACAGACAAGTGAACACTTTCCCCCTGTAATTAATCATAGGATTTCTCTCTTGCCTACCTATCTGTTAATTCTGTAAAGTATTTTATGTCAAGGAGACAAAAATCCCTGCAGAACTAGTAGAAACAGAATTATGTAGCTATATAATTCTGTAGAAACTATGTAGTACATAACAATGACTTACCTTCATGTTTCTTTAAAAACTGAAGAACAATAAGCCTATTTTAAAGAGAGTTAAACTTGACGGATACCTTTACTATTATATTGTAGACACTTTCAAAAAACTATCAAGTGTTCTTCCTATTTTATGGAAAAGTTTTGCTTAGTGTAGTATCAATTTCCACTTGTAAAGAGGACAATTAATTTGTAAGGCAAATAAAATAAAATATGTTCAAAATAATTATTTAAACCAAATCACAGGTGTTGCCTTACCTGAATGGGTGGAAGTTTTTTTAAGTTAAATAATTACAAGTCCCTTTTACACCTAAAAATGTAGGAAAACTCAAGAATTTTAAAGTGTGTATACCCTTCCAGTCTGAAAGGAAACTACAACAAAAAAGGTGTTTGTCTGACTGAGGTAGATGAGATAATAAATCCAAAATAGGAAAACTGTTTCTCATAAACTGATAAGAAGTAATGGCATCTATCAGTCTATAATGTTTTATAATCACCCCATGCACTTAATACATACCCTGAAAGAAAATAAACCCAACTAAAACAACCAAAAAGTGTTAGGACTATACTTGTTTTCAAAGTTGACTTCAAAATGCCTCAGTGAGAGCACCCCAGAACAAAATATTCAAAGAAAGCAGAATCTGGACCACAACATTTACAAGAATTGAATGTCTAAAGAATGAATCTATAGGAACCCTGGTAATGAGTATATTTGCCAAAAAACAGGGTGCATAGGTTTTTAAGTAAATATCCTCCACAAATGGCAGATTAATTAATGAAGTGGTAGAATTAGAAACCAAACAAACACATTGTGAAATGGAAATAACAACTCCAAGAAAAAAAAAAAAGTGTGGGATGCATTGATGGCATTCACTTCCTCATTCTCTGCCCATCACAGCATGCTATGGTGTGTATCAACCACAAAGGCTTCTACTCCCTCATGCTGTAGGACATTATAGACCGCTATGGCCACTTCACCCACACCTCTTCTGAGTGGCCAGGAAGTGCCCACAATAGCAGGTTCCTCTGCAACTCTAACCTCCCCCAACTGGTGGACAATGGGCAGTATGCCCAGGGGAGCCAGCATTAAGGTCAGCAATGTCATTACCCCACATCTCATCAGGAACATAATCTACCCTTTTTTCCCTTGGTTCACAAAACCCAGCATGAGGAACCTGGACCAGAGGCAGGAGCCCTTCAACTGCTACAACATTAGGTCCCATATGATCATGAAGTGCACCTTCAGCTTAAGGTTTGAAGCCCCTGGGTATACACCTCAGTCTGACTAAGGAGTACTTGTCCTGCTTCTTCACAGCTGCCTGCATCCTGGTTGCAGTATTGAATGCAGCTTCCTAGCCTGCCAGAACATGAGGGAGTGGCTGGAGGAAATTGGAATATGGGAGGGGGTCAGAGACCTCAATACCCTGGTCCACTGGACATCATCTTTTGTGCAGGGGTGCACAGAGATGCTTCAGCCTCAGTTATTAAGATCTTTATAGTTAAGTTAAATTCCATTATTTCTCTCAGGTTACCATGCTTAACTGAGGTCTTCTGGACAATAAATGGAGAATCTAAATCTTCTGGTGTTTAACAGGAGAGGTTTATTAATATTTTTAATACAGTCTTATTTTAACAATGCATTAACATCTTCATAATTGAAATAGAAAAACTAGAAATGCTTGATAGTGTTTCTGTAAACACAACCTCACCCATGATGCTGAAGTGTTGAATTGGAAAGTTGCTCATTCTCAATGTGTTTTCTTTTTAATTTTAAATGACTGTTTGCTTGTGGATTTGAAGAACAGTTGACATGGAAGTATGAGATGACATATTGCAGCTGAGAGTGAGGAGAAGAATATTGATTTATTTTTTAATTCAGAGGTTTTATATACTTCACTTTCTACAATCTTAAAGGAGTGTGGTGGACTCACCCACTTGAGTCTCCACTGTGTTCCAGGCCGAGAATTCTTTATTCCAATTGGTGGAGTCCAATCACCAATCAGGGAAGAGTTGGGAGGAGCTGCCACCACCCCTTTCCTGAAGGGATGGGGTAAGGAGTGCCCAGACCTAATTGGGAAGTGCAAACTGCAGGTCTGCTGGACTTCACAGGGTGGAGCTGCTTGAGAGAATAAAAGGAACAGTGTGAGCCGCATGAGGCAGATGCGGTGAGGGACAGTGAGAAGAGAGTAGCTCTGGAAATATCATCATTGGGACCCTTCCTGAGCATTAACGGTGAACAGATTGGCACACAGCATCCAGACTCTGGGAGCTGCTCAAGGTGGCTCAAGCTTGCAAACCTAGCAAGCAGCCGGGTGGGGTGGTGCATGAGTCGGTGCACAGGTAGCTGGCCCTGGAAGCAGCTCAAGGCTGCTCAGGCCCCACATGGTGCACAGGTCGGTGCTCAAGGCGTGGACCCCAAGAGCAGCATGAGGCTGTTCAAGTTAGCCCCCCTGGCTTTAGGGCAGGTAGCTGGAGCCCCGCAATGTGGCTAAGCATTGAATTAAAACAGCCCCAGTGCCCAGAGAAGGGCCCAGGAAGGGGAAGGACCCCTGGTGTGAGGCCAGGGAACCAGATCCAGTGAGGGCTTGGCTCCCATAGGAGCTCCCTGGGAGCCTAGCATGGGGCCCAGGGCCCAGAGGAAACGGTCCCCAGATCAAGGCTGATGACTCCAGGAGGCCTGAGATGTTGTGGGGACCCAGAGGCCAGATTCACAGCCCCCAGTGGAAGAGCTGTGAGTTACTGGGAACCCAGGTCCTGCAGGGGAGGCACCCCGGGCAAGGGACCCTGGGAGGAGCGGGCAGGAGGGAAGGCCCCACACACCCTCCACTCCCCAGGGCAGGAGGGAAGGATACCCCAAATAAACACTGGAGAAGGTTCTGTGGTATACCCATGGGGCCTAGGGGGAGAAGATTGTATCCCATTTGAGGGACCAAGTTGTTGGAACCTAGATAGGTTGTGTCTAATATCTGGTACAGTTAAGCTTCCTAGTTTGTATTTATTGCTATTGTTGTTGTTTTTAATAGTTGGGTGTATTAATTCTGTATAATGGACTTTATAAGGGTGTCTTTATTAGCTAACCCACTTGTGGTATAGATTTGCCAGATTGACTGTCTTGGGATCCACTCCTCTTCTGGGCCTGGGGCACAGGTACTTACCTTGGGAAGACTTCCTCTTGCTAGCAGACCTTTATATATATATATTGTATCTATACCTGTGCCTATATCTATTTTTAAAAAGTTTTATATATATATTTTTGCAACTCAATACATTGTATATAGTCAAGAACTTTAGGCCTAGGCTAACTCTATAGAGGAAAGAGGGATCCACCCTAAATTCCAGCATCCCTCTCACTGCGCCCCCTCCTGCCTACCCATCCCATCTGACTGAGGATAGGGCACACCCTTAGATGTACCCAGGTTACAGGAGGAAGGAACAACTTTCAGGGGGGTGGCAGGTTTTAAATAAAAACGTACATTACTATTGGACCCAAAACTTTCTGGGATATTTCAGTGGAATTCTTAGCTTATTAATGTACTATCTGCTAATGCATATGCATAAGATTTCTAATTGTCTTTGTATATTTGGTGGGAATTTACAGAACATTTATGAAATTTTAACTTGTATTTAGTCAATTTTCTGAAGACATAATTTTGATTCTATTAGAATTTAATAGCAATTGAAATTCTACTTCAAAATGAATCCAAACACATACTAGAAACTGTCAGAGCAAATGAAGAAGACTAGGGACTCCTAGTACTAGTACTATTGTCATGTCAAAGAAGAATTATATGAAGATAAGGGACCAAAATATGACTTTCACTAATTCTCCCTCTGTTATTTATGCTCCCTTAAAGAGCTGGATCATGTTTTGACAAGGAATGCTGCCATCAGTGTCACTCTCAAGAATGATATTTTGAAGAGTTGGCAACAAAACATCATAAAAACACAGGAAACAGCCACAAGAGTAAAAGCTCCATTGAACCCTTGTTATGGCATGTGGTTCCACCAGAAAAAAGATTTATCAGGGCAGTCAAGAAGTGTAGGGTAGAAAAGATTTGAACGCTACACAGAAATTCTACTTATATGACCATACTGAAACTACTAGCTTTCTAGTAGTAATCTAGTAGTTTCAGAAATCTAGAAATCTACTAGATTTCTAGATTTCTGAAACTACTAGATTACTAGCCCCCCAGATTTGTGCATGGGGTAGAGCCCGCTGAGGGCTCAGTCTCCCTGCCCTTCTGGCTTCCCTCCAGGGCCTCTGGAGCCCAGTGGATGGTACCTGGCATGGCTGGGAAGAGCAGGACCAGGCAGGGAAGCTCCCTGTTGCTGTGAGCCCTGAACCACCCTGCTGAAGCACGCCCTACCCACCCAGCAGCAGCAGGGTCAGTGGTGCAGAGTTGTGTTCCCCACTGCTGCTGCAAGGCACCTTGCCATGGTGGTACAGATCTTCCAGCAGTTGTAACAAGATTCCCCACACAGCCCCACTCTACCCTACCATGCCGGGTCTTGCTTGCTGGGCTGTGGAGGCCCCATGGGAAGGGCAGCAGGGCAAGGAGCCTGAATCCACATTGGGCAGCCTACATCTGCTCCCACCTCCTATGGCAAGGGTGGGCAAAATGCAACCCAGGAGCTAGATGCAGCCTTCCAGGCCATTCTGCATATCTGGCCTGTGGGGCCCCTAAAAAATTTAGAAAATTAATGTTTATCTGCCCCTCACTGCCTATTATGTGGCCCTTGATGTCTTGCCAAAACTAAGTAAGCAGCCCTCCACCCAAAATAATTGCCCGCCCCTGTCCTTTAGGCTCCACTTCAACCATGCCACCCATGGGGGAGGGGAAGCCAAGGTCTGCACTCCACTTCTCTGCACTCCACTCCACCACAGAAGCCACCACCTTCCATGGGTGGCAGCTGGGGCTTTTGCCTCTACTGTAGGGGGCAGCTGGCTGTGGACCTAGGTTCTGGGCCCTGTAGCCCTGGCATTTGGGAAGTGGTGGATTAAAGTTTATTGGGGCCCTGGGCAAACAGAAAATAGGAGGCCCCCCTCCCCCTGTGGGAGCTGGACTCCAACAGGGGAGAGTCCCCTTCCCTCCTGGTGCTACTGCAGCCAAGGATGGGGTGGGCCTCCATGTCCCTCATCCCCTCACCCACCCACCATGTCTGGAGCAGACCTGAGCAGGGCAAGGGTGAGTGTGGGCTACCCACTGCAGACTCAGTGCTCTCTGTTCTTCAGTCTTTGTCCTAGCAGCCCTGTGTGGGCTGTGTCCCCTGCCCACCCAACAGCAAGGGTCACAACTTTCCACCCCCACTACCATTGGGGAGGTAGAGGATGTGTGGCCTGTACAGGGCTTCTGTGGCAAAGGCAGCACAGTGGAGACCCTGAGCCCATGACGGGCAGCCTGCAACCACCCTGTGCAGAAATCTGGGGTGCACATGCCCACCCATGTCTCCCCCAGGGATGCACACAGCATCAGGGAATGCACTCCCCCAGTTCCCCCTGGATAAGCCACATGTAGCCATCTGCTCCCCTCACTGGCCCCAGGTCCACCAGCCCCTGCGCCACTCCCTTCTTCACCCTGGGATCTTTGATCTTCCCCCCTTCTTGCCCCTTTCCTCCCATTAGACTTACCTGCAGGGAGCTGCTCTCCACACTGCCCAGCTATGTTTCTGCAGACACACACATGCAGGTGTTGCCCCCTGCACCTCACTCCTGGTTACATTATTGTAGCCTTGGGATTTCTGGAGGGAAATGCCCTAAATCTGGCAACAGAGACATTTCAAAATGCATAAATATATGTTTTGTTGAAAAATTCTACCAGCTCAAGTGTACTTTGTTCTCTAGCAAGACTTTTGGGATTGTGATATGTGAAACTGAATCTTCCCTCAGTATTAGATTCCCCACCCATTACTTGAAGAAGCAGCTGTAATATCACCAGTCTCTTTTTTCCTCCTCAGTTCCTGATTTCCTAAAGGCATATAACTATGTGAGAACTTTATCTTGCATTGAATTAAGTGTGTAGCCCTCACTGTTGAATAGAGTAACCTGTAAATATAACCCAAATGCATCCTACTAGCAGAATAATATAAAGCACCCGAATTATAGTATTCTTTTAAATATCGTTACTTTCAAGCCACATCCTCATTTCTGGGTGATCTGACTCAATTTTTAAACCAACAGGATTGTGACCTTTACTGCAGCTGATACATTGCTTTGGATTAGGTGAGTAATGCTGTTCCAGGGCTGATAGTCAGCTGATTGTGTCATGCTATTTTTTCCTTTGGTTTCATTAGAGATAGTGTTTATTAAAACATTTAAAACACATGGAACCATTCCTGTATATCAGCGGACCTTCATGTAAATCCATGGAGCTCTGCTGATTTATAGAAACTATGTATCCAGCCAATTCAAATTATTGCCAAACATAAGGTTATTTAGAATGGGATAAAAGTTAGCAAGGACATGACTTAGACAGTTAAAATCACAGAGTAAAATGAAAATTGACCAGTCCCTTTACTTTAATATTTTCATCATGTGAGGAAAAGGGGGCTACAGTGGAAATTAAAAGGCTATTCATTCAGAACAAGTTAAAGGATATACTATTTTACATAGCATAACTGTTGGGTTCCCTGACACAGGAGTTCAGCAGCAGGTCAAATATTGTTGCATTTTTCAAATGAGCTGACCTTTAATGATTTAGCCATGAAATCAAGGATTAAAAAAAGGGGTAAAACATTTTATTTCATTAAGGTCTCACTTGCTGAGTTCATATAGGATTCTACCCTTCCAATCACACAGTGACTTATATATTATTGCACAGCTGGTATTACATTTCTGTAGGAAGGATATACTGTGCCTTGATTCTCTATTTTTATTCTTACACGTTCATATTATACTGATAGGGACCATACAAGTAAATGAACAGGTACTAGTTTCAGCAAAGTCCATAGATTTATTTACCTAAGCATGAACAATAGAATCACAGGGTGCGTTCAGATGATCATGGACGTTCAGTTCCCTGGGGAAAAGTAGTAATGGTGCACCCTGTGCCACTGCTATTTGTCTCTGGGGAATTCCCATACTACAGGCACTTTGGTGTGTGGCAAGTTACCCCAGGTGGGGGAAGAGAGATTGGGACCAGTTCTGGATTGGCCCCAGCAGCTTTACCTTGGGTCCTGGGGGCCTCTCAGGGCTGCAGCAGCCATATATCATACCCAGGGGTCAAAACCCCTCCATGTAAAAAATGCAGAACAGCGCGCACACGAGAAGTATACCCTAGCAGTGCAGAGAACATCTAAATGTCCAGTATGTGGCACCACAGCTGTGTCTGCAGCACCACATACTGCATAACTGTGCTTGTCTGAACATGGCCACATAGGGTATGTTCACACATGCAGGCACATGTGCTTGCAGCAGCTCAAAAGCAGCAGCACAAATTTGTGCCTCAGCACACATGCCTGAACATGCACTTTGGTGTGGGGCAAATTGTGCCACTTGGGGCAAACTGACCCTGTACAGCTCCTCCCAGATCTGCAGCCAGAGGGAGTTAGATGCTCTGATTTCTTCATGTATTCCCAGCTTATAGATTCTCATAGGTAAGTGACCAGAGAAAACACTTACAAAGTTGGAGATATGCTTAGGACATTGCTGGGGCAGAGATTCCTGAGACAGGCAGATGACAGAAATGTATGACTTGCCATAGCAACTTCCCACCTAGTGGAGTGCCATGCCTCAGACTGAGATGCAGCATAAGATGATGTAACATGCTAGAATTAAATTATTTGAATGGTGGTTCAAGAAAACCCATATCAGGCTCATGCAAACACATGAGCAAATATTCATTACAAAAGCAGTAATTTTTCAATCCTATTTATTGGTAAACATACAAAGTGCACATTGCATTTCCATGACTTTGGAAAAAAATAAGTCTGCATATACAGAAACAAACTTATGTTGCACAAGCACAATAAACCTTAACTTAGTGCTGAGACTACCAGATGAACAAAAGAATCATTCTTCAAAGGTTTTTCTTTTGTTTTCAAGAGGCTTGGAAAGTGATCTTGATGCAGACCTTTAAAAAGAGTTACCTGAGTATTCAAAATGAAGAATGGTGTCTGAAATTACAACCCAGGCTATATCCAGAAACTATGGAGAAGTGTTCATCAGTTTACTTGTATAATGATATGTTTTTCTTTTTTCCAGATCCATATCTAATTTTTCCCTAGCTGTGTCATTGTTCTGTTAAACTACTGTATTTACGTGTTTCTTTCTTTTCTTTTTTTTAAAGCAGACTGTTACTTCTAAACTACCCTTAAAATTCTGGTGGATAATCCAAAGAGCAACATTCCATATTCCAGAAAAGTGAGTTTGCAAAACTGATTTATTGAAACATACTGAAGCAATTGGTGTTAGAAAATATTAGGAGTACTAAAAGTCCCTTTTTCATTAGTCACTCTAAATGGTTCTTACACTTTTAAGGGCCAATTTTGTGTGGAAACTATCCAAACCCTTTGAGTAAAATGATTTATTATTTAAAACCTCTTAACATAGTGTGATGATACCTCCAATTTGTTTCAAGAGAGAATTTGTGTAGCATTTGCAGTAGGAAAAAATAACTAAATAATTCTATTCTATTTATGAGTTTGCTTTTTTCTTTATTAATAGCAATTAACCTTAAGCTCTGCTTTTTGAGGAGTACTAGTTTATGGTACAACATAGCATGTTTAAAAATGCCATATTAAATGTAAAATACTTATTTTAATTGCCATTCTACACAAAATTCCTGTAATAGGGGGTTTCACTATTTCATAAATACATTAAGATTAAACAAGGAATTTCTGGTTGCATTATCTACTCTGGTAAATATAAAATTATAAGGCAAAGGGAAAAAAAGAGCAACTTGATAGAGATGCAAAATATATATAAACTCTATACAGATTCAGTAGGGCTGTTGTACTCTCTGTACAATCGGGGAGTAAAAGGAGCACCGAACAAAGACAAGGACAGTGCTGATAAACTAAATGATTTATTTGCTTCGTTCTTCATCTCAGCAGCCATGAGGAAGATTCTCATACTGGAGTCACTTCTTCCAGGGAACAAATCAGTAGAACTAGTGCAAATTGAGGTGCCATTAGAGGAGGCTATAGAGGAAATTGATAAACTAAACTATGGCAAAGGAAAAGGACTGGATGGCATTTACCCAAGAATCCTGAAGGAGCTCAGCCTCAAAATTGCAAATTTGCAAAATTGCAAATCTGTTCCCTAAAAACAGCCACTGTGCCAGAGAACTGGAGAGTAGCCAATGTAATGACAATCTTTAAAAAGGGCTCCTAAGAGGATCCAGGAAACTACAGACCAGGACTCAAACTTCTGTTTCTGGTGAGCTGCAATAGAAAATAGGATTATTTGTCACATGAATTAGCAGGATGTGCTGGGGATGCATCAACATAGTTTTTATAAAGGGAAGTCATGCCTCACAAATCTACTAGACTTGTTTAAGGGTGTCAACAAATAAGTGATTCAAAGTGATATGATTGATTAATGTAGCTCAGCTTACAAAAAAGATTTTTTTAAACTCCTGAACAAAAGACTATTAATGAAATTAGGCTCTTATGAAATTAGAGGCAAGTTGACTCATAGTAACTGGCCAAAGGACAGAAAACAAAGAGAGGGTACAAATGGTTAATTCTCACAGGTGTATGCAGTAGGCCCCCAGGCATCTGTGCTGGAGCCTGTAATCTTTAATATATTTATACATAATTAAAAAAAAAATGTGAATTTTGAGGTGTCCAAGTTTGTGGATGATAGCAAACTATTCAATGTGGTAAAAAACAAAGCTGATCATGAAGAATCATACAAGGGTCTTGTAAAGTTGAGTGAATGGGTAACAAACTGGCAGATAAAATTCAATGTTGGTAGGTACAAATTGATGCATGTGGGAAAGAGGAATCTGAGATATACAAATGTAACAATGGTCTCAATAGTAGCTGTTACTATGCAGAAAAGTGTTCTTGGAAGTATTGTCAATAGTTTCCTAAAAACATTGGTGCACTGTAACAGCAGCCACCAAAAGGAAAATAGGATGTTATGAATAATTATGAAGGGAATTGTAAACAAAACAAAAAGTGTCACTATGCCACTGTATGTTACAGCAGCACCTGAATACAGCATAAAGACCTAGTGCCCTCCTATCCTAAAGGGCAATGGTCTGATCCTGGCAGTCAAGACGTGAAGAACACCTGAACAATAGGGCTGCAGTCAGGCTCCTGGCAAACATCTAAGCTGGGGGAAGCAGGTGGATGGTTGTGAGATCAAGTAGGCTCAGAGACCCATAGCCTGCAAGGGTGAGAAGCAGAGTCAGTGACTCATAGCCAAGGAGGGGCAAATAGGGCCAGGGAGCCCAGAGGTCTTAACTGACCTAGGAGCAGAGCCAGGAGCCAAGAGAGGCCTAAGGTCTAGGAGAGGCCACTGCTGGAGACTGACAGGGTCATGGACCTATAGCCCAGAGAAGGGCAGAGCCAGAGGCCCAATACCTCAGGAGAGGCAGGACGAGAGTCAGTAACCCAGGGCCACAGCTGGGAGTAGTTGAGATGGGTGAAGTGCTCAAGTATGAGTAGAGACAGCTTGTTAGCTAGTGGTGACATCTGTGAGTCATGGGTGCAGTGTAAGGGCAGTTGGAGCCACATTATAACCCCCTAAGGCAAAGTAGAGACATCTAAATACCATAGGTGGGAAGGCATGGGGTGGGGGGGGGCGAGCCCCCCCCCCCCCCCCCACACGGCCC
>NW_005842233.1:1121658-1137371 GCF_000455745.1 Alligator sinensis | reverse complement strand
AAATCCCATAGGTGGGAAGGCAGGGGGTGGGGGGGGACATGCCCCCCCCCCCCCAAGATTGGTCCTCGCTGACCAGGGCAGTTTTGCCAGTGGCACTTCCGATTTTGCCGCTAGCACTTCCAGGGTCAACCTCCACCTCCCCCTGTGGTTGGCGATTGACACTGGTGCCCCACCAGAGTCAGGAGGCACCAGTCACTCATGCTACAAGTGATCTGATTGAAGCACAGGCCTAAATCTGTGACTCTGGGGTTTGGCATGTCATGCTGAGGTCTGCACCTTTCCACCCCAGAGCCCTGCCACTTGTCCGATTGATTCTGGGGCCCATGGCAGCTTCCATGTGTTCTGGTCAAAAAAAATATTTTCTTGTACACCCCTGTGCAGGGGGGGGGGGGGGGTTTGCCCCCCCGGCGGGGGGGGGGGGGGGGCTTGAATATGCAACTTTCTGACTCTGTAACCAACAGGCAAACCCCTAAGCCAGAGAGCCAACGGAACTGCAGAAGTTTTCCACAGTCCCTGCCTATACCAGGACCATACTCACATGCAAACATTTGCCCCACACTGAAAAAAAAAAAAAAAAGAAAAAAATTAAAACCCTTGACGGACAGCCCTGTGCCCTGCAAGAAGAGGCCAGAGGAAGCCGCAAACATTCCCCTTTTCCCTGCCTGCATCATGCACAAACCCAGAGACACAACAAAAGCCTCTAGGGCTGCTGACTTCTTTGTACTTGGGCCTCAACTGTCTCAGCTGCCCCAAAATTCAAAAGGAACAAAAAAGCCATTTTGGCCCCACCATCTTCCCCTTCCTCAGAGACACTCCAAGTCATAGGCAATGCATGGGGGAGGTACAGGGTGGAACACGCCCCCCTAAGATTGGCCCTCACTGGCTGGAGAGTGGGGAGTGCCAGACAGTGCCCTCCCTGAGAAGCACCAACAGCACTTCCAGTTTTGCTGGTGGCACTTCCAGTTTTGTCATGGTGCTTCTGGGGTAAACCCCTCTGCCCCCTAGGTGGCAATTGACTGCTGGTGTCCCCTCAGAGTCAGGAGGCACCAGTCACCTATGCTAAATGCCAACATAAAATTGGGAAATCTTGGGGCAACCTCCTTTTCAAAAGATCTAAGAACACCAAGATGTAGTAGGTGAAGTGAAGGGGAGCAAGACTGAGGAGTGAGGACAGAGTAGGGGCTGAGCAGTCACCAGGGGCATTACGTCCACCTCTGGGATGAGCACCAGTTAGAGACGCACAAGAAATTACTAGGAAGCAGATTTAAAATTAATAAAAAGGAACCTCTTGCCGTAAAATGTAGAGACAGACAGGTTTGAAAAAGAATTAGATAAATTCATGCAGATCTATCAGGTTCACCATTGAATGGGTACAAGCTGAAAATTAGGACTTCTAAGATGTCTAAACACTGGAAGCTGTGAGGGAAGAGAGGCAGGGGATTGAGTGATTTGGATATGCACTGAATAAATATTATTCCTCTTAGCATCCACTTTGGCACCTTTGAGTTCAAAATACTGGGCTAGATCAACCAAGGAAGGAATAACACATGGGCCCGTGGGGTTCTCTGCCAATCAGGAGCCCCTGGGGGGCATGCAGGGGAAAGTCCTGTTAAGCACTGAAGCTCGATCGCATGTTAAATGTGTGAGAGCCTGTGGGATATGCCAGCTGGGAACTTGTATGACCACTCTGTGGGGATGGCTGGGGTGAGGTGGCAGCAAGGATTCCCACTGCCCCTGGTACTCACTGCCCAGCTGTTCTCTCTCTCTTGTCTCCATGCCTGGAAGGAGCCAGATCCTGCCCTCCCTCCCAAGTGTCAGGTTGCAAGGCATGGACTGCCAATGCACACAGAGCCCCCCCTATCAACACTGGAGCCAAATCCATCCGCTCAGCAAAATTGCATGGAGTTCCCCCATGTTTGGCTTGGGCAGGGAACCAGGAATCCAAATGTGCTAGAGCCTGCCTGGTGGGCACCTGCCACTCGCAGCAGACACAGACTGTATGTGTGTTGGGAGTGACGTGTGACCCCGAATCTTACCATATCCCCCTGTGGGTCTCTGTACAGTGCTTTAGTTATGCTGCCAAGGGCTGCTTTGGGGTGCATAGAAGTGGAATCCCACTGCTCCCAGGATGCTCCCTGCAGTTCTTGACTCCAAAAAAGGCTGTTGATAGAGAGGGGTCTGCAGCTCTCCTAAGTGATGGCAGCTTGTATGGGGAAGTGAGAGGTCTTCCAGGGGTTGATTAGATATAGGTCTGTCTGTCTATCTATCTAGAGAGATACACTATAAAGACAGAGAGTGTATATGTGTGTGTGTGTGTGTGTATGTACATATCTATATACAGAGAGATACAGGTATAAATATAAATATATATATACATAGAGAGAGAGAGAATATATGTGTGTATGTATGTATATATCAATATATCTATACATTTTGGTTACATAATTATGTGATGTAGCATTAAAACACAAGTTTAATAGATATATAGAAGAGAGAGCTTTACAGTATATGAACTTTAGCAGATGTTTAGCACATGTTTAATGTTTCAGGAAGGATAAAAAAATAGACGTATTATGTAGACATATAATGTATTGAGTAGATGAATTGTGTAGATCAGGCTTGTCCAACATATGGCCCGTGGGACACCATGCAGCCCTCCAAGCTGTTTTCTGAGGGCCGAGGTGCTACAACAGGAAACAAAAGTAAACACTGTACTTTCATTCCGGGGGGTGATGTGATACCGCTTCCTGTGAGGTCTTTGCATGTAGCTCGCTGACCCACTGGGTGATAAAAGTTCATGATCCAGCCCCACATTTGAAAAGTTTGGATGCTCCTGGTATAGATAAAATGTATTGTGTAGATAGATATGTTATGTAGATTCTGTATTGTGTAGAAAAAAATAGATGCACGTGTGATAGGCTTGCAGAAGGTAGGATTCTGAATGACAGCCAGGTTGGCTTTGTCACAGTCAGGTCTTTTCTTACCAACTTTATCTCCTTTTATGATCAGGTGACTAGCCACCTGGATAAGAGAGAGGAGGCTGACATTATATACCTTGACTTCCAAAAAGCTTTTGATCTGGTATCCCACAATGAGAGACAAAATTGGAAGACTGTGGGCTTCATTGCGAGACAGTCAGGTTGGTAGGAAACTAGTTGCGGGGCAGGACCCAGAGAGTTCTAATGAACAGATCTGTGTCATCTTGGTGGGAAGTGGCCAGTGGTGTCCCACAGGGGTTGGTGCTTGGCCCACTGCTATTCAACATCTTCATCAATGATTTGGATGTGGGGGGAAGAGCTCGCTAGCCAAGTTCGTGGATGACACCAAGTTATGGGGAAGCGTGGTCACGCTTGAGGATAGGCTGCAGATACAGGCACACTTAGACAGGCTAGCAAGTTGGGCAGACTGGAACCAGATGAAGTTCAACATTGAGAAATATAAAGTGCTCCACCCAGGGATGAACAATCCTCTGCATAGCTACAGGCTTGGCAACGCCAACCTGACCAGCCCAATGAATGAAAGGGACCTGGGGGTAATAATAGATGAAAGTATGAACATGAGCCAGAAGTGTGATGCTGTAGCCAGCAGGGCAAATAGTATCCTGGCATGCAGTAATTGATGCATCTCCAGCAAAACCAAATAAGTGATTCTCCCACTCTGCTCATCACTGGTGAGACTGCACTGCAGTACTGTGTCCAGTTCTGGGTGCCACACTTTAACAAGGACGTGGTAAAGCTTGAGAGAGTCCAGAGAGGAGCCATTTGTATGATTAGAGACTTGTGTGGCAAGCAATACACGTAACGGCTGAGGGATCTGGGACTCTTTAGCCTGAAAAAAAGAAGGCTGAGAGGGAACTTGGTAGCAGCTTACCTCTACATCAGAGGCATACATCAAGGGCTCGGTGAACAACTGTTCAAACTAGGAGTAATGGTCATAAACATCTGGAAGGCTATTTCAGGCTCAACGACAGGAAAAACTACTCCACAACTAGGGTGTCCAGACTGTGGAATAAGGTCCCTCCAGAGGTGGTACAATCACTTACCTGGAAATCTTGAAGAGGAGACTGGACGGTCGCTTTGCTGGTGTCACCTGACCCCAGTTGTATTTCCTGCTTGGTTTAGGGGGCTGGACCCAATGATCTTCCAAGGTCCCTTCCATCCTTACAATCTATGAATCTGTGTAGGCCTACTGCTTTATCTTAATTGCAAGAATCATTAACAGTATTCTTAGACTTATACTTGAGGCTATTGGTATGGCCTGTATTTTTTCATGTAGTAGTTTTCAACAGTGTATGTACAATGTAAAATGTTATTTAAAAAATAGTGAAACAAGAGTCTACATGAACACTAAACTGAAACATCATTTATTTTGTGTTATTATACATTTATGACAATTCCATGCATCAGAGTCATTTTCTTAAGGCAGTAGCTTTATTCAATTTTGTGTGTGGCAAACCTGAGTTGTTAATTTAGACATCATGTGCTGTCTTTTATTTATTAATGCACCATGTAAACATTTAACCGGTCTGTTCATTCATGATTTTTGATACATTCATGCCTATAATGAGTGTGGGAGGCCTTCAATTTTCTGCTTACCCAGTGTCCCAATAAATCTTAATCTGCCCCTAAAATGGACCTGTGGTCTGACCCAGTATGGCATCTCTTATGTTTTCAGGCTCATATTAGCTTGTTGGAAATGTATTTTGAAATATTCCAAGAACTATACTAAAGGACTACTTGTTTATAACCCCCCAACAAAGCACCAGCATATCAATAAAACTAATTTAAGAAGTTCTGAGTTTTCTACAGTAGGAAAGTATTTGTTCATTATAATTCATTTTGCTGTGGAATTATATACAATGACAAATTCAGTAGCTTTATGTTCTTGCATTCATCATTAATGGGATTTTTTTCAGACTTTCAGAAAAACAACTGAAATATGTGGCTAAACTGGAAAAGGTTCTGGGCTAGCCTAATCAAAATGAACATTCTTTTCAGTCACTGCAGTGAGATGACTTCATGAATACCCCCACAGAAAGAAGATAAATTGTGTATTCATTGGGATATCTTCCTTAGACACTGTTAAGCAAGAACAGATTTGACTGGCTGTCCATATCAGTAAACAGGTTTTGTAGGAATAAGAATAATATTGCTGGATAAATGTGGCCATTTTATTCTGTCATGCGTGTTTCCTCTGCAGTGCTGAGATAAAAGTGTTATTCTTTCCCCTGCATTTTTTACTTTAGAATGACTCTGTTTTTCGGGAAGCTGAAGTAAAGTATTGGGTCTATAGACAAGACCACTAAAAATGGCAGGGAATAAAAAGTACAGAAAACTGATTTAGGAGAAGAGTAACCTTTTACTTCCCCCTAACTCAGCAAAACAGGTATTTTTTGAGAATCCAGCCTCTGACCTCCTGATTGTTTTTTTTTTTCCCCTTTTGGATACTCAACATTGATTCAGCATCTATTTGGCACTGGTAAGGCCACATCTGGAGTACTGTGTTCAGTTTTGGGCCCCCAACTACACAAAGGATGTGGACATATTGGAGAAAGTCCAGCAGAGGGCAACAAAAATAGTGAGGCAGCTGGGGCACATGACTTATGAGCAGATATCCTAGTTTTCTCTGATAAGAATAAAAATCCTCAATAAAAATAACCTCAAATCAACATTTTTCCATGATTAAAATGAAACCCCAGTATCTATTGGTCTATCAATTGATCTATCAATCTGTCTATAGGATAGGCTGAAGATACAGGCTGATAGATAGATCAATCAATAGATAGCTAGCTGTATCTATATCTCCAATTTTCAGATTAAAAAAAGTAACCCAAAATTCACATTTGTCTGTGATATATACATAGTGGTGTTTCATTTTAATCACAGACAAATGTGCATTTTGGGTTACTTTTTTAAATCTGACAATTGAGGATTTTTTTTTTTTAATCCAAGAAAACCAGGATCTCTGCTTATGAGGAGAGGCTGAGGGAATTGGGCTTATTTAATCTAGAGAACAGAAGATTTAGAGGAGATTTAATAGCAGTCTTCAACTACATGAAGGGGGTTCAAAAGAGGATGGTGCTAGACTGTTCTCAGTGGTGGCAGATGACAGAACAAGGAGCAACAGTATCAAGTTGCAGCAAGGGAAGTTTAGGTTAGATATTAGTAAGAATGTTCTCACTCAGAGGGTAGTAAAACACTGGAACAGGTTACCCAGAGAGGTGGTAGAACCTCCATCTTTGGAGGTTTTTTAGAGCTGGGTAGACAAACTTTGGCTGGGATGATCTAGTTGGGGATGGTCCTGCTTTGAGCAGGGGTTGGACTATATGACCTCCTGAGGTTCCTTCCAACCCTATTGGTATTGGAAATTATATCTTATGTGGTATTCCTTGACTGAAACATTTTATTTAAATAATTACTTTTGATCATTTATCTTTTAGATGACATGCAATGCTCTTTGATCTTATTAGATATATTTTACAGTTTTAATCCAAATATAATTAAATTCTGAAGCCCTACAAATATCACTTGTTCACTGTAGTGTCACATTTATTTCCAAGATTAAAGAAAGTACGATTTAATGACTTCAGCCCCAGCACACTTGCTTTCATTTGTTACTGAAGCATGAAATTGTTTCATTGAGCTCATAGGACATTAAAGTTCCAAAATTTTTAAAATTAATTTCAGCCTTCAAATGTACACTGGAACTTCTCTTGGAATGGAATCCCATGATTCATCCTGTTTTTAGACAGGAATGACCAGGTATCATACCTATTGTAGATCAACCATGTTCACTCCACAGGTTCAATTGGCTTAGGCCCCACTCTAGACTACTTTCAGGCCCTGTGATTAGCAGGGATCCTGGTTTTCTCTAATAAAACTGAAATCCCAATTTTTGGTTTTAAAAAAGTAAACTAAAATCCACATTTTTTCCATGATTAAAATGAAACACCACTAATATATAGCTTATGAGCAGGGATCCTGGTTTTCTCTAATAAAACTGAAATCCCAATTTTTGGTTTTAAAAAAGTAAACTAAAATCCACATTTTTTCCATGATTAAAATGAAACACCACTAATGTATAGATATATACATATGGTGGCATTTCATTTTAATCTTGGAAAAACATGGATTTTAGGTTCCTGTTTTTAAACTGAAAATTGGGGATATTTTTTTTTAATCAGCAAAAACCAGGATCCCTGGTGATTAGTATGAAATTGCAATGACTTAAGACAGTTTCTTCAAAATAAGCATTATTTATTTGTCCATAATAGACATGGATAGAGAAAAAATAAAGCATAAAGTCTTACCTACATTAAATTTTTCCTTTTTATTTTAGGGTTCTAGAGTTGGGCAAGACAGGCTGTGCCTGTGCAACTGCTTTCTGCCTGTGTGTCTCTGACAGTCTGATGCTGGTCACTCTCTCATTCCTATCACAGGACACTTCTTTATACAGTGCAGTTAATTTATTCAAAAGTTTCTGCCTGCTGATATTTTAAGAAAAGATCTTGAATCTGGTATTATTCTTTTTATACTTTTCTCTGTAGGGGGTCAGAGAAGTGCCAACAGTGGATTCATTCTAATATCTATTTGAATACTAGACAATTGCATTGTGTAACTTAAGGTCTCTGTTGAGGAAAACTCCAGGTGGAATTAAGCCTTCAAGGATCTTTAGATCCTTCCTCCCACAATACTGAAACAAAAGAGAGGTACCACGTAGGGATGAATATCATTAAAAAAAATCATCCGCCTGAACTCTTCTAATGATATCTGTTACATGGATAACTTATAACACAGAAGTTCAGACACAGCTACTGTTGGGAAACATTCCCTGGGGCCTTTGATGGGTGAAGGAAGTATTGGCAAGCCCTGCCAGGCAAAACAGCTCAGGTGAAGCCCTTCATTGGGAGGGAACCTGTGAATGAGCAGCTAAGTGCTTCATTGACAAGTTATTAGGTTGCACACTCTTTTCTTCTTTAACCTCATAAGCTGGAATCCTGGTTCTCTCTGATGTAACAAAAATCCCCAATTTTTAGTTTTAAAAAAGTAACCCAAAATACACATTTTTCCATGATTAAAATGAAGTACCCCCATAGATATATATACAGTTCAGTTGCATCTTAGACGGGGTTAGGTGCTCAAGTCAGCTCGTAAAGGCAAAATCGCATAAGGCAAAAATTGATGACTATACGCAGGGTGGGAGGGGGGCGGGGCTTGAGTTTGCACGTGGCGCCATGCTTACAGCTGTGTGGCCAGCGGCAGTGGCACAGCATGGGGTGGTGGTGGGGATGGCTGCGTGCCACCTGGCCACCACCATGCTGCCGCTGCTGCCCGGCAACCAGTCACACAGCTCCGGGCAAGGCACCATGGCGACAGCGGGAGGTTTTGGAGGCAGTGCCCATCACCACCAGAATGAGCCTCCAGGTAAGCAGCAGTGCCGCGTGCAAGCTCAAGCCCCGCCCCCCTCCCACCCCACGTATCGTTGAATTCACGCAAGTTAAATGCGCGTATGATGAGACTGACCTGTACACACATCAACGGTGTTTCATTTTAGTCAGGGAAAAATATGGGTTTTAGGTTACTTTTTAAACCAAACATTGGCGATTTTTTTTTTTTTAAATCAGAGAAAACCAGGATCCCTGTTCATAAGCTATGTGCATTCTTCCCTGCCCCCCTTCCCTCTTCTTCCTCCTTTCTCCTCCCTTCTCCTTCTCTCTTGCCTGCCCTGCTACCTTCTGGTTCCTGCTCAGGTACCACTCGGTTTCCTTCCAACCCTTCCCTGCCAGACTGCATCCAGCCCCACACTAAATGATAACCAATAAGTTAACTGGTTTTCACAGGGCTTATTTGTTAAACAATTAATCATTTACATTTTCACATCCATAGTAGCATTAATACATTTAATAGATATTTCTCTTATGTTCCTGTATAGGGATTGATCCAAAGTCTTTTATTCTCAAAAAGTACTTGCACTTTGGTGATATTCTGAATCGGTACTATTCCGAACAAATCATGGTTGTCAGATGGATGTAATGATAAAAAATGTGAAGGCATGTGTTGTTGTCATCTCTGGGGTGAGGGAAATTGGAAATCCAAAAATTGGCCTAATTATATGGATCGAATCGAAAAAGTAAAACTGTAGAAGTAGACATATTCAGTGATTGTGGTGAGTGGTTTTTGAATGACATCACAATGGAACAGTGAGACCAATCTATTCAACTGACAAATATGTAGTTTTCAAAATGTGGAATTAAGCAGCAGGGTCCGGATTATATCCTGACCAGGACCCTGGTACAGATAAAAAATAGTTCACACAAGCACTATGGCAACTTTAATAAAATGGAATAGTGAATGTCCACATAATCACTTGTCTGTGTATTGTAAAACAAAATTGAGTGTAAGGTAAAGTGAGCAACAGATATTTAAGCTTACATATTTAGCTGTTCACCTTCAGTTAGAAGGAATTCATGTATTTTTAAAATGGAACTGACATAGATGGCTATGTTTAAAACATGATTGGAAAAATACTTAAGTTGTCCCCCAAATTCCATAACCATTATAATCTCTTTCTTTCTATGAAACGCTCCTTAACCTAGTCTCTGACAGAATCAGAGCCTCTAAATTGGCCATCACAATATTCAAATATCCAAAGTCAGCTAATCACATTAGAAAATCTTGGGCTCTATTACATTGGCTTTAGTGAAGTGGAGTAAAGACAGATTACAAAACAACAAAGGAAGAGAAAAAGTGAAGGCAATATAGGAAAGCAAATGGTTCAGTATGTTTGCAAACAAATGGAAGGAAGGAGGTAAATTGGACATACAGGCAGGTTTATTTCCCCACATTTGGCCTTGCAAAATTTATATAAATAAAACATGTATTGTGTTTCCATCAAGCAGTTTTTTATGCTTTTATGCAAAAAACATCTTCTTTGATGCTGGAACCAAATGAAGTTTAACACTTCCAAGTATAAGGTGCTCCATCTGGGGACAAATAACCCTCAATATACATACAAATGTTCACTAGGGCACTCCCAGGGAAGACCAGGACCAATGGGTACACACTCCTGGAAGGTCGCTTCAGGCTTAATACCAGGAAAAACTCCTTCACAGTCAGTGGCCCAGTTGTCTTCCTGCCTAGAGCAGGGAGGGGCTGGACCGGATTATCTGCAAGGTCCCTTCCAGCTCCTAACAATCTATGAATCAATGGAATGAGTCAGCATTTAGGGTTTTGGAACTTGATTAAGGTTTAATTTTAACTCTTTTATTATTGTCAGTCTTTTAAATACACTCTGTCATATTTATATTTTCCTCTTAGTCCATTTCACTTTTCTTTCCAGTAGTTACTTTTTGTAATCTCTTGGATACACTTCCCTCTTTAATGTATTCCCTTTATAGCCCTATTCCTGTATCCTATTATAATAAGCTCTCAGGAGTACATAAAGATTGCTTTTCAACTTTGAAGTGATTAACTGCATCAGAGAGCAAACTGGATAGTTTCTTCTCTTTCTTTTCCCCCAGTTTCATATAAACTTTCAATCAACTTTTCCAAATTGCTCTTGCAGGCTCCCAAGATGAGAGAAATTAGTTTTACAGCTCAGGATGGGATGAAATAAAAGCCAACCTCAGTATTCAATCACAAGAAAAAAAATCTTGAAAAATTATTTATTTATTTATTTTTCTATTTTGTAGAAGGATAATAATGTTTCTTCAGAATGATGACTATGACTTCTTCCTTCCATACTAGCTGCCATTGATGTGGAAACACTAGCATGAATAGTCTATCTTCCAAAAACATCGTTTGTTTTTGGAAGTAAGTTAGTCAGTCACAATACAAGCCTTATTATGGAAACAGTTGGTATCAATAACACTTCCTAGTTCTGATGGGAGCCAAATCAGATAATTTAAACATAATTACTTTCTAATACATTTATAAATCAACATTAATGGTGCACAAAAACAAACCTAGGCTGTTGATCTTATCTTTCTTTACTTCTTCTCTTCTCTGTTTACAATGCTTATAAAATAAATAAAGCTACCTTCACTTTTACTGTGAAATGGTTTTGGCAAATTTGCCATCCTCTCCTCTGACAAATGCAGCCATGCTTCAGATTTCTATTCTTACAGAATGGACTAATCATTTGGTCACAATAAACTACACTCCTTTAGTGTTAATGCAAGTCTAGCAATCAAAAGAACCACTGTTCCAACACAAATTCTATATCCTGACCCCTTGGTGCAAGACTGTCAAGTGAAATATTCCACTACAAGGTTTCTCACTATCTTCCCTGCCTCTTGGACTACCACCTCCATGGGCTGCTTTCCCATTGCCTGGTCCTTCTCAGATCAATCAAAGGTATTTTTCATTCCAAGTAATTTGTTTTATAAGTTAAAGTTAGGTTTTAATCTATCCTTCCTTTTCTTGTATGTCTCATTGTCCAATACCTATCACATTTGCAGTATCTGGCACATTTTTAAACATTGAGGCTAAGTACAGACAGTCCAAAAGCACAAGGCAGATTGATGCAATATATGCAGGTTTCTCCAAGCTCATAGATAGGAACAATAACAAATGGAACTCACGTTCACTCCTTAGCTGGGAAAGGCAGGCAGAAACCTGCACTGGTGAGGCCAGAAGGTGGGGGGCACTAAAGTATACCTCCCAGCCTGCCAGCCATTACTGAGGCCATCCCTGATTGGCTGCCCAGCATATGCCCCCAATTGCCTGTTGTCCCCCTTGCAGGAGGGGGATATTCCCCTACCACTATGTTGGCTGCCCAACCCAGGTGTCTGTCAATGTGGGGGAGCCCCATGCCTTTTGGGGGGTTCCCCCATCCTAGCCTTGGTTTCTCTCAAGCCTGGGTCTGACCAGCTGTGGGGAATGCTGCAGCTGGATGATTCCCCTCCCCACTGTGTAGCAGGGCTGGCTGCTCATCCCCATCCCTTGTGAGTCTCTGACCCGCATGAGGAGGCAGGAAGGGGTACCCCATCCCTGTGCTGGCCCCCTGAGCCAGGCATCCACCCACATGGAGGCTCCACACCTTGGAAGTTTCCTCTGCCCTGGCCTGGCCTCCCTGTGAGCTGGGGTCTGAGTAGCTGTGGGGACCACAACAGATAAGTGATTCCCTCCTCCCTATGCAGCCAGGCTGGCAGTCCATCTTATCCCTGGCACCAGGATGGGGGACTTCTTTCCTCCACCCTCTTGCAGGTCAGAGACTTACAGCAGGTATGGGGGGAAATCACCCAGCTGTGATGCTTCCCACACCTGCTCAAACCCTGGCTCAGGGATGGAGTGAGGCCTGGGCCAGGGAAGCCCCCTGAAGCATGGGGCTCCCCGCATGTGGGCAGATGCCTGACTCAGGGAGCTGGCAGAGGGAAGGGGGACTCCTTCCCCATGAAGGTCAGACAGTCACTGGGGTCACGGCTGAGTATCCAGCACAACCATGAATGGGGAAGAAACCCCATAGCCAATGCATGGGGGCATACAGGGGGTATGTGTCCCCCCTGAGATTGGCTGCCGCTGAAGCTGCTGCCAGCTTCTGCACATGGTTGCCACTTGCCACCTGCCCCCCCCTCCCCCCCACTGCTGAAACTGCTGACAGCATCTGTGGGTAGTCCCCACTCACTGCTCATCACCACTGACACTGCTGCTGGCATCTGGGGATAGTCCCCACTTGGCGCTCACCACTGACACTGCTGACTACAAATGGTGCTCCCCCAGTCTCAAAAAGTACCAGTCGTTCATGGGAAACCCTTTTGGTTTGGTGTTCTATGCAGCTGAGCAGACCTGGGTTCAAAGGCTGGGGCTGGGAGGGGAGGGCTTTGTTCCCATGCCTCCCCCTCCTGTTGCCCTGCAGGGCTGACAGGTGCAGGCAGGATGCAGGTTGAGTAGAGGCTTTGCTGCCTTTGCTCTGTGACAGCCAGGGGGTGGAGTTAGAGATGGGATATATACCTAAAGCATGATAATAAAAACTTTAGTAATGCACAAGATGAGAAGGGATCCTGGTTCTTTGATAAAAAATCCCAAATTTTCAGATAAAAAAAAAGGAACACAAAATCCACATTTTTCTATTATTAAAATGAAACACCACTAATATAGAGATTTTTTTTTTAAATCAGAGAAAACCAGGATCCTTGGTCATCGTGTGTGTGTGTGTGTGTGTGTGTGTGTGTGTGTGTGTGTGTGTGTGGCTAGATAGATATTAGTGGTGTTTCATTTTAATCATGGACAAATGTAGATTTTGGGTACTTTTTAAATCTGAAAATTGGGGATTTTTTTTTAAATGGGAGAAAACCAGATTCCCTGAAGATGAGATATAAAGTATAAGATGGTATTACTAGACTGAAAAAAACATAACATCAAAGCCAGAGCCAGAGTGGGTGAACAGAGCCCAGGAGCAGGCCAAGTCAGGAACAAAAGGTCTGGGAGATATGCAGAGTCTAGGGGTGAGCCAGGTCAAGCCTATCTTTTTATGCAGACATGAGAGCCTTATGCCCAACAGAAAACTACAAGTACCACCTTAATGATTAAAGGGAAGCCGCTTAGCATGTCTACACATGTGCCTCACTTCTCAGTACCCACCAGTACTATACAGTCCCAGAGGCACACAGGCCATTTCTGACCTTACTGCACAGTAGCAAGGACCTACTGCACAGTAGCAGTGGCATAATGGTTAGTGCCCAATGATGCTATGTCGCTGTAGCGATGAGCTATATTGCCCTAGCTCATCACTATAGTGACATAGCATCTCATGTAGACATACCCACTATGTAACAATTGAATTCTTGGGAGAAAATATTTAAAATAAAAAGAACAAACAACAACAAAAACAGGAGTACAGATCACAGATTAATAAGGATTCAAAGGGGGGACACCAAGCAGCAAACAATGGCTAATGCCCATTGACTTCAAACTTATGTAAGAAGCCCATAGATGATACCCCCGTAAAACCCTCCCCTGAGACATAAATGGATGAATGAAAGGAAGACAGCCCCACAGTTGCCCAGGGTTCCCCTGGCCAGGACCTCCTTCCTGGTCAAGTAGATGCAGAACTTAGCTAAAGCCAGGAGGAGGTTGACTAGAAGATTGAGTGACTGTGGACTGGACTTGCCTTGATTTCCAAGTGTAGGGTGGATTTCTTCAATGAAGTGGTCATTATTCTTTCCTCACATGTAAGAGGTCGCTGTATCTTAACCAGGAAGAAACATAGTAACCCTGGCCAGAGTCATCTCAGTTTTGCCTCCCTGGCTTGAACAGCGACCTGGATTAATCACCTAGTGGGATCCCTTCCAGCCCTACTTTTCTATGGTTCCTATAATTTGGTGAGACTATGTATGGATTATATAAAAAAATAAAATGTGCAAAGCGAAGTGCAGCCAGAACTTCAATAGGAGATTGCTGAGGAGGTAGTACAGGGGCTGCAAGCATATGTAGCTGCCTCAAGAAAGGCATGTGCTAGGGTCTTCCTCTGACTATAGGACAAGCAGGTCACAGGGAAGTTCATAAGACATACAAAGAACATGCCCATGCTGATAGCTCCATGTAGGAGCTGCCAACCTAGACCCCTGGTGGCTCATGGTATTAAAAAGGAATATAGGCTGGTCCACTAGGTACCTTCTCCCTCAGCAAAGGTCTCCTGACATTTGGTGTCTGGATGGGATGTGAGGGTAAGATGATGAATGCTGTGGAACACAAGTGTGTAGAGCTGGCATTAATGAGCTGTTCAGAATCAGATTAGTATGATATCCCCAACCTACTGAGGTGGTGCAGTGAAGAGTGTTGTAGGGGGGTGTCAAGGTAGCAGCCACACAATAAACTCCAGAAGGTAAGCCAAGTCAGGAACCAAGACATCAAGAAACAAACAGAGTTCCAAAGCAACCCAAGTCTGGATCCAAGAGATAAAGAAGTCAGTATGTCGTCAGAGCATAGAACAGTGGGGCACAACCTTTTTGGCACATGTTATACAAGGTAAGCCCCACACAATCATAGAAGAGTCAAGCTGGAAGGAATCTCTGAGGGTCATTTAGTCCAAGTCCCTGAGTGCCACTCCTGACTCCTTCCCCTGCTTGATGTGTTGCTTTGTTCTCTATTTCCTGCACTGTTTTCTGCTGTGTTCCTGCTCCTTTCCACATGTCCAACACAAAGGCTGCCTGTGTCACCTGTGGCATGTGTACTGCAAGTTGGCCACTTCTGATCTAGAAGCAAGAAACACAGTGGCTTAAACACTTGCTGTTCTTCTCTCTTGTCTTAAGTGGAAGAAATAGATGGGTAGTCAGGCATTATGAACCCTACACTTAGGTCCTGGGATGCTGGCAGTCTGAGGCATTGATGGAGGTCTTAGGTGTGCCCTATCTAAGTACACCCAGCCACAAGGGTGGAAAGTTGATGTAAGCTACCATGTTGGTCAAACCAAGGTCTGAGGTTCAAGACTACAGGCCTGAAAGATTCTGCACCAAACAAGTTGAATAACTTAAATTCTTTTACTTTGACTAGATGCAGTCAAGCTAAGAATATCACAAGAAAGCTTAATCTGTGAGCTTTCTAGACAATTTATACAGACACAAAGACTTTTGTGGTTCTGATAAAGTTCAAATGAGCTTCAGAACTGAAGCTTCTGTCCTTATGAGATTTTTATACTACCATTTAAAAGGTAAGTTAGGTGTTGCTGACACTGACCTGGAACCTGCAATAGGTACTCAAATGAAGCTCTTCTCT
>NW_005842233.1:1108610-1121627 GCF_000455745.1 Alligator sinensis | reverse complement strand
GGAATGTGTCCAAGTAGGATTAACATACCTATTGTTAGTTAAACAATAACTAAATTTATATCTCTATTATTCAGATAAAGTTCATTTACTTTAACCCCAATATACTTAACCACCAAACCATAATGAAGGAATTCCAATATTGAAGTATAAATATGAAAACAAAGAGAATAGTGATATTTTTACAACTATTTTAATTTCTCTTACATGTTGAATGCCTCAAAAAGAAACAACAAGCTCTAATCAGGATAAAATAATCAGAGTCGTACAATTTTAAAAATGAAAATACCTTTTAGAAGAGCCTACTTATTTGGGATTCCAGAAAAAAGGAACTTGTTATTTTGAATGCCTCCATTTTTGTGTGCCCAACATGAGAAACATAAAAAGAGCATAATTTTTTGATGGTGAGTTAACAGGCATTTCAAGTCCCTTAATGGCATTTTAAGTTTTTTACCTAACAATGGGGGCTATCCAAATCACCAGTTACTCTTAAAATTTTGACCAAAGTTTCTTGTACCTGAATATCAACTGTTAGAAACTTCTGTATCTCTACATAACAGGGCACCTACCCCATTACTGAGAAGAGAGGGCAGAGCCCAGGGGGCCAACTTGTCAGAAAAGCCCAGGCACAGATCTGAAAGTGGGTATAGAACTGGAACAAACACTTACCACCAGAGCCAGAAGCAGCAAATGTGGTGGCAAGGAGCCCTGCAGCTGCCTGAGATTGGCCAAGACAGGGATCACCTGTGGCAGCCCAGGTAGGTAGGTGACCAGAAGGAGGAGGCAGCCTATAAACACAGGCCCTCTAGGCTGTAGGAAAGATAAGCTCTTTGCTGAGAAGGAGCCAAGGAGTTCCTGCAGAGCTCCCTGGGAGTTACTGGCCAGACTGTAGGAGCCCTCAGGAGGGCCTAACCCAGGAGGTAACTGCTTTGGGTGCTTGCCTTCTTTTCCCCTGGAGTGTCTTAGATGTTAGCTACCCTGCAGACCAGGGGTTAGACCTAGTTTGGGAACCTTTGAGGCAGCCTCCCTCAGATACAGAGCACATCATCAAGTTGTGGTGGACAAGAGAAGGAAGATGCCCTCAGAGGAGGAAAGCAAGCTAGGGCTGGGTGGCCACCATGAGGGCATTGAAGTCAGCCCTCCTCCCGTCCCCTAGAGTAGCAATTTGTTACACTCTACTACATGTTTTTGACAGTGGAAATCTTAGGGCCTTGTTACATGGTAATTTTGGATGGCACCTGGACCTCTTAACACTTGGATTGTCCATGTATTCATACCAGGGCATCCAGGTAAGCCCTGGGGACAGAAGGGAAGCCTGGAATGGGAGGTGGGGGGAATTTTTACCTTTTAGTTTTCCAGGTCCTTACTGGGCTGAATGTGTGACTGCTCCAAACTTGAGCTAGTGCTAATACCAATTAATACTTCAGCTGTTCACACTGTAACATTTAACAATGCCCTTATTTTCTCCCATCATAAATAGAGACATGGTATTCAGACAACAAAAGTTCAATGAAAAAAAAACTAGATTTTGATGCCTGGCAGGAAAAAAACTAGATTTTGATGCCGGGCGGGGTTGGGGGGGGGGGAGGGGCTTTTTTGGTAATATACTGTTAATTTCTTTATATGTACCTTACTTTTTGGTTATTACAGAAATTGGTATTTTCATTACAGAAAATTTGGACTCTTCCGTTAACCAAAAAATGGTGTGAAATTGGTGACTAGATCCTATTCTATCTACTATTGGATGCATAAATGGATTTAGGCATCTAAGTCCCATTCTGTTTACTAAGAACTCTTTGCCTCATACGTTCTCTTCATGATATTCAAGTCCTTGAAAAATTAATTAATATTTCTCTTTTTACAATACACTATCTTCTTCACCCTTAATAACGAGTTACAAAAAAGCACCAAGGAGGAAGAAAACACACCCACCTTTTTATTAACTGTTTTATTCAGGGAAGTTGGCAGGGTGGAATAAGATTTTACTTAAGTGCCAAATTCTACTTATACTCCTAATAAATGGAAGAGAAAACAGACTTAAAATTGGCCTTTCTGACCTAAAATCCTCATCCTCCACAGGATGCCTACCATACAATGCAGGCCATGTCAGATTCTTTCTGACAATATCCTGAAAAAGCGCTTGAGACTTAATCTGGAAGGCATACATCTAGAGGCAAGGTTTTAAGTTCTTTCATACCCATTCACTGCCTTGTTTATCTTCTAAAGCTGCTAATATACATGCTGGGTGCTGTGTTTTGTAGTGCAGCTATTTAGCTACCAGTCCCTAGACTGAGACCATAAAACTAATTTCATATAGGTCATGAACAGATATCACACAACAATCATATTTAGTCACTATTAATTAAATCTATCTGGCACCTTATAGATGGGAGGATTTAAATAGCTAAAAATAGCTGTGGCCTCAATCCTATGATGTGAATTGACTCACTTGTTCACATGGAACCCCTTTGAAGATGGCATTTGAGCAGAGTTAGATCCACCCAAAAAATGCCATTATAGGACAAGGACCCAAAACTTTAAATCTACTATTCAGACCTATAGAGATAGTATAGAATGTGAAGAAGGAGCTAAGCAGTAACTGGGTTTTTCTTAGCTGCAATTTGAATATAAAATCTACTGTACATATTTGAAAAATGCAGATATACCCTAAAAAGTCTGATTGATTGCTCTGACATAATTGAGACTTTAAGGGAAAATAAATTCATATTCTTTTTATTACCTTCTGAAAATCTTAATTGGTGATGTATGGATTTTAAAGTTTAGTTCTGTTATGGTTTGTATCCAAAAATATATAGCTTGATGAAAAAGATTAACCATTTTGCCCAGTAACAGGACAAAACATGCTCCCACAATTTTCTTGTCAGCTTCCATTGTTTCCTGGCTTTGTATGGGCCATTAATTATATACTCATACCTTGAGAGAGAGAGAGTGTAAAACTCTATATAATTATATTATATATAAATGTGAACAACTCTTTCTGTATGTGAAGTACTAGGCAAACCAGTAAATGCAATTCAGTTCTTTTGTCTATCTAAACTGATGTTTGCCACAATAGTTGTATTCCATTTGGTAAATGTGCATAGGGATAGCATAATATTTTAAATCAATATATTGTTGTAAACATCATAAAACATGATTTGTGTTTTATTGTGTTTGGAATGCGAGTCCTGTGAATTTTCCAGCTAGAAATCCTGACCCACATAAGCAACAACAAAGATATTGTCTTAATGAATATTCTTTTGGGGAAAAAACAAACCAACTTTTTTTATGTAGGCACACACAAATTTTGGTCCCAGAAACAAGTCTGTTTGCAAAACTTGCTTGCCTAACTCTACTGGTTAAATATTAAAAAATCCATTGGTCTCTAGCCGTATGATACCTGACATGGGAAACTGGTGCCTCCTGAATCTGGCAGGGCACCAGAGGCCAATTGCGGTTACTGGGTGGAGGTAGAGGTCCCCCAGAGGCTGGTTGCCAAGCATGCCAGCAGCACAGTGGTGACAGAAGTGCCAGCACTTCTGCATGTGGCACAGTGGAGGTGGAAGAGCCCGGACATGGCAGCAGAAAAACCTCTTCCACCGCCAGCACTTCCACTGCTGATGTCCTGCTAGCAGAGCCAATTTCAGGGGGAGAACAAGTGGTCTCCAAGCCCCCCTTCCAGTGGGAGTGCTGGCTCTTGGGGTGGGGCACCAGTGCTCTCAGGGGGGGCATGTGCCCCCGCATACCCCCTCTACACTTCACCTATGATCCCTGATGTATTCTGTTCATGTAGCTCTGTCATGTGATACTCAGTGTTCCATAATAACTGGGTGCATCTACATGTGCCAATTTAAGGTGCATTAGCAATTTTTAAGGCACATTAAGGGTGTGGGTCTACATGTGCACACTCTTAATGCATATTAAAAATGGTGATTTTAGGCTATTTGTGCATAAATTTGATACTTGCAGAAGCCGGTATCAAATTTAGGTGCAAATAGCTAAAGCACTTTAACACATGTGTAGACTCACTAAGGCTCATTAATGCTGTGTATGCCAACTGACTTTAGTCCCAAGTTGATCTGCACACCGCATTAATGTACCTTAGCATGTGTACGTGTAGACACACACCTGCATCACCTTAATGTGCATTAGGCAAGTGCACATTAAGTTTAGGAGCATGTAAAAGCATGTGCAAACACGTCCACTATGCAATAAACCAAATTGGAATATCCTAGTTCTTACTGAAGTATGCTCTTGGAATTTCAGGGTAACAAGTGATAAAATTCAGATATGTCTGCACCTAAAACACAGGACCTTCATGCTTTAGCTATAGGTAGTATAAGGCCTAGTATATACTATTAGGAAGGTCTGATTCTAGTTGGCACTTTGAAAACAGAGCAATTCTAAAAGGTGTGAGGTTTTTACTATACAGTTGAGGTTGTTGTGTCATTTGGTTTGATTGACAGAAGTGCAATTGAATTAACAGTATTATAGCACAAAATTACAAAAAAAAAAAAGCTGTGGAGTATTGTGCAAAAAAAGCTGAAATTAACAAAACTTATTTGGTACAGCCAGTTAATTGATAGTTATTCTACTGATCATTTGCCCTGAGCACAACCTTATGGCCCGTCTACATGTACAGGTAAAGATACAATGGGATCTAATGCACAATCCACACAATTGTACCTCCTGCCATGACCCACATGAATGGCAGAAAGTGTAATTGTGGGATTGTGCATTACATCCCATTGTGCCTTATTGCTGGTACAGGCGGAGCCTAGGATCATTATCCTAGGATCCCCCTGCACTGACTCCTGTGGCTGCAAGCCCCGGAGCTCAGCAGGACTTACAGTGGGGACAGCATTCCCCAAGCTAACCCTGCTGTGAGTATTGGGTGCAGAGGCAATGCTGGGAATGCTGCCACCACTTCCAGCCTCATCAGCTGTGAGGCTTGCAGCAGGGGCAGTGGGAAGAACACTGATGCCACTGTGAATCTCATGAGATGCACAAATTGCAGCTGTGATGGTGATAAAAACACTACCACAACTGCGAATTCACAGCAGGGAAAACACAACAATTGCTGTGAACCTCATGAAGTGTGGGGCTCACAGCTTTGGCAGCATAAATAAAAACATAGAGAAATAGGGCTGGAAGGAACCTCAGGAGGTCATCTCGTCCAACCCCCTGCTAAAAGCAGGAACATCCCCAGCTAGATCTTTCCAACCAGGGATTTGTCAAGCTGGACCTTAAAAGTGCCAAGGATGGAGATTCACCCCCTCTCTAGGTAACCTGTTCCAGTGCTTCACTACCCTCCTAGTGAGAGAGTTTTTCATAATATCCAATCTAACCCTCCCTCACTGCAACTTGAGACCATTGGTCCTTGTTCTGTCATTGCTGAGAATAGTTTAGCTCCATCTTCTTTTGGAACCAGCTTTCATGTAGTTGAAGGCTCCTTTCCAATCCCCTTTCAGTCTTCTCTTCTCCAAACTAAATAAACCCAGTACCCTCAGTGTCTCTTCATAAGTCATGTGCCCTGCCCCCTCATCATTTTTGTTGCTCTCTGCTCTCTATGTGCTGTTTCTTGAGTCCTCCACCTTTAAGCTCCACATGCTTTGAGCTTCCTGTAGTCTCTTGTATTACAGTGGTTCTCAACCTTTTTAGACTCAAGTCAGCCCTCAATAACTTCAACACACCCCTTGGAGAGTAGAAGCTCTTAGTTTTCACTCATTTTTTTTGAGTATGGAAAAATAATAGAGGAGTTCTTCTGTTGCAAAGAACTCAGACCACAACAACTCAAAATACTTTTAACACTAAGAATTCCTATTTGAAATTTTTGGGTTCATCTTGTGAATCGTGTTTGTACACTCAACGGTGCTAAGACTGTGTGGTAACTCACAATAGAACTTAATATGATCTCAAAGCATCTCAGGGTGCTGAAGCATCTCAGGGTGCTTGAGAATCACTGCTCTATTATATCCACAGCATTAGAGTGCTCTCCAGTCTCCATTAAGTTCAGTATAGGTTGGGTGACTTTGCTCAGTGAATTCTAATTATTTGGCAAAGATGATTTCTGGGTCATCTGGTAATCCTCTACATCATGATATGGCCGCTTTTCAGGGACAGACTCTCCAAATTCATACTTTGATCAGCGATAAACTCCCTGGTTTTTACCATCATGTTGTACTTCCTTTTCCAAGACATATTTCTTACATGTTTCATTTTGAGCAGAGTGCAGTACTATCTAAATTACAGTTTACCTCTTCTGCTCAAGTTAACTATAAAGTTTTAAAAACTCCAAATACTTCGTAAACAAGTATTATCAGAAATGAAGTTACCTTCTCTGACTGTCTGCCTTTTTCTTGGCATTCATTGCTTGCAGGTACACAGTGAAGTGCTGTCTGGACCTTCTTCCGTTGCTTTTCATATTGCCAAAGATTAAAACTCTCTTGGAGCTTATAAGTGCTCCATTCTTTCACTAAAGGCATTTTTCTTATTTCATTTTACCCTGGCACTATGTTAAGAAGTCATTCAGACTCAAGGAATCTGACAGTTATGCTTCATTCAGTGTCTGTGCTCTCACTAATCAGAATTGTGTAACAAGCTTCTGTACAACTTTAGACTGTTCTAGCTGGCTCCTGCCAGAGTCTTTTGTAGGTTCATTTTCCCCATAACCAGGGCCTACTAGGGCTCAAGCCTATACTGTGTACTGGCTAATGCAAATTTCATACTTGCTTTCCTGTATACTACTTCAGTGTGCTGTGAGATCTGCAGTAGCAAATAAATTAAGAATTATCTGGCAGTCAGTCCATATTATTACTTACACAGCACTTAAGGGCATCTATGCACATGCTCCAGAGTTGGGGGCGGGGAGGCTCTTTAATTAGAGTGGCTCTGATTGAAGTGCCTGTACCATCATACATATTCAGCATCATGTGCTTTGAAATGGTGTTGGGGGTACTTTAACTAAAGCTGGTTCAACAAGCTTTAGTTAAAGCACCCCTGCTACTATTTTGAAATGTGGGGATGCTGAATACACATGACACTGAGGCTACTGGAGTGTGCTAATTAGCATGCTCCAGCAGACTAGCAGCAGGCTCAATTAATCCAGTCTGCTCCAACACATGATAATTAGGGGATTCATATGTATAGGTGACCAAAGTATACAAGGCCCTTCATAGAGTATTTTAAAGGCAAAGGCACAATTCATATCTTAAGAGCTCTATGAGCAACATTCTGCCCATTTCAATTGGGTATAGTATACTCCATTAAGAGTTCAACTAGAATCAATAGGAGTTCTCATGCAATAAGGTAATACTGAATGTGAGGAAAAGTGTCAAAAATCGACAAGACAAGAAAATGTGGGAAAGGCAAATTACATAAAATTATATATTTAAAAAAATATGAACTGGTTCTCTTATCTTTCTTTCTATGTCCATCAGAATTCTGTAAACCATCCTTCCCCCTATTTAAACAGATTCAAAGCTCTTTATATTTGGCGGCCCTATTTTTCAACTGTACAATGGTCTGGTTGGGTGAAAGCAACCTTTCTCTCTCATTGTTTGCCTGGCAAGGAGGCTGTGATGTTAGGAGATTTCTCAGTTGCAGAAGATAAAAAGCTCTCCTTGTGTTCCATCAGGGAAATCCCGGCCTACTAGACAGAGCAAGTGTATAGCTCTTCAACGTGCAAGTGTAAAATATGGTGACAGTCATACATTTTTGCATTATTATTATTTTTTTTTTAACTTAAAATGCTTCACCTTCTCTGCTCAATAATGTTTTCATTGTAAAAACCAGAAATGCAGGGGTCAGAAAGCATGCAAGTTGCTTGCACATAAGGGAAGACCATAGTTGGAAAGTATTGATCTATATTATTTTAAAAAATTACTTCTGAGCTCATGATTAGAACATAAATGTGGGAGTTTGATAAGTGTATATATTTATTCTAGCTGTGAAGCTGCCTCAAATGTCATAAAAATAAAAAGTAGGCTATTGTTTATAATGTGAGTGCATAGGCTGAGAATGTTTGTAAGATTTTCCATGGTTTCTTTTCCTGTTTCTATTTAAAGTTTTGAGAAGCATCTGTTCTACAACCATATATATTTAAATCTTACATGACAATTTGTTTAATATTTCCCTCTGAATCAGTAATAAAAAATAAAAGTTCCTGTGACCTGAAGGGAAACCAGAAAAGGAAGATGGGATGCCTTTCAGAGTCTGTTAATGCAAATTTTCCTTTGGGAGGGGCTGTATTAATACAGCTGAGGCATTCCCTATCCTCAGGAGTTAAGGATGTTTTATCTGTTATGTTGCCAGTTCATATGAACCTGAAAAACAAATGGTATGATTGCAAATTAACTCTCAGGTCTTTTGAATGGCGTTGCAGCAAATCTCCAGCAGGCAACTGGACTACTGGGCTACCTGGAAGCAGAAGTGGCATTTCTCTGGTCTGATGTCCAGTTTCAGAAAGCAGTTTAAATACTTCTTAGCAAGAATTTGAGAGTTAAAATACAACCAAAAACAAGTAGTTAACATTTTTTTTTACTATTAATACACTACTCTGAAGTGAAATTTTTCCCCTAGAAATACTTCATCCTCAAATATGCTGTTTCTGAATGAATTTGATTGTGACAAGTAATACGAATTTGCCCTGCAAGCAGTTGATAAGCTCATCCACTTCTGATGTAAATCCATGTAATTGCATCATTTTACACAAACTGATGCTCTGGCATAAACTATTTTTTGGGCTACAAAATTCATAAGACTTGCTGGGCCTGTGTCAAAGTTCAACTGTGTCAAAGCTCATGACACTCTTTCTGCCTTCTCTGCATCCACGTGTGTGCCCCTATTAGGGCACATGAAACTAATAAACTCAGGAACAGGATAGGACTGGGCTGCTCTGATGGGGTCCAACGTGCTGCTCACGAATAAACTCCAAAGCAGTAAACTCTAGAGTTTATTTGTGTGTATTATTCGCATGTGTAAACATGCCCCATAGGTACTATATCTTATGCTGGTGTATATTTAATGTACTGTGGCTTAATATAATTGCACATGTAGATTGCAATGCTTTACTTCTCAGCTAATTAGTCTACTCCACAGTAAAGCACATGTGTAGACACAGTCAGCACATGTGAGATAAGAAACAGGACCAATATTTTGTTACACACATTTCACTGTTTAGGTCTGCTATAATTAGTTAATATTTTACTATGAACATATTGTACTTCTCTGCAATTTCCACAATAAATATTGGGCTAGGTAGCACCTTACCTGCCTTATCAGGGATCTTGGTTTCTCTGATAACCTCCCTCACCCCTCCTTTTCAGATTAAAAAAAAAAAAAGTAACCCAAGATCCACATTTTTCTGCAATTAAAATGACACACCACTAATATCTGTAGCTATATCTATGTATTAGTGGTGTGTCATTTTAATCATGGAAAAAATGTGGATCTTGGGTTAATTTTTTTTAATTAAAAAATTGAGGGGTGTTTCGTTTTTTTTTTTTTTTTAATCGGGGGAAAAAACAGGATCCCGGCTTATCATGCAGGTTGGGAACTAACATTTACTGATTTATTTTCCATTCCAGGAACTGGGAGGGGGAGCCGGGGTGATTAGCAGATTAGCATTTCTTCAATTCTAGGCTATGCATCATTTAATTACATTGAAAACTAAATATATTTTGTTTATGTGTACTATTTATTACTTCTAAATTAAACAGGAAAGCTTTGCTAAGCCTTGTTTACCACATAAATACACTTTAAAGCAGCACTTGTGTGCTTAATTTATATATAGTACAAACAATGCATGGTATTAGTACAAACCCAAAAGGTTCATGACTTACCAGATAGTTAATTGGGCTGGGCCCCAGCAGAATCAACAGCATTTTAAGCCATGTAACTCCATACCATCAACACTGCTCAACATGTGTGTATAAACCTGATACCTACTGTCTCGGACGGCCAGGGCCGACTCGAGTTACGCTCGTACGTCAGGGCGGGCTGGTGAATGGAGAGGCAGACACAACTTATTGGTTGTAAAAAACTTTACTCACGCCGCTTGCAATCACGACGCAGGTGGTCCGGTCGTCGGAACAACCACACGAGTTGCTCCAGCTGGCGGGGCCCAAGCCAGTTAATCCGTCCGCAATTCGAAGCCGGCGGGGAAAGGGGTACATCGGGGTTGCGCTCGGTGACGGGAAGAAAGATCGATAGGTGATCAGTCTATCGATCGGCAGCCGCAAGTCAGATAACTTCAGAGGCACTCTGCAGCGTGCTCAAAGCTCTTCGACTTGGGCGGAAGTCGCGTGGAATTTTAAACGGCCAGTGAGCCAATTACCAGCCACCACGTGTGAATAATTTAGCACTGGCCAATAGCGGGGCACAAATTTACATCCGAATAGCGGGAACTCTTTGCACCATGCATTTCTGTGCTGCAAAGAAGAAATGCATCCTGCAAAGGAAACTGCAAATTGGCGGGAACTCTCTCCTACACGCGGGTTCTCAATTGCAGCAGAACACTCTGCCGTGCGTAGGAGCTCTCATGTGGCCAGGAAATTCCATAGTGCCGAGGCACAAAAATCACTGGGTTGTGACACCTACCACAAAGGATTAATGTGCTGATTAGCAGGGATCCTGATTTTCTTTGATTTAAAAAAAAACACAAAAAAACACAATTTTTGGATAAAAAAGTAACCCAAAATCCACATTTTCCCTGATCAAAATGTTTCATTTTAATCATGGAAAAATGTGGATTTTGGATTACTTTTTGTCTTCTGAAGATTGAGGCTTTTTTTAATCAGAGAAAACCAGAATCCCTGCTGATGATTGGTAACCCCACTCATGGCTGGGGATGAAAAGATGGGAGGGGGGAGCTTCATCATAAGTTCTAGGATCCTTCCAAAATCTACAGGCAGATGAAGCACAGGGTAACCTGACCTGGTTCCACCTCATGGAGGATGGGACCACATTACAGGTTTGAGAGAGGGGGTGACACATGGATTCTAAGAGAACTGTTTGGGGCCCTATTTGGTGATTGCCAGATATTTAAGATTGGTGAAAAAACAGGAATAATTTAAAATGGGAAAGAGACAGCTCAACTGTGGGAGTGAAGAGGAAGTAGAAATGTATTCAGTTTAGTGGCTCACTATGACTTGAAAAAGAATTAGTGCTGAGGAGGACTGTGTGCAATTAACATTACCATATATATCATTCATATATGTTACACTGACCTATTTTTGTGGTAGGCTTTCATCAGTATTTTGCCCAATATGGACTATATATCTTAAGGTCATGCTCACTTTTTGATGCATTTAATCAGCTTCACAGTCGGTTTTTACTATTAAGCACATGCAACATTTTGAAGCAGCTTAATGATAGCCAATGCATTTAATTATGTTTCTTTGTATGGCAATGTACAACAAGGAGCTTTCCTCCCCATGCTGATTGGGGAACAAAAAATCCCATATTGTATTCATAGAAAATATGCATTGGAAAGGTCCTCAGAAAGTAATCTAATTCAACCACATGTGCAAAGTAGGACTAGAATCCTAGCCAATGTATTGTCTACCTGGGTCTCAGAAACCTCTAAGGATGAAAATTCCACAACTTTTATGGGTAGATTGTTCCAGTGTTCTATTACCCTCCTAGTGTGAAGTTTTTTTTTTTCTTTCTTTTTTTTTTTTTTCTGTTATCCAACTTAAACTTCCCTTGCTGCAACTTGAATGGTCTGCCACCACTGAAAACAGTCCAGCTCTATCCACTTTGGAACCACCTTTCAGGTATTTAAAAACTTTTATTAAACCCCCACTCAGTCTTCTCCTCTTTATAAATCATAAGCCCAGTTCCCTCAGTCTCTCTCCATAAGACATGTGCCCCAGACCTCTAACTATTTTCATTGGCCTCCACTCCAATCTCTCCAATTTTCCCTCATCCTTCTGTAATGGTAGGACCAAAACTGGACACAGTACTCTAGATGGGGCCAAAGCAGTGCCAAAGATAGGGCACTCCTTTCAGTCTCCTGGTAACTCTCCTACTAATGCATACCAATATGCATTTAACCTTCTTGGCAAGAAGGGCACACTGTTGGCTCATATTTCGATTATTGTCCACTGTAATTCCCACACCTGTTCTGCAGATCTGTTGCTTAGCCAGTCTATCCCCAACATGTATTAATGCATGGAATTGTTCCATCCTAAATGCAGGACTTCACATATCTTCTTATTGAACCTGATGAGATTATTTTTGGTCCAATCCATCAATTTATCAAGATCTCTTTGAATCCTATCCCTACCCTCCAACATATCTAATCCCCCCCCTCCCCCCCGCCCCAGCTTGGTGTTATTTGCAAACTTGCTGAGGGTTAATTACCTCCCATCTTCCAGGTTGTTGGTGAAGATGTTGAACAAAACTAACCCCATGACTGACCCTTGGGGCACTCACCTTGACGCTGTCTGCCACCTAGACATTGAGCCACCGACTACCCTTGCAGCATGATGATTCAGCCAGTTTTTTTTGTTGTCCTTACAATCTTGTCATCCTGTACATCTTTAGCTTGCTTGCGAGAATGCTGTGAGAGACCATATTAAAAGCTAAAGTCTTGCAAAAGTCAAGGTATATCACACCTGCTCTCACCACATCCACAGAGCCAATCATCTCATCTTAGAAGGCAATCAGGTTGGTTACACATGACTTTGTTCTGGTGACTACATGCTGACTATCCCTGATCACCTTGTTCTTCTCCAAGTGCTTCAATATGGATTTATTGAGGATCTGCTTCTTTATTTTATCCAGGGACCATGATGAGATTGACCAGTCTGTAGGTCCCTGGATCCCCCTCCTTCCCTTTAATTAAGTTGGGCACTATATTTTGCCCTTTTCCAATCATCTGGGACCTCTACTGATCATCACAAGTTTTCAAAGCTTATGGCCAGTGGCTCTAAATTACATTGGCCATCTCCTTAAATACCCTTGGGTTTGTGTCTGGCCCCATGGACTTGTACACATCCAGCTTTATTTAATTGT
>NW_005842233.1:1107228-1108600 GCF_000455745.1 Alligator sinensis | reverse complement strand
TTTCCCTAACCTGGCTGCTCCTCTTCTCCCTAAACTGTGCTGCAGTCTGGGAGATGAATTTGCGTGGGAAGACTGAGGTGAAAAGCATTGAGTACTTTAGCCTTTCCTGCATCCTCTTGTTGCCCTGACAGGTCAGGCCAATGCTCAGGGTCTCAATATTGCACTTTTAGACAGGAGAGTGTGGTGTACAATTGTACATGAACACATAAAAATCAATTAAGCACACATACACTCACTAGGTGCATACACCCCTACTAGGCATACACACTCACTAGCAGCTCAGATACACGCATGTTCAAAATAATTAGTTTAGGTTCATGCTAACCTATCACCAATTTAAGCCCATACATGCTACACACACACACACACACCAAATTTAGACAGAATCAGTTACCAGTTACCAACACCTGCACATCCAATACGCATATGTGAATTACAAATTCATATAACACACACACACACACACACACACAATGATATTTATATATGTGTATTTACTAATTCACACACATACCACCCACCTACACATATACACAGGTGAGTTCCTGTGTCATGATGTGTATGTATGCATGTGTTTGGTGTAGTTAGGATACCTCGGGAAAGGTTAAGGTAAGAAAGTGGAAGTGTAAGGAGTTAAAGTTACAAGGACCAGGATTAGAACCAGTAGACTACAGGGGCCTGGGCCAAAGAACTGAGGCTCCAGGGTAACTTTAGGTTAATTGATCTTAAATTGATTAAAAGACAATGCCCAAAGCCTGCAGAACAGGGAAGTGTGTCAGCACAGAGGCTGGGTCTGGAGCCAGAGCTATGGGGAAGCTGAAAAGGCAGATGGGGAGAGGGAAAAATGGTACTAAGGGAAAGTGTGGGCATTAAGAGGGGCTGTAGGGAAGCTAGAGGATGGCTCCGGGGCAGCTAGAGAGGTCTGGGAAGCTGCGGGAGGGGGAAGCCTGAAAACAGAGACAGACAGCAGAAAAATCACAGAAAGAGCAGCAGGAGAGACTGACTGAAAGGTGGAAGGGGCAGCAGGAAATCAGGGAAATGCAGCAGAAAGTCACAGGGAAAAGGCAGTAGGAGAGTAGGAAGCAGGGGGACAGCAGAAAATTACAGGAAAAGCAGCAGAAGAGACTGAGAGGCAGCAGGGGTAGCGGGAAAGCAGAGAAAGGGAGTAGAAGGTCACAGGGAAAAGACAGTAGGAATGGAGAGGAGATCAGGAAACTAGTGGAGAGAGGTGGGGGCTGGAATTGAGAGAGAGAGAGAATGAGGCTGGAATTTAAGATAAGGAAGGGACTGGGATTCAGAAAATATGACCCAACTCGGGGTTGCAAATGGCAGTGGTTTTACTGAACAGGGGAGATGGTGACACAATGCCAAA
>NW_005842233.1:1063823-1107157 GCF_000455745.1 Alligator sinensis | reverse complement strand
GAGAGAGAGTCCAAATTGTAGGAGGAGGTGTGCAGGTAATATCTACCTATCCCAGGGTGGAAGTTGATTCTTGATGGCCAGTCCGGGTCGCCTTCAGCTTGGTGTTGTCCAGAGGGGGTAGCTGGCAGGGCCTCTGGGATGGATAGGTGATGTGAATCTGGTCTGGTCCGGATGGAAATGGCGTTCCCACTGGGTCTGTCTTCGCTGCCCCTTTTTATAGGGGCAGACCGTGTGTGACCCTAGTGACAGGAGGCATGCCCAAGCAAGGGTCAGCCCCGGATGTACTGAGTACGTGTGATCCATGCAGGGATGTGCAGTTTTGGGTATCTGTAATGGTGGGGTACAATGATAGAGTTGGTGGTTCTTCAGGGTCTTTTGTTTTTCAAATGCTGGTCTTGTCTCTGTTCCTGGGTGAGGTCCATGATTCCTGGGTGAATCAATGCGAGGTGATGGCTTGGTTGTTACAGGTCATTCAGTAGAGGCCTGCTACCTTGTATTTCAATCATTCTCATTCATCGGGGAACCAATTTACATGGGAGGGGTACAATGAATCATATTATTACAACATGGGATGCCCAGGCAGAGGACAGAAGATGGAGGCTTGACACATAAAATGGAAACTTGACATGGCTGGTTCACTTAAAAACACAGGCCTAAACCATACAATATCCATATGAAATAATAAAAATCAATATGAAAATGATAATAATACAATATACAACAGTAAAAACTAATACAAACCTAATAATTATACAGTATAAAACAGTGGATATCCAAAATCAAAAACTTGCTAGCAAAATAAAAATGCTCAAAGCTTATCCTAAGTTTGAGCTCACTTATACTTATCTATAGGGAATAGAGAGGGAGAGAAAAGTCAGAAATGATTGGGGAAGGGGAGGGAATGCATTTAAAAATAAAAAAAAAAAGAAAAACTGCGGGTTTTGCTACACACTGTCATAAGGTTGCCTCTCTTATTCAGTAAAGGACCTACACTTCCCCTAATCTTCCTCTTGTTGCTGACATACTTGTCACCTGTCTCATCCATTGCTAGCAGCAACCCCAGTTGTGCTTTGGCCTTCCTGATTTAATCTCTGCATGTCAGAGAAATAGCTGTATACTCCTTACTCATTTGCCTACGTTTTCACTTCTTAAAGCTTCCTTTTTTGTGTTTTAGGTCACTAAAGAGTTCCCTGCTAAACCAAGCTGGTCTTCTGCCATACTTACTAGTCTTTCTGTGCATCAGGATAGTTAATTCCTGTGCCTTCAGAAAGATTTCTTTAAAGTACAGCCAGCTCTTCTGGACTCCTTTCCATCTCAGACTGGCCTCCTAGGCAAGCCTGCACACCCGTTCCTTGTCTGAGTCAAAGTCTGCTTTTCTGAAGTCCAAGGTCCTTACTGCTGCTCTCCTTCTTTCCTTTCCTCAGGATCCTGAATTGAATTCTCGTGGCCACTGCTACACAAGTTGTCATCCACTTCTACATCAAGAAGAGCACAGTCCTTAGTTTGCTGCTCTAACACTTGCACCAGGAAGTTATCCCCAACACTTTCTAAAAAACTTCTTGGATTACCTGAACAGTGCTATATTGCCTGTCCAATAGATGTCAGGTTGCTTGAAGTCCCCCATGAGAACCAGGGTCTGTAATTGGGAAACTTCTGTTAGCTGACTGAAGAAAGCTTCATCCACCTCATACTTCTGGTTTTGTGGTCTATAGCAGACCCCCAGCACAAGATCACCTTTGTTTCTCCCCCCTCTAACCTTAACCCAGAGACTTTTAACAGACCTGTCTCCAGTCTCATACTGGAGGTCTGAGCAATTATACAGCTCTTTTACATAAAGAACAACACCTCTTCCTCTTATTTCCTGCCTGTTTTTACTCAGCAATCTTTACCCATTTGTAACAGGCCCACACTGTCCAAATAGCATATGCAAAGTTCACTAGTGATAGGACTGGCTACAGGTTTTCCTAGTCTATTTTCTACATCCAGATGTCTCCTACCATAACTTGACCTTAATGTAGTTATTAAAAATTTCAGAGGCTGCCAAAAGGACAAGGGCTGGCCAGTTTCAGGTGCCCAGTGTGGTAGTCTGCCCAGGCAGACTTACACACTGCCCTTCACAGGCAGAGTCCTCCCTGTCAAGACTACCTCCCCAATTTGAGCCTTATGGGCATTTATTGTGACCTCCTTCCTCCCCCATAGTCACTCCCATGTCCCACTGGTGTTGTCATGTATCATCCTTAGGAGGCATCTTGCCTTGCTAATGTCCAATCTCCCACAACCTTTAAACGCGTGTTGATGTTTTGGCTATGCCCTGGCCTCCACCCCTTTTTCTAGTTGGTTTATTTCTGCCTCAGGCCCATTCTGCCCAAACCTGGTTTAAGAACTCTAGCCCTGCCAGTATCCCCCTTTTCTCTGTCCTCTTCCTTGCCCTGGGCAGGGAACCACCCCTTCTTGTGCCTCGCTGATGCCTGACCTTAGCCTCTGCACTCCCCCTGCAACCGCACTCCCAGTCTACCTGGAGAGACCAACATAAATGCAGACTGCCACTTTACATAAACCTCTCCCTTTTCTGGGATTCAACACATCATAGTCAATGCTTGCAAGAAGATAAGAAAAAAAACAACAAAACAACAACAAAAACCACTTCCTTTTTAAATGCACTCCTCTCACTTGTCATATCAAATTATCACAAGCTGGTCTGTGCTGCTGCTCCTGGTGTTTCCTCCCAGGCTGTCAGCTTTTGAGCCACTGAAGTTCCTGGCAGTCTGCACGATAAAAGCTCACTTGTACATGCATGTCCCAAGAGTCCCTTCCTTCCATTCCTCCTGTCTAGCTTCTGTCCAGGCTTTTTATGCATTCAATGGCACTTTCAGCTGGCCAATTGCCTGCCTCCCCCTCTCTACCACAGGAAAGTCCCCATCTTTTAATTAACTGACATCTCTCTTGCCCATGACTTCATTTTCATAAAGGGGCAGGGTCTTGGCTTACTTTCCCCTACCTTCCTGGCCCCTGCCTCTGTCCTTCTGTTTCTCATCCCCCCTCAGCTAAGTAATAGGCTTAGGGTCTCATGCTGCATCATCCATTCCATTTCAGGACTCCCTTCTTGTAAGCTATCCCACCAAGTCTCACTGATTCTAATCATATTATAGTTTTGGGACTCTATGAGGACTTCCAATTCTTCCTGCTTGTTTCCCAATCTCCATGCATTCATGTACAGATATCTGAGGTAACTAGCTGATTGCCCTACTTTCTCAGGAAGAATGAAAAAAAGGACACCCCTGATGCCCTGATGCTCCTCCTGCTTGTGCTTCTTCCAAGTTTCCCCACTTACCTCAGGGCTTTGGTGTCCATCCTCTGGTGAAACTAGTTTAAAGCTTTCTTCACTAGGTTAGCAAGCTTGTCTGGAAAGATGCTCTTCCTTCTCTTCATTAGGTTAATCCCATCTCTTTCTAGCAGTCCTTCTCCTTGGAACAACATTCCATAGTTGAAGAAGCCAAACCTCTGCCTAGCTGTGCATTGATCTTCAGGATGTCCACTGTAGCCCAAGTCCTTCCCCTTGCAAGAAGAACACCATCTGCACCCCTGTCCACTTCACACTTTCACCCAGAGCCCTGGAGGTATTTTTGATCTACTCAGGGTCCTTCATGGCAGTGGCATTTCTGCCCACCTGACTGAGCTGCATGGGATAATAGAGTCTCAATAATCCTTCTGTGGCATCTTGGATCCAGGCTCCAGGCAAATAGCAGACCTCCCAAAACTACAGGTCAGGCTGGAAAATAGATGTCTCCATCCCCTGTATAACAATTGCCTACCAATTGTTATACAATTGGTATAACAATTATAAGGAAGCCAATGCTTCCTTTTGGTGGCATTGGTTTGTGGCTTCAGTCCTTCCAGCACTCGAGGAGGCCTGGTCTGGCCTCTTCCACTGACAGAGCAGAGCATTCTCCTTATTTGTTGCTAGGGCTGCAAATCTTTTTTTCCAGGTAAACTTCAACAGGTAGGGATGAAGACTTCTGCCTGCTGCCAGAGGTCACAAGCTTCCACCTTCCTGGGAGTCCATGACCTATTTCTTCTCCAGCACCACCTCTGGCAGCCCTTCCTCTGCAGTCCTAGAGGTCTCCTCCAGCATCGAATCAATGAACTCATGGCTGAGGGTGCTTTGGAGCCTCACCACTTAGCTTTCTTTCCTGCCTTCTGAAGGACACCACTAGGAGGCACCCCTTACATCACAGGTACTCCCTCACCTGGCAGTCACTAGAAGGAACCTCCAAGCTGCAGTCCCCAGTGCCAAATGAAGACCTGTGTGGAAGCCTTGACAATGAGTGGCCCTACCTGGGTACACCCATCACAGGTACAAGCAGAGGAAGAGCTAGCAGTAGCAATGGCTCTGGCATTGCAATGTTCTCCAGTCATTTCTCTGGTTCTCTTAAATCCACAACCTAGTGTTAAGATGACAATATTTGGATCTTGGGGAGCACTGGATTTGCAGCTAAATAAAGGCTTTAACGTGTGGCTTAGAGAAGCTGCCGACTACAAGGCAGAATGCTATATTAAAAGTAACATAGCAAGATGCTTAGGCAAGCATTTTCCCAAAAATGGAGTAGTGTTGTAAAAATATATAGCTCACTATGTAAGAAGAACAATATGCAGCCCACCAGCTATCATCAGGACATAAAGCAGAAGCAAGACCTTGGAGACGAAGGAGGAGTCAGCAAGAAACAGCAAGTGACCAAAAGAAACCGGGGTTGAAGTCTTGTGCATGTGCTCTTAGCAGAGGCATGCAAATAAATTAAATGCATAGGCAATTCCATGCTAATGAAGAAAATAGTAAACAGAGGCGGAGCTTGAGATAGGAGGGAATATAGGTAGAACAAAGGAGGGGCAAAGGTAGTGTAAATGTGAATGAGCATAAACCAAGGTGTATAAATGTGAAAAGGACTAATGTTCACTGCTGCTCCATGGTTTGTTGTTTTTTTGGGAGCTCACCCAAAGCTGTCTCCATTTTGAATAAAGCTGTTACGAGCAACGTGTGCTGGTGTTTGCTCCCTGCTTGCTCCCTGAGCAACTGGATCCATGGGCAATTGGATCATCATCTCCTTTGTCATTGGGCATCACATGGAGTTGGGGTCTAACACCTGTCTCTTCCTGCCCCTCTCTTTGAGTAAACCTTTCCCTGTAAGCTGTCTGTTTGCTGCTCCTTTGTCCTGAAAGGTTTCTTTTTCCCTGATAACTTGCTGCTTCTTACCAAGCTTACAGTGAAGGAATGCGAGAGAGTGTTTCCAGGCAAACTCCCTAGGGAACTCCCCTCCTGCTTCGGTCTCTACTAAATAAGTATTGATCTAACTATTGAATTTTAGCTACTTATGCTAAATATCTTGGTTATTCTTAATTAAACTTACCTTAAAAGTTTCCCCTTCAAACAGAGGTGCAGCAAACTGACCTGCACACTGACTTGTGAATTGAGAATTGTTCTGTTTGACCCCTGTTCACTCACTTCCTGGTCACTCAGGGAGTCTCCTTTTACACCCTCCTGGCCCTGGACTGCTCTGACTCCTTGTTAGGGCTTCCGTCAGGCACAGGCTGATTTCACTCAGAAATCAAATAACTCAGGAATCACTCAGCTAGCAGCACCCTCAGCTGCTCAGAGGACATACCCAAAAACACAACCAACCAAACAAAAACTATTAAGCCAAACACACAAACAATCCTGGATCACTTATCTTCCAGGAACAGGATCTGATGCCTGGTCCCTCTCTCTCTTCCCCTTCTTCCTTTTGCTCCCAGTCAACAGTTTGCAAACTGCCCTGTTTGTTGTCCCTATTCACTTGCTTATTCAAGTAAATACAGCAAGGTAGCATGTTATCTAGGAATCTAAAATGGTTTTGTGGAATGACCTCTCTCCTAGTTTCTCCTTGTAGAATTTAAAGTTGTCTACTTGTTTCATTCTCTTAGGGTGGAAACAGACATTGTCTTTGGCCATTCATTGTGCCACCCCAACATTTTTATTTTGGCACAAGTGAAATTAAATAGAGATCCCTGCCTTTTATCATGCCATAAATGTGCAACTTTGTGCCACTTTATTGGTGTGCCTATTTATTTCCTTTAGGCAGGAGAGTGTGGGCAGAACAGAGCTGCCTGTGCTCTCCAGCCACATGCTGCAGGGGCTTTTGGGGCCCAATCCTGCACACTCTAGGAATTCCCTGGTAGAATCAGGGCCTCCAGCTTTTTCAGCTTTTCCCGCTTATCCAAATAATCCCCAGAGATTCTGGGGGTACATCTGGGTAAGTGGGGAAAAGTCAGGCACAAGTCAGGACAGGTTCCATGTAGAGGCAGGGGGTAACAGTGATTCATTGGTTTCTATACTGCTGCACAGCTCTCTGCTGCCCCGCGAAGACCTCATGTTGCAATGTGGAATCCCTGGGCAAGGACAAAACATGTTGCCCAACAAAGTGGATATGTGGCAGTACATGTTGCATCATCAGCTTTGGTTTTGCTGTGTCAATTTTTATACCTAATTTCTGAGGTTAATGTTTTTAACATTGATTGCAAAGCAGTATTTAAAAAAATCCACAGGTCTTGGACAAAATCTAATAAATAAGCAAGGGTTAGATTTGGTAAACTCAAGGAAGTGGTTCAAACCTTACCTGTTTGGCAGGATCCATCTTTAAAAGATGAAATTGCTGCTGAACAGGATAGAAGAATTTAAATGTATATGAATGGGTTTTAACTGCTATAAGATGCCTAGTTTAAGGGTGTGTGTGTGTGAAAGAAGTGTGTTCAACCTAACCATTAATAAATAAACACCAAGCTCTAGTGAAAGCATCATATCTGTTCATGTTTAATGCACATGTGTGTGTATACATACACACCCATTAAAAATAGCCAGGATCAACATTCTGTTTTTCTCTGATAAAAAATCCCCCGTTTGAGATTTAAAAAAAAGTATCACAAAATCCACTTTTTTATAGTAATCAGAATGAAATACCACTAAAAAGATAGATCGACCAATCTGAAAATTGTTTTTTATTTTGTTTTGTTTTGCTTTTTATCTATCTAGTGGTGTTTCATTTTGATCATGGAAAAAAATGGATTGGGGGTTACTTTAATTAGTCTGAAAATTGGGGATTTTATTTTATTTATTTTTTAAATCGGAGAAAACCAGGATCCCAGTTGATCACCTAGAGTATGCTCTGGTGCAAAAATGTAATTTTGACTATAGTTGTATTATATATCTTTACATATCTGAACACAATCTATCAAGTCTTTTTTGTGAGATTGTGTACATAAGCAAATGATGCACCAAAATTGCAATGATCATTGTCCTCCCCTGTTTTTTTTCATGAAGTGAAGTGTTTGATTAATTTCATTTTACCACATCAAGCATTAGAAATTGTATGCTCTGACATGCTTGAAAGTCTTTCAGTGGAATGGAATCTTTACATTATTCAAGTTAGTGATTTTAAGTAATGCTAAAAACACCATCATCTGTGATGCATAACGCTCTCCTTTTATTATCCAAATGGGGTGGGGAGAGAAAAAAGGAAAGGAATCATAAGTTGAATACAGTAAATAGTAAACCCTTATTTCCAGGATATTTTTTATTAGATAAGGAAGGAAGTAAAAAATATTATTCTAGGTTTAAATGTGAAGTCAGTTTGGTTTTGCAAAATTAAAAAAAAAAAAAAAAAGCCGTTCCAAAAAAAGTATATACTAATGAATGCCAGAAGTAAACCCACGCATAACTGTATAGTAGAGCAGCATTTAAAAAAAATGTTTTTCCCCCTTTAGATGAGATCTCTGCATTGCTCAATTATATTCTACATTCTGGTAATTAAATAAAGTTTACGACACTTACAAATTTACAGCAATGCACTGTCTACTCCTCAGAGGTCAGAAATCTTGTAAATTTCCCTTTTCTTATCAAATAAAGATCAGAACTCATTGCTATTGGTGAGTGGGCTGGAGATATAGGAAACAAAGATCAAAGGGAACAACAAAGAAACAAGTTAAAACAGCAGGAAGAGCTGGGCAAAGAGAAGCAACACGGAGCCCAAGAGAAAAACATAGATCACATGATCTGGTCATCTGAAGTTAACATTAGTTAACTTGTCCCCAGTACATGCCAATATCCCACTGACAATCTGAAACCAAATCTCTGAGAGAGAATTTACACGGATCCATATATTGCATTTTACCATTCATTTTTTAGGTTGGGATTGCACTTTAAGTATCCAAATATCACTTGTGAATTGAAGGGAAACACCTAGACATCCAGGCTAGAGCCTGGTCTGTACTACAGCTTTTTGTTGACAGAACTTTGGTTCTACCAGCAAAGCTAAACACATTCAGTTCACGTGCTGAATGGCAAAACCCTCCATTCTGCTGGCAGAGTTAAACCACATATAACAAACAGAAGGTTTATAGCGTTACCTGACATTTGGTTAAAGGTATGTATAGGCCTTCTGTCAGCTACTGTTGTCTTTTTCATGGCTGGGACCTCCTCTGAATGCAACTTACGCTCTGGCAACACAGTTGCCAAGTGAAGTTGCTTGGACCCTCCAGAAACATATGGGGTTTACACACTTCTTGGGGTTTGGAAGTGACAGTTATAGTTGGGTTCCAGAAATTTTGATGGCGGAGGCAGGTCAGTGTAAACGTAGCCTAACTTACATATCTAAGTTACTTAGCAATACAAATTGCAACACTAAATAAAATAGAAATAGTAAACGAAGCGAATATAATATGTAATGGACCGTATTATAGTTGAGGGTATCCTAATAAAGGAATTGCATGGACCAATTTTCTAATTCCAGAAAGAAAAGAAACCAGACTGTTAAAATCATATCTCAAAACATGAACAAAAAATACCTTAAATGTTTTTCACCTATTCTGTGTTATGGTGTTTTAGGGATTTTTGTTTGACTGTTTTGGGTTTTTTTTGCTTTCTGTGGTTTTTTCCTGAATTCTCCTTCCAGCTTGTTTAAAGAACAAGAACTCTTGTACAACCTATAAGAAGTAGGTTGTGGATTTAATTTCCATACCATTTATTCTATAATTTAGACAAATTCACATGAGCGTAAAATACTGGATTATAAAATGGATTGGATTATTAAACATAAGTGCTTTTGACCATATCTTATTTGTAAAATGGCATATGAAACAGTACATTTGCCAAAGCACTGTTTCTGACACTTTGCATTTCAAAAATCTGAATGGCCTTTGCAAGAACTATAACCCAGTTCCATACATTTGTCAGATGATCTTGTAAGATTTGGTTAGGAAATGAGAAGAGTTATATTGGCTTATTAGTTTTACATTGGTAAAACACCTTATCGCACAATCTAGAAAAGTTTAACCATTGAACAAACAATTTAATTACTTAATCGAATTATGTATTGTTTAAGTACAAGCTAAAAAAAATTGGTTGGGGGGGTTGTTTTTTTGTTTTTGCTTTTTAATAAGGGAGGCCATTCATTTTCTAACATAACCAATCATTTCTTAGACATTATTTATCTGTATATCCAGTTGAGAGAACACAGTTTATTTGATTATAAATACTGGAGCAAAGCTATGCTCAGAATAATTCACGTGCATAGTTTTCAAAATGTCTGACTAATTTAATATTATGAAACTGTGCAGAACAGGTAGAAGAAAATGCGTGTTGCAAGTTTTTTCTAATCTTTGATCCCCAAGTGTCATTTTATGAGCGACAAATGTGGGCAGGCATGGCTGGGTTCTGGCAGCTCTTAAATCATTCTGTTATATTTTGATAAGGACAATCTGGAAACCAGTCCAGGTTCCCTTTTCATGACCTATTGGAACATGTAATATTTTCTGCTTTCCATGCTTCCTACATTTATTTGTGGTACAATCAAATTAACATCAAGATCTGCTTCTTTCCCCCTCCATTTACTGTACTTTTCTATTTGTCTGAACAGCAGGGTCATGTAAAATGACTAATTTGACTATACATGAATATTTTTCTTAGGGATGGGAATTAATTCACTTTCTTTTGCATGATGTATTCTATATCAGTTGTGAAAGGTTTGTGAAAGGCTTTCCTATACTCTTATACTGTTATATTCTCATCCTCCTAATGTGTCTGTGTCTGGCTACTGATTTGAGCTGTTTTATCACACACTCATTTGTGACTACATCTAGTGAACATTTTAATCTATTCTGGGAATGCTTTGAGTGCGCTGGTTTATCCAATAGCTGTTTTTCTAATGTTAAATTATTCAGAGCCTACATTTTTTTTGTATCCATCTGTCCAATTCCATTTAAGATTCCCTATATTTCATTATGTCATTCCTACCTTTGAAATCAACTTTAATGAGCAGTATCTGGGTTACCAACTCAGAAAAACCTTGATTTATTTCAAAGAAAAACTTTAAATGGAGGCATTTCAAATAGTTTGGATTTTTCCTGTGTGCTACAGTAAGCTAGCATGGTGTTCTGAAGATATTCTTGCATTTCTCCTGATACTAGAATATGTAGTGATCTATGGGATTGAAGGTCATTTGTCTATCTTAGGTCCTATTTGTCTATATCAGCTCTGTTAACACTTCCCCTTTCCTGTAGTTCTTTGTGATACTTACATTTTCAAAGGCCATAGACAGCATATTTCTTACAGTCTCCTGTATTAAGGACGTAACTTGTTATTCTGACATCGTCTGGTCTTAACTTTGCAGAGGAATAGAGAGTTGTGTAAAATAAGGTAAAGTAAAATTCATCCAGTTTACAGAATCTCAACTCAGGACAACCAGAGAAAGGAGAACCTTCTCTGCTTCTTATAAAGGGTGACACAGTAGTCATCTATCTATTCCTGATTACAATAAAGAGCATATAGGAAGAAACTGTACTTTTAGGATGTTCCTAAATAACAAGTTGGAAGTGGTCATAGTATTTGCAGAGGTTCATGCTACATGAGGCTGCCCAGTTTTTATCTGGACCCTGAAGGAAGAAGGCCTCTGTAAGTCTCCTGTGAGAGATTTCTGAACAGCATATCTATTTTTCCATTCTTCTCTCATGACAGCAAACTGGTTCCTGGTGTGATGGTGGGCAGAATCAGAAGTGATGACAGCAGTGAGAGAGGGGCAGAAACAAGACACAGAAAGGCACAGTGTATGGAAGAGATGTAGTGTTAGACCATACTATGAGAAAGTGAGGTTGCTATAGGTTTAAGAAACCCCCACAAAAATGTGACAGCTTCTTTGGATCCTGTGAAACTCTACTCATTGGAGGTAAAACATAGAGTTTGGTCTTGAATATTACACATAAGAAGGAAGATATCAAGACAGGGCTTCAATTTCAAAGGGCTTGTAGTCCAAATCTAGAAAAAAACCCAAGAAATATAGAGGATAATCATACAAATCTAACAAATTTAAAATGATTAGAAACTGCTGGATAACTGATAGATACATTAAAATGGAATTATTATTGAATGGATGTATTTCTACTGGGATGCTGGGCATAATGCTGAGATACCTATCTCCTAATGAAGGGGAATACATTAGGGCAATCAAGGCCAGGGTAATGGAGTGGCTTTAGAGACAAGCAGTAGGCAATAAGATCAATAGGGCTAATGATCAAAGAGCTCAAAGATCTGCCCCAGTCTAGATGGTCAATTTGGCTACTGTTGTCAAGGCATGCCAGTTCTTGTATTTAATGGCACACAAGAGAATGATCTAGCTAGCATGATCTTCAGATCTTAGGGCAGCAGGGATAATATATATTTTTTTAATTTAAAGAAGTGGAGTTTCACAGGATCCAAAGAAGCTATGTCACATTTTATAAAGGTTACCTTAAGTGATCTCACTCTGATACTATGGTTTTACACTACCTTCTTTTCACAGGGGAAAACAGAGATTGGACAGGTTGGGAGGCATAGTGTCAGTCATATGGAGATTTGTTTGCAGAAGTGGAATTAACTGCAAGTTTGTGGAAAGGCTCTAGATGGCAAGATGATTTAAAGCCAAATCTTGGGAGGGTCAGTGGTGAAGGAGTCTTTCCTGAAAGAAGGTATGATGGCCACTTCACATATAGAACAAAGGACAAAGGAACAGTGGCTGTAGAGCACTGAAGGGCAGTCATAACGTACCAGTTTTACTTTAGAGAATACAAGGAAATAACTGGTTGGATGAGGAGAGATTAGATGGACAGAGAAAGTGTCTTTATTAAATAAAACATTGCTCAGTAATATCCTGTACTGGGAACTAGTTCCCTGAATTTAATTGTATGTGTATTGTGAGTACATGAGATGGCATATTCACGTCCCCTTTCAAGCTGCACTGCAGGAGCAGCAGCTGGGATTTTTTTAATCACCAAAGCAAGAATGAATTAGATGGAGACAGCAGCAGCAGTGGCAGGGCACAAGTTCTCTCTTTCCTCTCTGGTCCCATTGTTCTCTGCCAGAAAGAGTGGAAACACGGAAGAGGAAACCACCTGCTACCACTACTGCTGTGTCTAGCCAAGCCTCTGCTCTCTGCACAAGCACTCTCTGCAATCCCAGTGGGAGCAAGGCAAGAGTAGTTGGGACAACAGCAGAGGTGGCAATTGATGGGTCTTTTCTTCCTGCACCTAGAGGCTGAAGTGGAGAAGAGGAGGGTGAATGGGAGGGGAGATGCTACTGAGAACAAAAAAGGAAAGGGGTGCAGAGGGGACACGTTATCAATTTGAGGACTTAATATTAAGTGTTGCCCCTCCTGAATGATCTGCCTATGTCCTTTCCCCCTCCCTATCACCCTGCGGTGCTAGTGGCTGTTCTCACAGTGCTGCTTTCAAAATCCTAGATTCACTTATGTGCATTAATTTATTAGCAATGACAGTTTTGATATTTTGTAAGTTCTGAAAGAAAGCAGTTGCAGAAAAATCAATGCTATTTAGAGGCATATAGAAATACTTTAATTAGAAACACATTTTCTTTGTAGGCCTCCATGCTACATATATTTTTAATCCTTGCTCATATCAAGAGGTTTATATGATAAATACATAAATCATGTCATATGGAGTTGGTAGAGAGTTTAACCCAATGGGAATTGCTAATCCTGACCCAAAGCTTCCTTCCTTGAGAAGTTCACATCAGGCTCATAAGAAGTCACGCAATCTTTCCCATCCTGTTAATTTCATGTCAGTAGCTTTATGTATGTCATCTGTTGTGAGAAAATTTAGTACATTTTGATAACAGATTGATTTTATATTAGATCTGCCAAATGAAAGCAGAATACATTAAAACTAGAAAAAAACTAGTTTCTATATAGCTCTGCTATTTATGAAATGTAAATTTTATATACATATATTTAAATCATAAAGTAGTATATATTAGAAGGAAGGATAGATAAGGGAAAAAAAGGAGGAAGAGCTGTTCCCCTACTTACAAAGGGGAAATTCACATCTATTTCTCAGGTATAGCATGAAGTTGAAAACCTCTGGGTGAAGTTCAGAATGGAAAACTAAAGGGGGAATGTCATGGTGGGAGTCTGTTATAGGTCACCAAACCAGGAGGAGGTGGACAAGGCCTTCTTTAAGCTACTGATGGAAGCCTCCAAAACAGGACCTAGTTCTCATGAAGGACTTTGATTATTAGAACATCTGCTGGGAGGGAAACACAGCAGTGCAGCAAATTTCTGGAGTGTGTTAGGGATAACTTTTTGATACAGATGTTAAAGAGGCCAACAAGGGTGGTGGGGGAAAACTCTTCTCAACTTGCTGCTCACAAAGAGAAGAATTTGTTGATAATTTGAAGGTGGAAGTTAATGTGAGTGACACAGAATGAGAGACTTTAACAAACTCAGGGAGCCAGTGGGCAGAATCCCCTGGGAGGCGAGCTCTAGGGGAAAAGGAGTCAGTGAGCAGGGGCTGCAAACAGGGTAAGCAGTTTGCAGACAGTTGTTCAGTTGCTGGGGGCAAGAAGAGGAAGGGGGAGAGAAGCCAGGCACCGGATCCTGCCCAGGTTACATAAGCGATCCAGAGCTGCCTGTGCCTTTGGTTTGCTGAGTGTTTGTTTGGTGGGCTGTGTTTGTTTGGAGTGTGTGCTTTGAGGAGTTGGGAGTGATTGGTGACTGCTGAGTGATTGCTGCCTGGACCTGACAGAAGCCCTAACAAGGGGGAAGAGCGAGTCCAGGCCCAGCAGTTTATAAAAGGAGACTTCCCAGGCAACTGGGGAGCCAGCAAACAAGGAACTAGCAAGCAGGGTCTGTAAACCAGGTAAGCAGTTCGCAGGTAGTTTGCAGGCCAGTTTATGCCCCTCCACCCCACACCCCTTTTGGAGGGACAAGCCTTTCAGCTTGGCATGAGGAAGCAGGAAAAAAAAAGAATCCTTTGGGGTCAATGAGCAGTAAACAGGCCAGGTTCCAGGTGAGTTCACCAGGGAATGTCTGCTTGGAAGACGAGAAGTAAGAGAGAGAAGGCAGATTAAGAGACCCATGGAAATGGCTGGAGGATGTCACAATGCCAGAGCCACTGCCACTGTCTCTGCTTGCACCTGTGAGGTTTCTGTCCAGGCAGGACTGATCACCATTGAGGCTTCCACCCAGGTCCAGGTTGGTGCTGTGGGGACTGTGGCTTGCAGGTTTCTTCCAGTGATGGCCAGGTCAGGCAGTGCCTGCAGTACGAGTGATGCCTCCTGGTGGTGTCTGTCAGAAAGCAGGCAAGAGAACTACAGGAGTAGGTGGTGAGGCTCTGAAGCCTCCTCTGCCATGAGGCATTCATCAATTTGATGCTTGAGGAGACCTCTGAAACTGTGGAGCGAGTACATGGACCCTCCAAAAGGGAGCAAACTGGAAGCTTGTGACTTCTGGCAGCAAGCAGAGATCCTCACCTCCACCTGCAGTGGTTCATCTGGAGAACAGATATGCAGCCCTAGCAGCAGAGAGGGAGGAGCACATTCAATTGGTAGAGGAAGACAGGCCAGGCCTCACTGAGGTGGGAAGGATTGAGACGGTTGCCAGCAAAAAGAAGCAATGGGTGGTGGTGGTTGGACACTCCCTTCTGTGAGGGACAGAGGGAGCCATCTGCCACAATCATGTGTTGTCTCAAGAGGTCTGCTGATTTCCCAGAACCTGAATCTGAGATGTCACAGAGGGATTACCAAGACTCATCCAGCCCTCTGACTACTACCCCATGCTGCTTTTCCCTTTGGGTACCAATGATAATTCCAGGGGAGACCCTGAGCTTATCAAAAGTGACTGCAGGGCTCTGGGTGCAAGGGTGAGGGACTCTGGGGCTCAGGTTGTGTTCTCATCGATCTTTCTGGTCAAGGGAAAGGGCCTGGGCAGGAGCAGGTTCATGCTACAGATCAACACCTGGCTGTGCAGGTAGTGTCACCACAAGGGCTTTGGGTCCTTTGACTATGGGATGTACTTCCAAAAAGAAGGACTGATGGAAAGAGATGGAATCTACCTGATGAAGAGAAGGCAGTTAGTCTTTGCAGACAGGCTCACTAACCTAGTGAGGAGGACTTCAAATTAAGTCCACCAGGGAATGGAGACCAAAGCCCTGAGGTAAGTGGGGAAGTGGGAGACCTGGAGGAAGAGCAAGCAGGAGGGAGCAACAGGGGAGGTGTTCTCACACTTCCTGAGAAATCAGGGAAATCAACTAGTTACCTTAGGTGCACATTAATGCACAGAGCCTGGGAAATAACCGGGAAGAATTGTAGGTCATCGCACAGTCACGGTACTATGATATGGTTGGGATAACTGAAACTTGGTGGGATAGCTTGCATGACTAGAGCACTGTCACGGATGGGCACAAACTGCTCAGGAAGGACAGACGGGAGAAGAGGAGAAGGAGTTTCATTTTATATAAAAGAGCCATATGATTGCTCAGAGCTCCAGTATGAAACTGGAGATAGGCCAGTACAGAGTCTCTGGGTTAGGGTCAGAGGGCATAACAACAGGGGTGATATTGTGGTGGGGGTCTGCTATAGAACACTAGACTAGGAGGAAGTGACAGATGAGGCTTTCTTCAAATAGCTAGCAGAAGTTTCTCAATCACAGGCGCTGATTCTCATGGGGGACTTCAATTATCCTGACATCAGCTGGGAAGGCAATACAGCAGTGTGCAGGCAGTCTAAGAAGGTTTTGGAGAGTATTGGAGAGAACTTCGTGGTACAAGTGCTGGAGTGGCCAACTACAGGTAATGCTCTTCCTGACCTGCTGCTCACAAACAGGGATGACTTGGTGGGGAATGTAGTAGTGGATGGCAACTTGGGCAGCAGTGACCACAAGAATATAGGGATTCATGGTCCTAAGGAAAGGAAGGATGGAAAGTAGCAGAATAAGGACCCTGAAATTCAGAAAAACAAACTTTGACTCACTCAGGGAACTCATGGGCAGAATCCCCTGGGAAGCCAGTGTGAGGGGGAGAAGAGTCCAGGAGAACTGGTTGTACTTTTAAGAAGTCTAACTGAGAGTGCAGAAACAAAACATCCTGAAGCTCAGGAAGACTAGCAAGTATGGCAGAAGACCAGCTTGGCTTAGCAGGGGAACTCTTTAGTACACTAAATCACAAAAAGGAAGCTTATAAGATGTGGAAACTTGGACAAATAACTAGGGAGGAATACAAGAACATTGCTCAGGCATGCAGGGATGAAGTCAGAAAAGCCAAAGCACAATTGGAGTTGAAGCTAGAAAGAGATGTGAAGAGTAACAAGAAGGGTTTCAACAAGTATATTGGTAGCAAGGATGACCAGGAAAGGAGATTCCAGGGAGTTACAGACCAGTCAGACTAATATCTGGAATGATCTTTAAGTAGGTCTTTAAATAATCTTTTGTGAAGCACCTACAGGAGAACAAGGTGAGCAAATCATGTAGAGCTAGGATCTGGAATGACCCAGACAAGCTGGAAAGATGGGCCACAATCAATCAGACAAGGGCCAATGAAAATCCTGCAGTTGGGATGGAATAAGTTTATCCACAAATACAGACTGAGGAATGACTGGCCAGGCCACAGTACTACAGATCATAAACTGAATTTGAAATAATAGTGTGCTCTTGTTGCAAAAAAAAGCCAACCGCATCCTCCATTCTATTAACAGAAGTGTCACTTGCAAATTAAGGGAAATTATTATTTTTCTCTGTTCAGCACTGGTGAGGCCTCATCTGCAGTGCTGTGTCCAGCTTTGGGCCCCCCACTTCCAGAGAGATGCAGACAGATTGGGGGAGTCCTATCAAGATCAACAAAAATTATTAGAGCACTGGGAATATAGATTTATGATGGAAGGATGAAAAAGCTAGGCTTATTTAGTCTAGAGAAGAGAAGACCCAAGGGAGATTTGATAACAGTCTCAAAATACTTGAAGGATATAGAAAGGATGGAGATGGGCTCTTTTTTATGGCCATATGGGACAAGACTAAAACATGACATAAAGCTTCAACAAGGTAAATTCAGGTTGGAGATTAGGAGGAACTCTCTGACTGTGAGGGTGGTCAAAATTTGGAACAGGCTACTTATAGACATTTGGTGAATCTCCATCCTTGGAAATTTTAAAGAGCATGTTAGACAGATACCTTGCTGGGATGGTTTGAAGTCAGGAAGAAAGCAAAGTAGATGTGCACCTTATGGACTAACTAAATTAGACAAATAGAGAACATACGTTTTCATGAATTTGAACTCAGTCCATCAGATGCTTTGAAAAGGCATGGAGCAATCCTGGTCTGAGCAGGACCAGATGCCCTTGTGAAGTCCCTTCAGATGCTACTTTCCTATGAATATATTATGAACCTGTGCCAAATGAGTCTGTTGGTCTCATTAATCCAGAGAACTCTGGAACTCAAAATAATAATATTTTTTTCTACATAAATGCAGGATGACCAGTTTTTTTGTTTGTTTGATTGTTTTCTTAATGGGCATTGAAATGATTTACCTCTTTTAATTTTTATTTTGGGGGGGGGGGGGGGGTGGCTTGGACAGTGAGAAGGAAAACAGACCATACTATTCTCCTGGAACAAAGCCTTTTGTTTTCAGATCATAGAGAGGTACAAACCCATTTTCCAACTCTAAATATCTATTTAGATATTTAGGGGATTTGGGGGACGGGGGGACTACCGCCACTGCTGGCCCGCTGAGAAATCCTTGCAAAGCCAGCAGATCATGGCGCTTCAGGGAGCCCACCCCTGCCCCAGCCCTGGTAAAATCTGTGTGCAAGGAAGGAGCCCCCCAGGGGGCACTTGCCTGCCTGTACACTAATGCCAGGAGCTTGGGGAATAAGCAGGAGGAGCTCATCCTCATGCTCAGTGCAAACAATTACGATGTCATAGGGATAACGGAGACCTGGTGGGACTCCACCCATGACTGGACCACGGGAATAGATGGCTATACCCTGTACAGGAGGGATCGTAAAGAGTAAAGGGGTGGGAAAGCTACACGTCCCTGCAAGCCGATATTGGCGACCAGGGTGGACGGCTGGAGACCGTCTGGGTTAAAATCCGTGGGGAACACGGCACAGGAGACACAATGGTGGGAGTCTATTACAGACCTCCCACCCAAAGTTCTGAGCTTGACCAGGAGTTTGCCCAGGAACTGGCTGAGGCAGCTTGCTCCAGGACCATGGTTGTCATGGGTGACTTCAATTACCCAGACGTCTCGCTCTTGTTTATCTCCTGGAAACATACCTCCTCATTATGGTTGATGAAATTGTGACAGCATCATGGCTGGTCTTGTTCAAACTTAGATTTGCGGTCAGAAATGAAAAAGACCTTCATGCACTAACGTTTAATTATAAAAGCACTTTTTGCACTACTCCAAAACCAAACCCATAGTTCTGTGTATTTGGCTTTTTTCTCTTTCAGGTAATGATAAAGAGGTGGAGAACCAACCTTGGCCAAATCTGTACTTAGTTCTGGGAAAGTCTGAGTTTTGGCAAATATGCTGAGGAAAATGTAATGACCAGCAAACCTGAGGCTGAGGCAGCCCAACATTTTATCTCCTGAGTCTAATTTCAAGTTTTCTGACATCTCTTAATTGACTTCAGTGCATGCATTTGATGGCATCACTTTAGTTTTCCAGAAATGCTTGCACAGTTTGGAGGGGGAAAAGAAACCATTTTCTGAGTGGATACCAGCACTGCTGTAACTATCAGTAGTAGATTCATGGCAGAACATGCTCAGATTCCCAGCAACACTGAAACCAACCACAATTTTTTCTTTGAGGTTTGAGATGGTTTGGACTATTATTCTTCTGAAGAGTAGAAAATAGGAGGATACTTTTAACCTATTAAATAGGTACTTTGCGTCAGTCTTTCATCAGTCCCATGGGACGCCCATGCCCGCTACAGGGCCGGGAAGTCCGGGTGAGGGTGATCCCCTGCCCTCCATTAATGCTGACTTTCTGAAGGAACATCTTGAGAAGCTGGATACCTTCAAGTCAGCTGGCCCTGACAATCTTCACCCCAGGGTACTCAAGGAGCTGGCGAGCATCATAGCCCAGCCTCTAGCACGGATCTTTGAAAACTCTTGGCGCTCTGGTGTAGTGCCCGAAGACTGGAAGAAGGCCAATGTGGTGCCTATCTTCAAGAAAGGGAGGAAAGTGGATCCGGCTAACTATAGGCCCATCAGCCTGACTTCTATCCCGGGGAAGATCTTAGAAAAGTTTATTAAAGAGGCCATCCTTAATGGACTGGCCGACGCCAACATCTTAAGGGATAGCCAGCACGGGTTTGTTGCGGGTAGGTCTTGCTTGACCAATCTCATTTCCTTCTACGACCAGGTGACCTATCACCTGGACAAGGGAGAAGAGATTGATGTCATATATCTTGACTTCAAAAAAGCCTTCGATCTGGTGTCCCATGATCGCCTCTTGGAGAAACTGGCCAATTGTCGCCTTGGGTCCTCCACGATCCGCTGGCTGGAAAATTGGCTCCGGGGTCGGACCCAGAGGGTAGTAATCGATGGAAGTCACTCATCGTGGTGTCCTGTGACCAGTGGGGTCCCCCAAGGCTCTGTCCTTGGACCCATACTGTTCAACATCTTCATTAATGATGTGGACACTGGAGTCAGAAGCGGACTGGCCAAGTTCGCCGATGACACCAAACTTTGGGGCAAAGCATCCACACCAGAAGACAGGCAGGTTATCCAGGCTGACCTGGACAGGCTCAGCAAGTGGGCGGACGAGAATCTGATGGTGTTCAATGCTGATAAATGCAAGGTTCTCCACCTTGGGAAGAAAAACCCTCAGCATCCTTATAGGCTCAGCAGTGCTATGTTGGCTAGCACTATGGAAGAAAGAGACTTGGGGGTCATCATTGACCACGAGATGAACATGAGCCTGCAATGCGATGCGGCGGCTAGTAAAGCGACCAAAACGCTGGCTTGCATCCATAGATGCTTCTCAAGCAAATCCCGGGACGTCATTCTCCCCCTGTACTCGGCCTTAGTGAGGCCGCAGCTGGAGTACTGTGTCCAGTTTTGGGCTCCGCAATTCCAAAAGGATGTGGAGAAGCTTGAGAGAGTCCAGAGAAGAGCCACGCGCATGATCAGAGGTCAGGGAAGCAGACCCTACGATGAGAGGCTGAGAGCCCTGGGGCTCTTTAGCCTGAAAAAGCGCAGGCTCAGGGGTGATCTGATGGCCACCTACAAGTTTATTAGGGGTGACCACCAGCATCTGGGGGAACGTTTGTTCACCAGAGCGCCCCAAGGGATGACGAGGTCGAATGGTCACAAATTACTTCAAGATCGTTTCAAGCTGGACGTAAGGAAGAACTTCTTTACTGTCCGAGCCCCCAAGGTCTGGAACAGCCTGCCACCGGAGGTGGTTCAAGCGCCTTCATTGAACACCTTCAAGATGAAACTGGATGCTTATCTTGCTGGGATCCTATGACCCCAGCTGACTTCTTGCCCTTTGGGCAGGGGGATGGACTCAATGATCTTCCGAGGTCCCTTCCAGCCCTGATGTCTATGAAATCTATTGAAGTATCCAAGATAACACTTTTTCCCAGGACAATCAGGGCTAATTTGTGTTAATTGCATTCAAGTTTGCTGCATAAACAACAGTCCCATACCTTTTTGTGAGAGTCAAAGCCCAGGACAAACTTCTAGCTCTGTCTTCATTTGATTTTGCTACTGTTGTCATCGACATATGAATGAACTTCCTTTATTTGAGTTTAAAATTTCTGCTTTTAATGTAGTTGCCTTGAATTTATATTATACTTAATACATGTTTTAGCATCACTAGTCTAACCACGCCCAACAGAGAGACAGTGCATAGGCGCATAAATTTTAGCACTGAACATGATTCATGATGCTAGGCACAGGAATAACAAACAATGTGACTTCAACCTTGACAAGGCATTAATCAAGTAGTAAAAAATCTAAGTGCTGGGTTCCAATTGGACAAGATGAACCTAACTGCGGCAATCTGCTTCACTCACATTATTCAGTTTATGTTCCTGTTTTTAACAGCAAGAAAAAGGAATATATAAGATGTAATGTCCTCAAACTCATAAAATAGGAGGGGAGGCCAGAAGGAAGATAAATAGCCCATTGCTGTACTATCCAGGTCACCTTGATTGCTTTGTATTATCACTATATAGAAACAACTCTGAAATGGTTTCTATTTTCTACAAAGGACTATGTACTTGAACTGTAACATAGACCTTTTTTTTTCTATTCAACTGATTTTCTCTAGGGCCAAAGACAAAATACAATGAAATCTCCTTTATAATTTTATAAGCATAATGATAATCTAATGTCACTAGTTTGGTGCTTGACCATTTTTTAAATACCTTCATCAAAGACTAGATATTTTTATTCCCTGTAATGATGCCAGTTACTAATATATATATATATATATATAGTGCAGTGTAGTATGCTATCTTTTTATACTTATTGCCTTTGGGTTAGATTGTGAGTGAGGCTAACATAGCCATGAAGGGCTTAACTTTCATCCTTGCATGGCCACATTATGCTTTTGAAGATGTGTTCAGGGAGGAAGGTAAGTGAGGCAACAGGACCAATGCTAACCCCAATGAACAAGTAGACAGGAAGTCATGACTTCTCTTTAGACCACAGCTAGTGAAGATGTCAATAAATAGATGTAGTATGTTACTTACTACATTTTCCACATCTTAATCATAGGTATCAAAATACTGTGTTAGTATTTTGATTTGGAAACTATTTTTCCCTTCTGCTAACTAGTGATATAGGTATGTTACTTTCAAGATCATACACAATCTTATTACTAGCAAAAAAAACTTTGACAATAATTTAAAATGAAGTTCTACTAAATAAAAATGACTGTAAACCTGGCCTACCTTGAAAGTCATTAGGGTTCATATTTATATTGCCTTAGATTCCATTTTAAATTTGCTCAATTTTCATTTAAAAATAAGTTTTCCTGACACCTGTTCTGCAAACTCAACCTGGTTCCAAGAATCAAACTTGAATCCCCAACTCTAATGTACCAATGTTATTTCTCATTTAAATGTCTTTTGTCTTCTGCCCCTAAGGTCCTGCCCCACAAGCGCTAAAATAAATGGGCAGATTCTTACTGACTTCAGTGGACTTTGAATCAGGCCTTACATGATAGCTTCTTGTTCTTACCTTTTAACTCCTACAAAGTATCACACTCCCATCACTGTTTTGATGTCCTTCCTTTGTAAACACTTAACTTTTTCAGTGTGTTACTCACAACTATACCTTTTTTAGCCTTGATCTTTCCTCTTTTTTGCATCTGCTGAATAACCTTATTCCACAAATACATCTTTCCACACTAACAAATAACCTTATTCTTGTTCCTTCTTCCAGCCTCAAAACAATTCTTCTATGACACCTTTCATCACTGACTTTTGAAAAATCTGCACACCACTTCACACTTTTGCTGTCAACCAACTGCATTTTTTAACTGCTTTATTTTCTGTCAGCCTTGTAGATTTTTGGATGAAGCTAGAATACAGCAGAGCACTCACAACACCATTGGAACTTAATGAATAATAGGGAAATACAAAATGAATTAAGCACACAAATGAGACAAGGACAGAATCCTATTTCACTGTATGAGCCTAAATGGCTGTTATCCAGCTATAACTGTGACTTTTGGAATCCACACAAAGTTTCAGATTTTGTTTCACAAGTTAGTAAAATAGAGATGCCAGAAGCAAAGTGGAGTAATACATTTCTTAATTCAATAAACTTGTGGTTAAGGCACTTATCCAGGGAACAAGAGACCTGAGTTCTAAGAGCTCTTCAACAACTTCCCCACACAGACATCATTCTAGTAATTCCCTTGAAGCTGACCCACTTAAATACTAATTTGATAGAAAAGAGTGGGGGTGTCTGTCCCACTGGAAGCAAAAGCCCATCCTAAAACTGAAGGCTCCTTACAAGTCAAAGAAGCATCACACTCAGTCACACACCTCTGTCCTGCTCTTTTCCTTCTGCCACCTTTCTTGGCTACCTGTTGGACCACCGTAAACAGGAAGACTGGATAATGCCTAACCCATGGCCTGGTGGTTCAAGCACTTTTCTGGGAAGCACGGGATGCAGGTTCAAAATTGCTGAATTAGTCATCTGACTGAGAAGGCTTAGAAACTGTGTTTTAGGCTCTCTGGACAAATGCTTAAAAACTAGGATCATGTGTTAAAACATGGAAGGATTTTCTCCCCTTCCAGCATCTTCCAATCCAATAGCCACTAGTCATAGGTTTTTGCCTAGCTACAGTTGCGAGTCTTACCCAGTCTTCCTAGCGTACCTGAGTAAGTATGCAGTACCCCTATCTGCATGGACAGGGAGCAGGCCTACTGAGCCTGATCAGTGAGTCTGGGAACACTTGTGCTCACATGGTTAAATTGCAAACTACGCAAGTCTCAAAATGTGAATCTATGGGGCTAGATAACTGCCAATTAGAAACATACAGTAAAATCAGATGTTGTCCTTAGTTTCAGGTTGCATTTTTTTTATTTTACAGTATTTCAGAATACAGTGAAATAATTAACAAGTTAATAAAAAAAAATCAATGTAACGTTGGGCAAGTGATTTAAACACAAACACACAGGGCACCTATAAACAGGCTTAAGGGTGGGGGTGGGATATTTTAATTCAAATGTCCGCAGTGTCTTTTGTATTCAGCATTCTGCATTTCAAAGTGGCTCCTTGTGTTTCAAAATGTTCGACAAGCTATAGTTAAAGCACCCGCACCACCATTTTGAAATGTGGGGACTGAATACATAAGATGCTACAGCACACTGGAGCATTCTGATTGGAACTCTCCAGCAGACTCAAATAATTATGTCTGCTCTGATGCGTTCTAACCAGAACACATGTTTAAAAGTGTCCCCAGAAGGCAATACACTTAGGTGAACCCCTCTCAGTTTCCTGGATTATTCTTGTATTTGAACAGGTTAATTCAGAAAACAAAAATTAACTTAAAAAGGGGAAGTGTAGCATTATAACAAATACTCTCTGTACACAGCAGACCCATTCCATAATGCCCTGTATTTTGCTAGCTTCCTCCTTAACAAAGATTTCTGATTTACTATGCTCATTATTTAATAGATTACAGAATTTACCCAAATCAAAATAATAAAACATGGATTGAAGGTTCTAATCTCTTCTGCATAAGAATTCACATGTCATTCCAAAGGAATAGCAGTTACCACCGAAACTAAATTGCCCATGGGCCTGTAGCAACAGTTGACCCTCTTACACTTCTAAGTTTATTTTATATTTTGGATTTTTACTATCCTACAATGAAAGAAAGCCAGAGTTTTGCTTTGGGTATTATTTGGTGGTAAAATAGTCACAGTAACAAATAAATGCCCTAATTAATTACTCTAAGGCTAGGAATAGAGATTAGACATAAACCGGTTTAAGGGATCAGAAACTGGTTTAAACCTGTAACAGAACAGATGTTTAATGCACATAACCCAGTTTGAAAATGGCTGAAATCTGTTTGAAATAAACCTGGTTGAATGTAGTATCAGACTTAACTTCATAGTTTCATAGTAGCTAGGGTCAGGAGGGACCTGAACAGATCATCTAGCCTGACCTAAAACTGTTCTCCATCAGCTTATTACCATTGTTCCTTGTCACCCCAGGTGGTGCTGGGGAGAAAAAGGCTCTACCTATTTGCTGTTGATCTCCCCAATGAGTTTGTAGGCAGCCACCAGGTCCCCCCTCAGCCTCCTCTTGCTGAGGCTGAACAGGTTCAGGTCGCTCAGTCTCTCCTCATAGGGTCTGTCCTGCTGCCCTTTCAACAGTGGGTGGCCCTCCTCTGAACCCTCTCCAGGCTGGCCACATCCCTCTTGAAGTGCAGCAACCCAGTACTGGACGCAGTACTCCAACTGTGGCCTGACCAAAGTCGCATAGAGGGGGAGTATCACCTCTCTGGACCAGCTTGAGATGCACCTTTGGATGCATGACAAAGTATGGCTGGCCTTGCTGGCTGCGGTTTGGCAATAGCGGCTCATGTTCCCTTTCTGACTCTGTGCTTTCAAGAAGGGAACTCTCCAACCTGTATGTCTGCTGTGGATTCCTTCTCCTAAGGTGCAGCACCCTGCATTTGTCTACGTTGAACCCCATCCTATTCTCATCTGCCCACTTTTGTAGTTTGTCTAAATCTAGTTGCAGCCTCTCTCTCCCTTCAAGTGTGTCCACCTCGCCCCACGTCTTAGTGTCATCAGCAAACTTGGACAGCGTGCTTTCCACCCTCTCGTCCAAGTCGCTGATGAAGATGTTAAACAGTGAAGTGTGAGAGCCCAGCCCTGGGGTACCCCACTGCTCACATCTCACCAGGTTGAGTACAATCCGTCCACCACTACTCTCTGGGTGAGCCCCATCAGCCAATTTTTTACCCATCCAACTGTGTAGGCATCAATGCCACAGTCACTTAATTTATTGATGAGGATGGGATGAGAGACAGTGTCAAAGGTCTTCTCAAAGTCTAGAAAGACTATGTCCACAGTGACATCATCATCCAAGGATTTAGTTACTTGGTCATAAAAGGCAATCAAGTTGGTCAGGCAGGACCTGTCTTTGATGAACCCATGCTGATTGTCCCTGAGCATGATTTGGGTCAAACCAGTTTATGCAAATATAAACCAGGCACCCCAGCATCCCGGCATGCTCTCTGGGCTGGGTGGAGATCTCTGCTGTACAGCAAGGCTGGCCCCTTCCCTCTGCTCCCTGACTACAGCTCTGGCATGGACTGCAGGCTGCTCACACCCCTCCCCTCACCAATCCCTGCTAAGCAGGAATTCCCCCCCTCCCCTCTGCCTTGTGGAGAGGTGTCTGATTAGCTAGCAGACCACATGCTGGCTATGGTCTGTGCTGAATCAACAGGCAGAATCAACAGGTAGCTGGTAATGTCCCTCTATTGTTTTCTTAATGGGGTGATAAACACTGAGGTAACACTGTTATCAATTCCCTGCTGGGCTAATCAGAGCATCCTGCCAGAGTCTGACAATGCCCCCTGCCCCCTCAGCTCAGTAATGTACAAGGGAAGGGAGGGCTGCTCTAGCTCCACCCCCGCCCCCCAGCTCCTAGCCTGAGCCACAGCAGGCATGTACCTGCATTTCTGGGATGTCTGTCTAGTTACAAAACTGATTTAGCCTAGCCAGGTTAGACTAACCTGCAAAGATTGAATCAATTTAGGCTCAGGCTTTTTGAATGTCTGTCCCTAGCCTAAATCAAATTAAATAATTCGGTGTTCACAAAAGCAAGCAAATGAGCCACCCAGCATTGTCTCCTTATTGATGATTTCCAACTTGCTTTAAACAACAGCAGTGTCAGGCTAAGACCTGGTAAGTATTAAGAATCTGTGTTGATTTTGTCCCCCACCTTGAGCTCAGTCATGCCACAAATACCGGGTGCCACAAATCCTGTTGCTTTTGAACCTGTGTTAGCTGAAGGTCTGATTTATTCTGGATACATGGTTAAAGAGATGTTTGCCTGATTTAAGTACTGTGAAAAACATGCTCACTGTCTTATACTATTACATTCCTTACCTAAATCCATGATAGAAGGGTTTTAGATGTAGTTGATCCTATCTTTAGGTTTTGTTGATCCTGCTTTCGGATAGGGACAAATTAAATAGTCTCTTGATCCCCATCCAGCCTTATTTTCAGTGTTTCTGTGTTCATTGCTGCCTTGTCTGAAACAATCTGTTGTCCCTAGGAATATTATAGTAATTGTTTATGCCTGTGTATTATGTGCTACAACATCTCGTTGCAATAGGGTCCCCTGAGGTTAAATTCATTTTTACTCCTTTATTTCTTGAAAGATGGAATAAAACACAATGATTGTCAGTGAATGAATTAACTCTGAATGAATAAGTTATTAACTATGAATTTTCTTCATCCCTTTCTTGTTTGATTTGTTATGTAACTAATATTACTGTGACATTGATCTCATAAAGCTTCTTTTATTACTCAGTCCATTAAATACTCATTATTAAGTAGTAAATTCCCTTTCTTTACCTCTATTATTCTTTTTTTTTTCTCTTACAAAGCCCTAAAGAACAATTACACTTCTAGCTTTTTATCACTTCACACTTTATCCTCAGCAAGGCGTACTGTATAAACTCAAGGTTCAAGATCACATTCATACTGAAGTGTTGTTGGCATACCAGATAGTAATAATAAAAAAAACCCAAAAATAAAATTCCCTCCTGTCTTACTTAAAAGTAAGTCTTGTGGCCTTAATTTTCCACAGCTTGCTTTTCGGCTCATTTCCAGAAAGGAGTTTTTACAGCAAAGAAAGGTAGACAGGTACTTTTGTCACCAACACTAAGCCAAGCCAAGACAGAAATCATAATGAACATAAAGACAATGAGAATGGAAATGTTGCAGTCTTAACAAAGACACAATATTTAGAAAATATAACAGATTTTTTTTTTTACTGGTATTATCTTTATAGCACCATATTTTTCATTATTATCCTTTGTAGTGAATTTTCATTATATTTAAACTTTGCAAATATGTACACATCTATTTGATCTTTTCAGCATGTCAAAGATTTTATCCCCATCTTTGTAATAAAAAAGTATAATCTCTATTGGAATTACAGAGGTCCAAAGTATTCTATTTCCTATTGTCTGATGATGTTCTGCAGCTAATCTTTTTCCCCCCTATTTGCATAGGGGATGCCTTTCTTCAAATAGAACATTTACCCTGTTAAACAATGGGTGTTTCCAAATCGTTGTGCTCATTTTAAATATACTTATTTCTTGTCTATTTTTTCTAGTGACAGCCATCAGTCAAAACAAATGCAAAGTGAAATTTTATGTTTCTTTTGTCTCCTATATGGAAGGCAGGAAAACAACATTTAACAAAAGCAGAAGTCTTCAAGTTACAGATGTTGGCATACTCAGATCTCACAGACAAAGCTTTTGCTACCTAATAGTCTCAGAACTGAGGAATGTCAGTATATCACACACACACACAATACATGAATTTTTAAAAAGATTATCTACTTCAGTTGCTCTAGCATACCCAACGCACACATGATATAGCTCTTATTTCACCAAAAGATAAATGCAACACAATCCTATAGCTTTGTTTTATCTAAACATAGAATACAGTGGTAAAACCTTTAGAGAAGTTTATGAAATGCTGTCAGTGTTTTAAATGGGTCATGTTGTTTATATAGAAAAGCAAACTATATATTGTTGCTGTTCCTGCCATTGGCAGTTTTCCCTTCTTTACAATCCATCAGCAAATAGTTACATTGTTTTGTAATGTGGAAGGGTGCACAAGAGAACGTTTGTTAAGAAACCTGTAAGGTTAATATTCATCCATTTTCATAGTTTGCCAACAAAACCTTTCTATTTTGTCAGTCAAAGAGACTGACTTAAAAAAAAAAGTTTTATTTGTAGAAGAGGTAAAAGATAGAAATGAACCAACTCTAGCTAATGTCAGAGATCAATAATTACTGTTACTGTATGTAACATTTGGAAAATGTTGGCCTACCTATAAATTAAAGCATCCTCCAGAGAGAAAATGAAAACTTGATGGGCACTTTTTACACACAGTCTGGGGGTGGGGAGGTGGTGCTTTAATTAAAACAGTGTGAGAGTCTTTCTAATTAAAGTATGGCAGTGCCTCATGTATCAGCGTTCCTGCATTTCAGGATGGGGGGGCACTTGAACTGAATCTCGTTGCTGGGGATGCTGATACACAAGATGCAGGAGGCTGTTAGAGCGTGGTAATTATGACCCTTCAGCAGGCTCAATTCATCTGTAATTACAGTACTTCGGAGCAGCCTCCATGCTCCTGTGCAGGCACAAAAGGAGTTTGGAAGATAAGCACAATCCATACCCATGTAAATTGAGTAAGCATCTTCACATATATTAGAGGCTTTAAAAAAGCTGGAAGGAAGAAAACAAAGAAAAAAACACAAAACAATCAGAAAAGAAAAGAAAAATCATAACCTTTTTGAATATTTCAGTTTTGATGTTCTTTACAGGCTTAGTGGTCTACGGCTCCATCTAAGCCTCACATTGAAATATATATTTTTTAAAAACCTAATTCATTGCCTCTTTGCCAAAAACAATATGTAAGTGAAGCAGGCTCACCTTTCAGAGCTTGGTTTGAGTCCCAGGCTTGAGATCCTGCTGTTTTGATTGATGGAGCCCACCCACCAATCAGGAGGCAGCAGGAGAAATAAAGTTACACCCCTTTCCTGAGGGAAGGGGGAGAAGAGCTCCCTTAGACCTGACTGAAGACTGTAAACTGTCAGGTCCAGAAGACTTCAGGGGTGGAGCCCTGGAGCGTATACAAGGAGCTGAGTGCCCAGCAGGATGGGCAGATGTGGTGAGGGACTTAAGAAGAATGCAGCCAAGAAAAGCTGGGGAGCTTTCCCCCAGCGGGCAATAGGCCCAAGGCTCCTGAAGCTGCCACTGGAGAAGCAGCCTTGGGAGCAGCATGAGACTACTTGGGCTGTTGATGGCACACAGGAACAGTGCATGGAGACCTGGCCCTGGGAGCAGTGTGAGACTGCTCAGGCCCATCACGGTGTGTGGTTCAGTGCATGGAGCCCAGGCTTTGGGAGCTGCAAGCAGCTGCTCAAGCCTGTAACCCCAGCAGGGCCAGTGGGTGACATGGTGCATTGGGCAGTGCACAGGGCAAAGGCCTTGGGCTGCAGTGAGGCGGCTCAGGTCCCATCTCCCAGCAAGCGACCAGGTCCCACGGTGCGCAGGGCAGCACACAGGCCCAAGCTTTGCAAGCTGGGGAGCAGTGGAGGCTGCTTGGGTTAGCCACCTGGAGTGAGGATGGCTGGCCAGAGCCTGAATGGCCTGGCCTGTGCTAAGACAGCCCTCAGTGCTGAGCCAGGGCATGGAGAAACAGTAGTGCTGCAGCATGAGGCTCATCACCCAGGAGCCAGCAGCAGTGGTGCAGCAGCTGAGAGGAGCTAAGCCCCCAGTATCCATTGGGGCACAGGGTGGAGAGGCCTGGAGAGGTGGTCCGGCAGAGGAGACCCTATCGACTTGCGCCCTGCCCTCTGCCACCTGAAGGAGCATGAGTCATTCGGCCCTTGGGTCCCACAGGGGAAAGACATTTGAGGCGGGCAACCCCAGAGAAGGGGCTGGGGAAGAACGCCCCCTGGGGGCTGGGTAAGCAGCCCCCTGCCTAGTCAAGGCCCTAAGGGGAGGTGCCCCTGGTGCTTCCTGGACACCCCACAAGGGACCCCAATGGAAGGAGGACTATCTCTTGTTATGGGTCAGGGACTATATTAAGAAATAGATGTTATTAAGATTGTTCATGTTTGCTCCTTACATTTTGTAATTGAAATGCTGTATTGTGATATTGTAAATAGTGTTATTTAAGGTTTGACCTTGGTTACTGGTTAGTGTTCTCTGTGTAAATATATGTATATGATATTTATTTTTATGTTTATATATTATAACTGAATAAATTGTATATAGTTAAGAAGTTTGGGCTTGGGCTAACTCTATAGAGGAAAGAGGGATCTTCTTGAAATTCTGGCAATACTCTCACAGCACCCTCTCCTGCCTACCCCTCCCATTCAATTGAGACTAGGGCATACCCCTGGGTGTACTCAGGTTACATATGTAAGACAGGAAAAGAAAGTGACAAACAGGAAGAGGGATTGGCTTTGCTTCCAAAAGAGGTGTCAGGAAGAACCATTGTGTGGTTCTGGATAAGATTATACTTTGATTCTCTGTTTTCTCATTCCCCCACACTAATCACACACGGATTTATTTTTTGTCCTGAAGCTCATACAGAAACTTACATTTTATGAAAAGCAATGTTTTTAATTGCAATCAACATTACCTCATGCTGAGCCCTAGCATCTCAGTGTAAGTGTGTGGCTTTACCATTCAGGCCCTGAACCAAGGCTTAGGTGTCATGGATTCAAATCTTGGGTCTTCTATGCATTTCCTTTGTTAGTGTAGAAAATTCCATTAAACCCTCTGGGGCACATCCACACATGCAGGCACATGTGCTTGTAGCAGCTTAAATAGGAGTGGCACAACTTTGAGCTGGGGATTTTTCATGTGCCTGGACATGCAGTTCATTATGGGACAAGTTATACCACTTGGGGAAAAATAACCCTGCCCATCTTCTGGATCTACAGCCAGGGGGATCTAGAGGCCAGAGCCAGCACTTGTGCTGGCCCCAGCAGTATAAAAACCTCCCTTGGCCAGCAGCACAGGGTTTCTTGCCCTCAGGAGCTTCTGAGGCCTGGCCACTTGGTATCTGGAGACACTACCCCTTGTGCCAGATGGACTGCCAAAGAGGCATCCCAAAATCACTTTTTAAAGTACTCTAAAATCCATGTTCTTTCACAATTAGGACAAAAGACCACTGTGACAGGGCAACAAGTCTGCCCCATCACAGAACTCTGGGGGAGTGAAGGAAAACAGAGAACTTACCTTGGCAATGAAACCGAGGAGAGAAAGGGGTGGGGATACCTGGATGGAGGAGAGAAGGACCTGGATGAAAACAAAAGGAAAGACAAAGAGGCATGTGCAGAGAGAGTGGGGAGAGACTGCCAGCTGTGAGAGATGCAGGAGACAGCCAGATTAAAGGGGAACAGAGCCCAGAATTAATTTCTGAAAGAGGAAGAAAGAAACTCAGAAGACATATGGTGTGACAGCTGAAAATTATGTCTGTGTGATAAAAATGATTGCTGAAGGCTTTATGACTAGACCAAGTGTTTTTCTGTATTTGTTTAGATATTAAGCTATATGTTGTTGCTAAGAGCCTAATTAAAATTTAAGATGTAGTAAGGCCTTGTATAAAGTAAGGCCTAGTAAATTTAGCAAAGTCTTGAAGTAGTAAGGCCCTGTGGCATAGTTAAAATTAACCTTATCAAAGGAATGCAAGGCTTGTACTGCTATTGGTCAGTCTAAGAACAGTTGAAGTAAAAAGAATCTGAATGGCTGTAACTTATCAGCACAGCTCAGAAATTATAAACGTGTTGAAACATCTGGAAATCATTCAGAAGGAAGATACAGCTCTGTGAAAAGGATTAGTTAGCTGTTGACATGGATCAGTGGGCCCGTGGATCTCGAGGAGCCCAAGGACTGAATACCAGGGTTCTTCCGGGTACCTGTCGGACAGCGCTGATCGGGGACTTTGCTGAGCTTTGTGAAAAAAAAAACTTGTTGTACATCAGGCATCATAGAGGACTGACAATAAGTTGCCAACATGAATTATTCTTGTTACTATGCGTAGTTGTGTTTTTGTTAAGTCAATAAACCTTTCTTACCTTTCTACCCCCGACCATACTCTCAATCTCGAACCCTCCACAGGCAGCTGGGACATATGGAGAGACTATAAGAGAGAGATGACAGACAGAAGAGAGAAGGGAATGGAAGAAGAGTCTTAGAGAGAGAATTACCTGGGAAGCTGAAGTGAGGTGGTGACAGAGACCCCTGAGTTGGTGAATCTGATGCCAGGGGAGCTGTGGTATCTTCCTGGGGAACTAAAAGAGAAGAACCAAGAGTGGGTAAGGATTAACAAAGGGAAGAGAACCCCACATTTTGATATCAGTAGAAAATACAAGGTGGTACAGGATTGCCATTTCCTTGAGACCCATGCGGAGGAGAACAGCGCAAGCAACCAAGGAAGTGAGAGTTCCCAAAGAGAGGGAACTAAATATATCCGAGATGTTAGTTGTCAAAGAGAAACATAATAACTGTGAAGAAGTTATTTTGCTGAACTGCAGACATGATATCTTCTTCATCTCTCAGGACTGTTTATTTCCCTACCTTATTCTATCAACGTCGCAGCAGGAAAGAAGTAAAGGAAATTAACCAGTTCATATTAAAATGAGAGACTGTAATTTATTTTGTGGGCATAGCTCGATTCTCACAACCACTATATACATATATATGGGGGGGGGGGGGCTCAATCAGTTGCAAAATTTTTTTGCTATACTTATGATGTTAAAACAATTTGGAAGACTACCAGTGTCTCTATCATCATAATAAAATAAATTCTAAATATTTATATGTTTTGATGTTTGCTTTTGGTTTTATCACATGATGGGTGTGTGATGGGGGATGTGGGGTTTGCAAGAGGAGGTGGGAAGTAGTGTGGATATGTGGGTGGGTGTGAAGGGATGTGGGGGTAGTGAGTCAGTGTGTGGGTAGGGGTGAGGGGGTTGTGGGGGACTGTGGGTGTGGGGTTACTGGGGGGGCTGCTCAGGAGGGGTGGGTTCCCCCCCCCCACAGGGATCAACCTCCCACACAGCACATGGACTGTCCCTCTGCAGGGTCCCAGCCACTCTATGCAGGGCCCACAACTCACCCTTGAAGCAGCAGTGGGTGAGGGACTCTCAGGGCCCGCTGCTGCCAGGCTCCCTCCCCCCGCAATGTGGTGCAGCCCCGAGTGCCTAAGAGCAGGCACGATTTGTGCCACTTGTAGCAGAACCAGCCAAGCTTGCTGCAGCACTGTGCCACTTCAGGGAGCACCAGGGCTGCTGGTGCTGTCACCTGGGGGCCAGCACCGCTCGCAGGGACTATGTCATGCCAACCCAGGTCCTGCCTCTGGTGGCAGTGCTGCCAGACCCACAGTGCATGCGGACAGGAGGCACATGGTGGGACCTGGCCCAGTGTGGCTCACTAAGTCAGCTCTGGGCCACATGGCTCCTGTGCAACCATATGCTAGCTGTGGCCAGTGGGGTACATTTTTGTGCATCACCACCCGAGTCTCATGGACAATGTGCCCCACCAGCCTGACACAGCCTGACCTGAGCTAGTGTGTGCTGCACAAGAGGTGCATGTCCTGGTTCAGTGCAAACCTGGGCTTGCAGGCCAAACTGGGCTGGGCCAGGTCAGGTTCCACCATGCAATTTATTGAGGGGAGCGGGGGCTGTCACATACCTGCACCCCCCAACCCTGCCCCCCCATGGCACTGGCAGCAGCAGGCAGCATGGCTGTGGCTTTGCTGCAGACACCCCCAACATCCCCCTCCACTTCCCATACCTCTGACATTCCCCTCCACTCCTGACACCCCACAACATTCCCCTGCATTCCCCATAGCCCCCAACATCCCCCTTACTTCTGACACTCCCAGACATCCCCTGCCACTCCCCATAGCCCCCAACATCTCCCTCCACTCCCAGATGTCACCCCCTGACATCCCTCTCCCACTCCTCATACCCACCCACCCCCACATCTCTGACTTACCTGTGTCAGTGCTTGGGGCAGCAGGAGTACCATAGAGACACTCTGGCCAGAAACCAGAGCATCTGTCTTGGAGGACTGACTCCAGGGTTGCCTCAGGGCTCTATCAGGGACCATGCCCTGCCCTGCTTTTTTCTGCTGGGGTATTTTTTGATAACTAGATCTCCAGGTATCAAATTTTGCCCCCAAGCTGCAAATATGCAGTGTGGGGAATGTTTTTTTGCTCCTGGCATGCCTCTTGCAGCATCTCAAAGTGGTTTGAGATGCTGCAGGAGACGTGTGTGCTCATCTGGATGCGCCCCTGGTATCTTTTTATACAGTGTGCCGTCTGGTCAGATACCTGAGCTAGCTTTGAACAAGTCAACTTGGGTACAGAAAACAGTAGCACACCACCCTGCCTAGGCATAAAAATAGCTGGAGCAGAGTACTAAGCTAACGTGACTAATCCATTTTCAGTCCCCAAGCTGGATCAGGTATCTCTGTGTGGTATTACATTGTGCCACACAAGAGTACCTTCAGGGTCTCAATTACTCATTGGGATGACGATACTTCCTCTTTTCCCCATGCTGTTGATTTGTCTGTCTTATTCAGACTGTGAATTCTCCAGAACAAGGATTAACTCAAATTAAACAAATAAAGACACCCACACACACACATACAAACCCACACCCCTCACTACAGAAATTCTAATAAGGATCAGAGCTTTTTGTTTTGCATATTGTAGAAAAGCATATTTCCCATGCCCAGAGATGAGAAACTTGAAGGCAGTTACTTAACTTTACAGAAAAAATATCCCATTGTTGTTCATGCAGAAGTAAGAAAAGAAGAAGGTTCTCTGAAGTTTTCAGCTCAATAAATTTAACATTTCACATTTGATTTTTTGGCAGTGCTCTGTCAAACTCCTCTTCAAGAACTGTCTTCAATCATCTAATACACTAACATTCCTTAAGCCAAAAGAGTCTTGACATTTTTTGAAGACAGCATGCCAGCTGCACTTTCTTTAGCAAACACCACCCTCCATACCCCATACAGAATATTTTGTAGAAAGAAAGTGAAAAAAAAAATCAAGTTCTAGTCTAATAAAAATAGGTGTGTTATACTAATTAACAGTTTTAGAATGGGGCCAGGTAGAAATGGGGGAAAGGCAGCTTTGAACAATAATTGAAATCAGGTGCAAAGTTTGTGCTTTTTCAGCATACCATAAAGATAACCATGCATCCTTTGACACATGGGGGACATCCAAAGGACCATGCACATGCAGGGGCCCATGTTTCCCACAGCACAAAAAGTAGTGCACACCCCTGTGCATGCACCATGGTGCTGGGCAAATTGACTTGGGTAGAGTAGGGGAGTCTGGGGCCAGCACCTTCTCTGTCCCCATCAGCCTTACTTGGGATCTTGGGGCTCTCCTGGGGCAGCAATGGCACCAACCTGGTTGCTTGGAGCCTGGTCAGTGACCAGTGTGTGGCTCTGGCTGGCCAGACTCTGTTTTTGGTGATGCACACTGCTGCTATGTGCACGACACTGCTTTTTTTAGCAGCATTTTTTTTTGACACTGGGATCTCAAAAAGGAGAAAACTCAAAAGGAGACTCTCTGAGCAACCAGAGAGTTAACACATAGGGGCAGCAAAAAGGGCAAGCAGTTTGTAGGCGTTCTGCTGGTCATTTGAAAGTCAGTTTACCACCCCTTCTCACACACTATCTTTGAGGGAGAGCCTTTAAGATTGATGTGAGGAAGCAGGGGAAAAGGAATCCTTTGTGGGCAAGGAACAGTAAACAAGCCAGCTTCTAGGTGGGTTTGCTAGAGAAGGAATAGCATCTTTGTAGGCAGGCTTGCTAAATTAGTGAGAAGGGCTTTAAACTATGTTTTCCAGGGGATGGAGACCATGGCCTTCAGGTAAGTGGAGAAGTGGGAGACCTGGAGGAAACACAAATAGGATAGGGCAACAGGGGACGTATCTTCATTCTTCCTGAGAAATCAGAGCAATCAGCTAATTGTCTTAGGTGCCTATACACAAATGCACAGAGTGTGTTACATGAGCAGGGGGAATTGGAAGTCCTTGCACAGTCATCCAAGTATGTGTGATTGGAATAACAGAGACTTGGTGGGATAGCTCACATGAATGGGTCTGTCATGCACTGTCATGGATGGGTATAAATCATTTAGCAAGGACAAGCAGAGGAGAAGAGGAAGAGTTACACTTTATATAAAATATCCATGTGACTTCTTAAGGCTCCAGCATGAACCGGAGATAGGCCTGGTGAAAGTCACTGAGTTAGGGTCAGAAAGGAGAGCAAGAGTGATATCATGGTGGGGGTCTGCTATGGAGCTCCAGACCAAGAGGAAGTGGTGAATGAGTCTTTTATCAAACAGCTAATGGAAGTTTCCCAATCTCAGTCCCTGGTTCTCATGGGGGACATCAATCACCTTGACATCTGCTGGGAGGACAATACAGCAGTGCACAGGCAATCCAGGAAGTTTTTAGAGAATATTGTGGAAAACTTCATGGTGCAAGTACTAAAGTGGATGACTAGGGGCTTTGCTTTTCTTGATCTGCTCCTCACAAACAGGAAAGAATTGGTTGGGAATGTAATAGTAGATGCTGTAACTTGGGCAGCAGTAACCATGAAATGACTGAGCTCAGGATACTGAGCAAAGGAAAGAAGGAGAGCAGTTGAGTAAGGACCTGGAATTTAAGAAAAGCAGACTAGTTCACTTAGGGAACTCATGAACAGGATGCCCTGGGAAGCCACTCTGAGGGGGCAGGAGTTTCATAGTTTCATAGTTGGTAGGGTCAGAAGGGACCTGAGCAGATCACCAAGTCCGACCCCCTGCCATAGACAGGAAACAAGCCCAGCAAGATGTCTATCTAACCTCCTTTTAAAGACCCCCCAGGGTAGAAGTGAGCAGGGGAACTCCCTTGGAAGTTGGTTCCAGATTGTAGCTGCCCTAACTGTGAAGTAGTGCCTCCTGATATCTATCCTGAATCTACTCTCTGTCAACTTATGGTTGTTATTCCTTGTTACTCCCAGTAGTGCTTGGGGGAACAGGGACTCTCCCACTGCCTGCTGGTCTCTCTTGGCCAGTTTATAGATGGCCACCAGAACCCCTCTCAGCCTTCTCTTGTGGAGGCTGAACAGGTTCAGGTCTCATAGCCTCCACTCGTAGGGCCTGCCCTGCTTCCCCCTGATCATGCGAATGGCCCTCCTCTGGACTCTCTTAATGTTGTCCACATCCATCCTGAAGTGCAGCATCCAGAACTGGATGCAGTACTCCAACTGTGGCCTGACCAATGTCAGATAGAGGGGGAGGATCACCTCCTTGGACCTGCTCGTTAGTCTTCCTGACTGCATCCCCATGTTGGTGGCCCATGTTCATCTTGGAGTCTATAATGACTCCAAGATCCTTTTCTGTCTCTGTGCTGATGAGATGGGAGTTCCCCAGTCTGTAGGTATTCTGCTGGTTCTTTTTCCATAGGTGCAGTACCCTACACTTGTCAGTATTGAATCCCATCTTATTCTCATCCACCCACACCCGTAACCTGTCCAGATCCAATTGCAGCCTCCCTTCTAGTGTGCTCACTTCTCCCCACATCTTGTGTCATCTGCAAATTTGAACAAGGTGCTTTTCACCACCTTGTCCAGGGCGCTAATGAAGATGTTGAACAGTGCAGGCCCAAGGACTGAGCCCTGGGGAACCCCACTGCCCACATCCCTCCCAGTCAAAAATGACCCCTTCACCACCACTCTCTGGGTGCTGCCTGTAGCAGGCCAGTAGGCTCCTGAGTTGAGCCCCTCCCCCTGCACCTCACTGTGCCCGACCACCTTCCAAGCTCCAAGTGCCTCCCTAGGGCTGCCTCTTGTCTGGCTGACCCCCTTCCTGGAGCATACCCGCTAGCCTGGGTGTTCCACTGCCACCACCCAGAGCTCTGGACTTAATTCTGGCTCTGCACACTCTGGGAAACACTGGCCTAGTAGCCCATAAGGGTACTTGATTCACTTCCAGAAGTTGGGATGCTTCCCTCAGTCAGAAGCACAAGTAGTGGTCTCCCTTAGTCAGCTGAACCAAGGGGACCCCAAGGCATAATCTAGACCCACTCCCAATAAGTCTCCCACACTAGGTACAAAGGAGAACTATACTAGTTACAAAGGGTAGGGTTAGAATAGGGTACAGGGTAAAGCAATATCAGAGAAATCCTATCAAGCAAACTCCTGCATCTGAGTTACTTCAAGCTAAATATATAGTTAGATCTCAGGTAGCTTACTCACAAGTATCATCCAGAGGCAGTTGGAGAATCACTCTGGAGGCAGGCAGTTCCTTGATCATGAGTTCTGAGACAGAGGGCAAGTTTCAGATGGTACAGCTTCTCTTTGTCTCTGAGTCTCCCTCATGTCTGCAGCCCCCTCCTCCTGGCAGTCTTTAACTTATATAGCCCTTGTGACCTCATTTACCTGGTCCAATGGATGTCAGCACCTGTTGGCTGTCAGCCAACCAATTTGAAATACATCACTAGTTGTCGGGCAGACTCTAGCCCACCAGGAAGGAAGTCCCTCACTCAGGTATGTGATACTAGTCATGTAGGCAGAGAGAGCAGATTTCCCTCCTCCCTCAGGAATGTAACCAGCTCAGGTTACCTAAAGAGAAAGGGTAAAGGTGTGTCTCCTCTGCTGGGCCCATCCTTATCAAATTGTCACAGAGCAGAGACTTTAGGAAGAGACGAAGGTGGCCACACAGCCCTCCAGCCAATTTGTCACCCATTTGACTGTGTAGGCATCGACACCACAGTCGCCTAACTTTTTAATGAGAATGGGGTGAGAGACAGTGTCGAAGGCCTTCCTAAAGTCCAGAAAGACTATGTCCACCTCAACACCTACATCCAAGGATTTTGTGACCTGCTTATAGAAGGCCACCAGGTTGGTCTGACAGGACCTGCCCCGAATGAACCCATTTTGGTGGCCCCTAAGCATATACTTCCATGCTTGCCCCTTGCAGATATGCACCTGGATAATTTTCTCGAAGAGTTTCCCTAGGACTGAGGTAACACTAACAGGCCTATAATTTCCTGGGTCCTTCTTCCTCCCTTTTTTGAAAATGGGGACCACATTGGCCTTTTTCCAGTCCTCTGGCACCTTGCCAGACCACCATGAGTGCCTGTAAAGCTGTACCAGTGGTCCCGCAATAACGTCTGCTAATTTCCTCAGCACTCTGGGGTAGAGATTGTCAGGACCTGCTGAATTGAACACATCCAGTCCCACCAGAAGTTCCCTGACTAGGTCCTCTCTGACCCTGGGCCTGGCTGTGCCTCTCCTGGGACCTTTGAGGATCCCGGGGCAGGGGGGGAGGGTGGGGGCGATGACCTGGTCCCTGCTCAGAAAAAAGGAGGCAAAGAAATTGTTAAATAGGTTAGCTTTGTCATCTGGTGAGACCACCAGATTTCCTAGTGTGTCCTGCAGAGGCCCAATGTTACCTGGAACCTTCTTTTTACCCACTATGTATTTAAAAAAGGATTTCTTGTTATCCTTGATCTGGGTTGCTAGTTCCAGTTCCATCTCCACCTTTGCCTTCCTAACAGGCCCCCTACAATCCTGAGCAATGGAGGTATAGTCCTCCCTGGACAGTCAAGGACAGCTGACTGTACTTTAAAGAAACTTTACTGGGAATTCAAAAACAACCCATCCTGATGTGCAGGAAGACTAGCGGATATGGCACAAGACTCTGGCTTAGCAGGGAGCTCTTCAGTAAGCTAAAACACCAAAAGCAAGCTTGTAAGAAGTGGAAACTTCAATAAACAACTAGAGAGTAGCCATGCAGGGATGAAGTCAGGAAGGTCAAAGTGCAATTGGAGTTGCAGTTAGCAAGGGATGTGAAGGGTAACAAGAAGGATTTCTACAAGTATGTTGGTAACAAGAGGAAGATCAGGAAAAGTGTGGGTCCCTTACTGAATGGGGGAGGCAATCCAGTGACAGAAGATGCAGAAAAGGCTGAAGTACCTTTTTCACCCCAGCGTTCAAGGTCAGCTTCCAGACTACTATACCTGATAGCACAGCCAACCATGATGAAGGAACAGGTTAGGGACTTTCAAAGGATTTAGAAAGGCTGAACATGTAAAAAAGTCTATGGTGCTAGACAGGATGCAACTGAGGGTGGTGAGGGAGTTGACTGATGTGACTGTAGAGCCACTGGCCATCTTTGAAAACTCATGGTGATTGGGAGAGGGCCTAGATGATTGGAAAAGGGTACATATTTAAGAAAGGCAAAAAAGAGGATCCAGAGAAATAAAGGAGTATCCAGAGAACTACAGACCAGTCAGCCTCATCTCAGTTCCTGGAAAAATCATGGAGCAGATCCTCAAGGAATCCATTTCTACGCACTTGGAGAAGAACAGTCAGCATGGATTCACCAAAGGAAAATCATGCCTGATCAACCTGATTGTCTTTTATGATGAGATGATTGGCTCTGTGGATGCAGGGAGAGCAGTGGATATGGAATATCTTGACTTCAGCAAAGCTTTTGATATGGTCTCTCACAACATTCTCACAGGCAAGCTAAGGAAGTGTGGTGTGGGTTTGATGAATGGACTGTATGGTGGATAAAAACCTGGCTGGATCAGTAGATGGGTAGCAGGAGTGTAGGGCTAGGCTTCAGAGTGACCTCAAGAAATTGGAGGATTGGACCAAAAGAAGTCTCTTGGGCCTTGTTCAGACAAGCATGGACAGGCATTATGTGGCACCACAGACCCATCTGTAGTGTCACACACCGCACATGTAGGTGTTCTCTGTGCTGGGACTACAGGGGGATCTTCCTTCCTTTCCTCAGGATCCTTAAGGAGATCCCATGCTCAGAAAATGCACGCCAAAATAAAAGTGGGGTGGTGCATGTGGCAGCAGCAAATGCCACCTGAAACCAGAGCCTGACCGGTGGGAACGACACTCCAGCTGCCAGCCAGGCTTCCTGACATGGCTGCAGTCCTGGGAGGCCCCCAAGACTCCATATAAAGCTGTTGGGACCAGCCTGGTTGCTGGCCCCAGCCTCCCCTACCCAACCTGGGGTGACTTGCCTTACACCAAAGCACATATGGCACTGGCGTTCCTTGGGAACAAGTAGCAGTGGCACAAGGTGTGCCACTGCTGCTTGTCCTCAGGGAAACAAACATCTACACTCATCTGGATGCAGCCATGAGATTCAATAAGGACAAACACAAAATTCTGCACTTAGGATAGACCAATCCCATGTACCGGTACAGGCTGGGGGCTAACTTGCTAGGAAGCAGTTCTGCAGAAATGGACCTGGGGTTTACAGTGAACAAGAAGCTGAATATTAGCCAACAGCGTGCCCTTGTTGCCAAGAAGACTAACAATATACTGGATGGCATTGGTAGGAGTGTTGTCATCAGATCAAAGGGTCTGGTTCTTCCCCTCTATTCAGCACCCAGTGTGGGCTAGCTGGGTGTGAGCCAGCAGGTGCAGGCTGGAATGTGGTGTGTGTTTCCCCAGGTGGGGATTGGGCCCATGTGGAAAGCTGCATGAGCAGCCATGGCCAGACCACCTGAGCAAGCTCTGCTGCATGTGTCCCCTGCTGCTCCTCCCTCCCCTCAACCTTTTCCAGCTCCCAGGATCTAGCACTCAGGTAGCACCTACCCCCACCCCCCACACACATACATATGTTCTCCCTACCCCCCTGCCACCTAATCCCACCACAGGGCAGAGGCCACCCTGCAAACTGCCATGCTCCCTGCCTAGCACAATTATCTTGGTCCTGAATGCTGCTTCCTTCCTGCCTGCAGTCTCATCCACAGGAGTTTTGATGATTTGTTGAGGTTGGCAGGGGGTTGCTGACCTGGCCTATGACATACCAACAAAACTCTCTATGTGGCCCCTGGGACCAAATAATTGCCCACCCGCTGAAGTAATACCTTTATCTCATCCCATCCTGAATGGTGTAAATGTTGTAACTTGGAAATTAATTCTCTATTTTTATTCTGATTAAAAGCTGATGCAATTTATCTATCAGTGATCTACAGAATGGGCAGAACTGTTGTTTTTGTCCTTCCAGTTTGGAGAAACAGTTTGTACTTGACAATAGAAGAATCACTAGAGGCTAGCTCCTATACAGGACTCAAGCACCTAAAGGGGAAGTTAGGTGGAACCAAAGGAACTGAACCTAGTTGCCATTTAAAAACAAAAATCAAAACAACTGCCAATGCCTAAACCTTTAACCATCAAAACTCAGTGGGCACATCCCCACATGCAAAGGCATGTGCTTGCAGTGACAAAAATAGTATTGATACAAATCAGGTGGTGGAGGGGCTTGCTAGGACATGATGGTTGCATCCAGATGACTGTGCACATGCCTCTTGCCTTGTCTCAGAGGTGGGGCAAGAGGCACATGTGGGAACAAAAAACGTTCCCCGCACAGCAAACTTGCAGCGTGAGGAGAAAATTAGAAAATTTAGGTCTAAAAAAATCAAAGTTTAAAAAAGCAAAGCAGGGCACGGTCCCCGAGCATGCCCTGAGACAACTGGAGCCTGGGTCCTCCATGGAGATGCTCTGGCTGCCAGAGCGTCTCTATGGTTGGCCCTCGCCCTGGTGCTGAAACATGCGGCCAGCCAGGCCGCATGTTTCAGCACCAGAGCTCCAGTGCTGATGAGTAAGGGGTCAGAGGGGCTGGAGGAGGGAGCCCCGATGCCCCCCTGGCCCCCTGCCAGGCCCCCAATGGCCCCCCGGACCCCTGCCAGGGCTGATCCCTC